>NC_060190.1:69966221-69988615 GCF_021184085.1 Oncorhynchus gorbuscha | reverse complement strand
TGCACAGAGCCTCGTTTGTCTAGTCGGTCTGCACAGAGCCTCGTTTGTCTAGTCGGTCTGCACAGAGCCTCGTTTGTCTAGTCGGTCTGCGCAGAGCCTCGTTTGTCTAGTCGGTCTGCGCAGAGCCTCGTTTGTCTAGTCGGTCTGCGCAGAGCCTCGTTTGTTTAATTGGGGCATAATATACCTGCATGTTCTCCCGTGGCCCACGACGAAGACGCCCACGACGAAGACGCCCGTAGGGAAGGGAGGATTAATCAACGTCACTGCAGTCTCCCCAGTCGTATGAGATCAGTCCTAAGGGGGGCGACAAACCCGTTGTTCTCAACACCAACCCCGAGGACTATGGGATGGATCAGAACAGTGAGGACTCTACTGATGATGAGTCGGCACCAAGGAAACCCATTCCCAAATGGGCCAAGGGTAGGTTGAGGAGAAACTCTATTTTTATTTTACTGTCCTCAAAAGACGGTTAAAACTGCATTATAACATAATCAGTATAAATTACAACATAATCGGTATGAATTACAGCATAATCGGTATGAATTACAGCATAATCGGTATAAATTACAACATAATCGGTATAAATTACAACATAATCGGTATAAATTACAACATAATCGGTATAAATTACAACATAATCGGTATAAATTACAACATAATCGGTATAAATTACAACATAATCGGTATAAATTATAACATAATCGGTATAAATTATAACATAATTGGTATAAATTATAACATAATTGGTGAGGATTCTTAGTGAAAATATATATATATATATATATATATATATATATTTTTTTTTTAAGTCTTGATTCTAAAATGAGCCATTTCCACATCAAGCCAGGGTCATATTGGGAAGAACCAATAGTGGCCGTCTTGGGTAAATTTCAATTCTTGTTTTCTATAAGCAGGAATTGTCCCCACCGTGTATTATGGCATATTGCTAAGTCTACTTCTAAACCTGATGTTGGGTAACTTACCTTGAGTTATAACACAGGCTGTGGATCCGTCCGTTCGCCTCTCCGTCCGTTCGCCTCTCCTTGGATCCAGCTGGAATGAGCCGTATCATGTTCTGTGCATGTATTTCTTTACCGCAAGCCCCCTCCCCCTAAAAAATATATATATATACAAAAATTTGCCCTCCCTTCACATTTCTGATTGTCATTTTGTGAATGAGAATCGTTAGATTTACCAGTGAAACGTCCATGCTGCTTCTGAATGCCAACCATTTTGAGCTCAGTTTTTATGGGAATATGCATTTAGCTCTTATGTGTACAGTGTTTCACATTGGGCACAGAGGGGCTTGGGCACAGAGGGGCTTGGGCACGGAGAGGGGCTTGGGCACGGAGAGGGGCTTGGGCACGGAGAGGGACTTGGGCACGGAGAGGGACTTGGGCACGGAGAGGGACTTGGGCACGGAGAGGGACTTGGGCACGGAGAGGGAGACTTGGGCACGGAGAGGCACTTGCAGAGCAGGTGGTGTTAATCAACTGTAGCATACCTGTGTGTGGTTTAAATGAAAGGACATGTTTTGCCTAGTGGCTCACGCTGTTGGGTTTGGTCGCATCAAACCGGTACTTCACACAATCAATCACATGTATTTATAAAGCCCTTCTTACATCAGCTGATATCTCAAAGTGTTGTACAGAAACCCCCAAACAGCAAGCAATGCCGGTGTCGTGGAAGCACGCAATCATCCTAAACTCTTATAGGAAATGAAGTGGTGTTTTTTTTTTTTTTTTTTTTTACAGTAACAAACTACGCTATTGTAACAGTATAACTTTAATCCGTCCCCTCGCCCCTACCCGGGCGCGAACCAGGGACCCTCTGCACACATCAACAACAGTCACCCCATGTAGCATCGTTACCCATCGCTCCACAAAAGCCGCGGCCCTTGCAGAGCAAGGGGAACCAATATTTCAAGGTCTCCGAGCAAGTGACGTCACCGATTTGAAACGCTATTAGCGCGCACCACCGCTAACTAGCTAGCCATTTCACATCCGTTACACTATTACATTGGGTTCTGTTATGTACAATACTATCACTTTGTGATCTTGTAGACATTGATTCAGCTTTAATCTACCTTTATTAAACAAGCACCATTCGTTAGAGTAACGTGTTCTCTGGGAGTAGAGCTGAGACTTTTTTTTAGAAGAGGGAAGAGGGGTCCAGAAAACTCCGTTATAACATATATTATTAAAGCAAACCTGTACTCCCCTCTAGGCGACCAGCTGAAACAGTCCATGAAGAGGCAATATTTCAACCCAACGGACGTGGACTGTCACTATGGAGAGATTGAACCTCCAATGTTGAACCACATCTTCTACAAGAACAAACCTCGCTACCTCAAACGTACCAGTTCTGGTATCTGGTACTCTCCTCCTAAAATGGAGGCTCTGCCCATTTAAACACTGGGAACTGGGATAGAATGGGTTTTATATTGTATTTTTGTTACGTTTTGTTCATTTGCATGTGTTATATTATAGAACCCTCTGGTTGACGGACACCCGAAGTGACTGCAGATAAGTGCAAGAAATGTAGCAAACCATTTTATTTATATATATATATTTTTTTAAATAAATGTTGTATACATTTCAAAACTTCGCTTGAATAAAATGAGTAGAACATGTCCACGCTTCTGAAGATGGTCATTTTACGTTGTTCACATGAAGGAATATCCAGTGGAACTGTGACAAACTTGAGAAGGGGCCGGCTACCGCCTTCCAAACTGTACAACCAGTAACAAAAGGGACTGGGAGGTAAAAAAAATATATATATATATATAATATAATATAAATATAATGTATACAGTGCCTTGCGAAAGTATTCGGCCCCCTTGAACTTTGCGACCTTTTGCCACATTTCAGGCTTCAAACATAAAGATATAAAACTGTATTTTTTTTGTGAAGAATCAACAACAAGTGGGACACAATCATGAAGTGGAACGACATGTATTGGATATTTCAAACTTTTTTAACAAATCAAAAATTGGGCGTCTCCATGTTCATTTTGGCAATGTTCCCCCTAGTCTCCGTGTTCATTTTGGCAATGTTCCCCCTAGTCTCAGTGTTCATTTTGGCAATGTTCCCCCTAGTCTCGTGTTCATTTTGGCAATGTTCCCCCTAGTCTCCATGTTCATTTTGGTATTTTGAAAAGCAGTTTTGGGCAATGACATCCTTTTTGAAGTAGGTTTTTTAAATGTCATTTTGAGTGACATGGCCCCCCAATGGTGGAACTAACTCCCTCACGACGCCAGGACAGCTGAGTCAATCACCACCTTCCGGAGACACCTGAAACCCCACCTCTTTAAGGAATACCTAGGATAGGATAAGTAATCCTTCTCATCCCCCCCCCCCTTTAAGATTTAGATGCACTATTGTAAAGTGACTGTTCTACTGGATGTCATAAGGTGAATGCACCAATTTGTAAGTCGCTCTGGATAAGAGCGTCTGCTAAATGACTTAAATGTAAATGTAATGTAATGAGTGAATATTCATATTTACAATATTATTAACAATCAGGATGTGTCTAATGAGGTAAATGAAGCCAACCCCATGCTTCAGCCTAATTTATTTATAGCCACAA
Organism: Oncorhynchus gorbuscha; assembly: GCF_021184085.1. Lineage (NCBI taxonomy): Eukaryota > Metazoa > Chordata > Actinopteri > Salmoniformes > Salmonidae > Oncorhynchus > Oncorhynchus gorbuscha. Next base: position 69,985,027 of record NC_060190.1, on the reverse strand, counting down.
TGCTGCATCAGTTGGGCTACAGGTGATATTGATATATTTGGCCCATATGATGTAGCACATCTGATAATGTGGACCATGCATGCTCCAATATGTTAAAATCATTCATATTTTTACCAATATGTTAATGGCCCCATTACTTGAAATGTATATTTTAGTGTTAGCACTTTTTAATTTTCATACATTTTCGGAGTAAAATGTCGCAATTCAACGGCCCAAACGTATGTGGCAGCGTCTACAGACGATCACTGATTTATAAAGAGAGAACCAGCCCCGTCATGGACATCGTCTTCCAGACAAACTAAACAACTTTAAAGACTGTATGTGGCAGGGTCTACAGACGATCACTGATTTATAAAGAGAGAACCAGCCCCGTCATGGACATCGTCTTCCAGACAAACTAAACAACTTTAAAGACTGTATGTGGCAGGGTCTACAGACGATCACTGATTTATAAAGAGAGAACCAGCCCCGTCATGGACATCGTCTTCCAGACAAACTAAACAACTTTAAAGACTGTATGTGGCAGCGTCTACAGACGATCACTGATTTATAAAGAGAGAACCAGCCCCGTCATGGACATCGTCTTCCAGACAAACTAAACAACTTTAAAGACTGTATGTGGCAGCGTCTACAGACGATCACTGATTTATAAAGAGAGAACCAGCCCCGTCATGGACATCGTCTTCCAGACAAACTAAACAACTTTAAAGACTGTATGTGGCAGCGTCTACAGACGATCACTGATTTATAAAGAGAGAACCAGCCCCGTCGCGGACATAGTCTTCCAGACAAACTAAACAACTTTAAGGACTGTATGTGGCAGGGTCTACAGACGATCACTGATTTATAAAGAGAGAACCAGCCCCGTCATGGACATCGTCTTCCAGACAAACTAAACAACTTTAAAGACTGTATGTGGCAGGGTCTACAGACGATCACTGATTTATAAAGAGAGAACCAGCCCCGTCATGGACATCGTCTTCCAGACAAACTAAACAACTTTAAAGACTGTATGTGGCAGCGTCTACAGACGATCACTGATTTATAAAGAGAGAACCAGCCCCGTCATGGACATCGTCTTCCAGACAAACTAAACAACTTTAAAGACTGTATGTGGCAGGGTCTACAGACGATCACTGATTTATAAAGAGAGAACCAGCCCCGTCATGGACATCGTCTTCCAGACAAACTAAACAACTTTAAAGACTGTATGTGGCAGGGTCTACAGACGATCACTGATTTATAAAGAGAGAACCAGCCCCGTCGCGGACATCGTCTTCCAGACAAACTAAACAACTTTAAAGACTATGTGGCAGCGTCTACAGACGATCACTGATTTATAAAGAGAGAACCAGCCCCGTCATGGACATCGTCTTCCAGACAAACTAAACAACTTTAAAGACTATGTGGCAGGGTCTACAGACGATCACTGATTTATAAAGAGAGAACCAGCCCCGTCATGGACATCGTCTTCCAGACAAACTAAACAACTTTAAAGACTGTATGTGGCAGGGTCTACAGACGATCACTGATTTATAAAGAGAGAACCAGCCCCGTCGCGGACATCGTCTTCCAGACAAACTAAACAACTTTAAAGACTGTATGTGGCAGGGTCTACAGACGATCACTGATTTATAAAGAGAGAACCAGCCCCGTCATGGACATCGTCTTCCAGACAAACTAAACAACTTTAACGAAACAGAATAATGATAATAATAAGTAGATGTCAGAACCAACTACAGTTTGTTAACAGGACATTTGTGGAGTGGTTGAAAAACGAGTTATAATGACTCCAACATAAGTGTATGTAAACTTCCTACTGCAACTGTATATAATTCTCATTCCTTTACTAGATTGTGTGTATTAGGTTTTGTTATGGAATTTGTTAGATATTATCTGTTAGATATTACTTCACTGTCGGATCTAGAAGCACAAGCATTTCTCTAAACTCGCAATAACATCTGCTAACAATGTGTATGTGACCAATAACATCTGATTTTAAAATGTTCTCATTCTTCTACATATACTGTTGCACCGTGTCAATTTTTAACTTTAGTCCGTCCCTCGCCCCTACCCGGGCTCGAACCAGGGACCCTCTGCGCGCACACACAGCAGTCACCCACGAAGCATCGTTACCCATCGCTCCAATAAAGCCGCTAGCCTTTTCACAAATCAAATCAAATTTATTTAAATAGCCCTTCGTACATCAGCTGATATCTCAAAGTGCTGTACAGAAACCCAGCCTAAAACCCCAAACAGCAAGCAATGCAGGTGTAGAAGCACGGTGTCCTTTCACATCGGGTACACTGGGGAGGACCCTGCTGTTGTCTCAACTAACCACAAACGTTATGCTGAGGACCGTCCTGGTGTCTCAACTAACCACAAACGTTATGCTGAGGACCCTCCTGGTGGTGTCTCAACTAACCACAAACGTTATGCTGAGGACCCTGCTGGTGGTGTCTCAACTAACCACAAACGTTATGCTGAGGACCCTCCTGGTGGTGTCTCAACTAACCACAAACGTTATGCTGAGGACCCTCCTGGTGGTGTCTCAACTAACCACAAACGTTATGCTGAGGACCCTCCTGGTGGTGTCTCAACTAACCACAAACGTTATGCTGAGGACCGTCCTGGTGGTGTCTCAACTAACCACAAACGTTATGCTGAGGACCCTCCTGGTGTCTCAACTAACCACAAACGTTATGCTGAGGACCCTCCTGGTGTCTCAACTAACCACAAACGTTATGCTGAGGACCCTCCTGGTGGTGTCTCAACTAACCACAAACGTTATGCTGAGGACCCTCCTGGTGGTGTCTCAACTAACCACAAACGTTATGCTGAGGACCCTCCTGGTGGTGTCTCAACTAACCACAAACGTTATGCTGAGGACCCTCCTGGTGGTGTCTCAACTAACCACAAACGTTATGCTGAGGACCCTCCTGGTGGTGTCTCAACTAACCACAAACGTTATGCTGAGGACCCTCCTGTTGTCTCAACTAACCACAAACGTTATGCTGAGGACCGTCCTGGTGTCTCAACTAACCACAAACGTTATGCTGAGGACCCTCCCAGTTTTAATACGTGTACAAAATGATCCTCTTTACTTAAAGGCATGATGGTCACTTTTTCCATTAAAGGGGAAGTTAACTTGGACTTAAGTTTCAGTCATGGGATATTGTTTGTTTGTTGTTGCTTTAAACCCTGCTAGTTTCTCAACTAACCACAAACGTTATGCTGAATAGTCTTGTAATCTAATTTAAAATTTGCAATCGAAGGGCAAACTACGCCATGGCTTGTGGGCCAAAGCCTATGGGGAAATTATTCTTATTTGGTGCTTGCCTACGGAGCTGTGAGGGGAACGGCACCTCAGTACCTCCAGGCTCTGATCAGGCCCTACACCCAAACAAGGGCACTGCGTTCATCCACCTCTGGCCTGCTCGCCTCCCTACCACTGAGGAAGTACAGCTCTCGCTCAGCCCAGTCAAAACTGTTCGCTGCTCTGGCCCCCCAATGGTGGAACAAACTCCCTCACGACGCCAGGACAGCGGAGTCAATCACCACCTTCCGGAGACACCTGAAACCCCACCTCTTTAAGGAATACCTAGGATAGGATAAGTATTCCCTCTCACCCCCCCCTTTAAGATTTAGATGCACTATTGTAAAGTGACTGTTCCACTGGATGTCATAAGGTGAATGCACCAATTTGTAAGTCGCTCTGGATAAGAGCGTCTGCTAAATGACTTAAATGTAATGATGTAAATGTATTCTGACTTGTAAGTGATGGCTTATCCATAGAAACAACTATGCAGTCAACTCAACCTGGTCTCAGAGCATTTTGTAATAATCCATATGTAAATGCAAGACGCTTCATTTCATATGTTACGTTTCGTATGCTATATATTAATTTGTTGATATTTGTCGAAATTTGAATAATGTACAATATGTTACAAATTTGCTAAATGTACAATATATTATGAATTTGCAAAACGTATAGTATTTGACTAATTCTAGCTAGGTGGCCAGTTAGCTAGGCTAGTGGTTAGGGTTAAGTTTAGGAGGAAGGTTAAAGGTGAAGAGGTTAGCTAACATGCTGAATAGTTGCAAAGTAGCTCAACAGTAGTAATTAGTTGAATAGTTGCTAATTGGCTCAAATGCTAAATTTGTACCCTGATGAGATTCAAATTCGCAACCGTTTGCTTGCTTAGACATTTCAGGTTATTCATCCAACCACCCTACTTTTTTTGTTTGTTTGTCTTATTGTCCAAAAACAAGAAAATAGTGGCACTGATAAAGACAGTGAATATGCACACTCACCGGGATATGGCCGACTTGCCTAGTTAAATAAAGGTTAAATGTTCTCCGCTGGTGCCCAATAAAAGAGGCAACTGTTTGCTCAATTAAGTTAAGAAATTCAACCATTTAAAAGAAAGAATGGAGTCTATTGTATTTCTATTTCTTTACAGCAATAGCCATTTTGCGATATGCCTGTCTGGGTCTCTCTCTGCTTTTTCACTGACAGACACAACCATAACAATTTGGCGTTTGCACTGTGCGCTATTGTCTGTAATCTATGCATGCCTGTGTTCCCTCATGTGCTTTATGTATTGATTTGTTATTTAAAAATAAATTAAAAAATAAAACTTCCTGACTGCCATTTAAAACAATAGTTTTTATTTGTTATAAGACACTAATGATTCTCTGCGGCCAAATCATGCTGCAGCCTATTTTGTATTTATGTAGAGACAGGAGTAAGCTAATTAGGCTATATCATTTTGCCAATTTAATTTACTTTAGGAAAGCTGAGCTTCCTACTTCCTGTAGGCTGCCCGCACACCTTCGTTCACTCAAATTATTTCAGCATCCAAACCCCAACAGTGCATCCGCACATTGTAACTATGCAATAGACTAGAAACATGATTTAACTAGTTAAAGGCTGATTTTGTATTTCATATATATATATATGAAATACAAAATCAGCCTTTAACTAACTATATATAGAACTTTTAAAAACCGTACAATTCCTAAGCATGTAAATTAATCTAAAACTGGTTCATCTCAATATCTAACTCCCTTCATCTGCATTAATCGGCAGACACAGGATTGGTGTGGTATTTAGTCAAATGAGACTTAATTTCAACCAGTAGAGAAGGTGAAACGCATTATTGAAAGAAGTTCATTATCCAAGTGTTATAAATACATAATATGAGGTTTCCTGTGTAAATAAAGTTACCTGTGTATATGATGAAGTTACCTGTGTACTGGGGAACAGTGGGTTAACTGCCTTGTTCAGGGGCAGAACGACACATTTTTACCTTGTCGGCTCGGGGATTCGATCTTGGAACCTTTCGGTTACACGTCCAACGCTCTAACCACTAGGCTACCTACCTCCTCTACACTCTAACCACTAGGCTACCTGTCGCCTCGACACTCTAACCACTAGGCTACCTACCTGCTGAAGGAGCAGTGTGGTTGTTACGTTCCCCAGTTTATGTGTTGTAGTTTGTGTATTTGCATGTGTATATTTCAGGAAATGGCTTCCTGAAATCCCTCAAGCAGCTGATTGGTCGACTCCATGGCTAATTGGAGAGCTGACCCCGCCCCCTCGTCAAGACGCAGCTGTCTCCAGTTACACATTCATTCTGAAGCTATATAAAAGCCAGTGTTCTGTTCAGGAGAGAGATGTTGCTAGAGAGATTTGCTGGGAGGTCATTGCAGAGAGATTTTGATAGAGGTTGATTTTGCTGGGAGTTCATTGCTGAGAGTTGGTATGTTCAGTGAGTTTGTTGCTCAGATCAATGTGGTGCTATATACTGGGAGTACCAGTACCAGATCAATGTGGAGCTATATACAGGGAGTACCAGTACCAGATCAATGTGGGGCTATATACAGGGAGAACCAGATCAACGTGGAGTTATATACAGGGAGAACCAGATCAATGTGGAGCTATATACAGGAAGTACCAGTACCAGATCAATGTGGAGCTATATACAGGGAGTACCAGATCAATGTGGAGCTATATACAGGGAGTACCAGTACCAGATCAATGTGGGGCTATATACAGGGAGAACCAGATCAACGTGGAGCTATATACAGGAGTACCAGATCAATGTGGGGCTATATACAGGAGTACCAGTACCAGATGAATGTGGGTCTATATACAGGGAGAACCAGATCAATGTGGAGCTATATACAGGGAGTACCAGATCAATGTGGAGCTATATACAGGGAGTCCCAGTACCAGATCAATGTGGGTCTATATACAGGGAGAACCAGATCAATGTGGAGCTATATACAGGGAGAACCAGATCAATGTGGAGCTATATACAGGGAGTACCAGTACCAGATGAATGTGGGTCTATATACAGGGAGAACCAGATCAATGTGGAGCTATATACAGGGAGTACCAGTACCAGATGAATGTGGGTCTATATACAGGGAGAACCAGATCAATGTGGAGCTATATACAGGGAGAACCAGATCAATGTGCGCACACACTTGAAGAATAGTTGAACACCAATGCCGTCCCATTCTCTTTCATGTTGGCAAAACGGTCTATTGCTCTGTACGCTTTTAGTTTTAGTTTTCTTAGGCAACCTAGCTAAAATACTTGCTAGCCTGACATCCTCGCATGGGCAACAATGAACCAGCTAAGTTAGCTAGCTAGTGTGAGCCTACTAGGCTACATCCAGGCTACATATTGAACCTCTATCACGCCAGTGGCGCAACATATGAATTTATGGTTAGATCAGAATCGACGTCTGAATCCTTGGCCTGTACAGAGAATTAAGTCAAAACCGCAAGTTCTAATACCCATCTCCAGCCATGGTTTAGGGAAGGGTCGATATCTAGACACATTTTTCGGACAATGGTGAAGTTTTGCTTAGGAGATGATTTGGTTGTTGTGAAGGCAAATCCAAGCTGGCCTCCCTTGGGGGGTGTTTTGGCATCCATGAATACACGCCACCGATTCCAACCCTATTGTCCTACCGCTATCTAATTACCATAACATTTACTACTTGCAAATATTGTTTTAATATGTGACGTCTGTCATTGCTTTCATCATCACCTTGTGTGTATTTCTGCTTTGGTATAGTGGGTCTCTAATTTCCATATTTCATTTGAAGCTGTTCTCCTCCCGTGGTTTAAGTGTGTTGATTAAAGATGTCCTTGGTAAGGGTATCTTCAAAATGAACATGGATCAAGTGAAGTCCTATGTGTCAGATTTCCTCTCTGCCCCCCACTGGGCAGTAACTGAGCATCAGATGCAAATGTTTTCACAGCAGGTGGATTTAGTGAAGCCGAAGAATTCATACAGTCACAAACCTGAGAGAGAACAATGTTGTTGAGAGTTCTGCACTTACTGGTGATCTACACTAAGAAAAAAAAACTTTTTGGCTCTCCCCATAGGCTAAACATATTTGGTTCCAGGTAGAGCCCTCTTTGGAAATGGTCCTAAATAGAACCCAAAAGGGTTCTTCAAAGGGTTATCCTATGGGGACAGCCGAAGAACCCTTTTAGGTTCTAGATAGCACCTTCTTTTCTAAGAGTGTACTGAGTCAAGTTGAGCTTCTGTGAAAATGAAAACCTTCCAATCCAGCACTTAACCTGTCACTCAACTGCTTTGTGTTTTCTTTCTCTCTGTTGTAGGAGGTGTGTGCATCTCTCAGTCGGTCAAGATTCCCCGGGAGCCGAAACAGGAGAGTTTGATAAGGTCATTCGCAGACTAAGAGAAAACCCAAATGCAAGGGTGGTCATTATTTTCGCCAATGAGGATGATATCAGGTAAGGGTATTATCATCGTAGCATTGACAAGTTGAATATGAGATATACTAAAATCATACAAATGTTCATTATAAGAAATACGCAGCATGAAATATTATCAATCAAAGGGAGAAGAGTCAATCGGCAGAAATAAAAAGCTTGACATTTAAATTATGCATTGTGCCTTGGTTGTCATAATTCCCCCTTTTAGCTTCTCTGTTGGTAACTCATGTTAATATGCTTCCACACATTATCTTAGTGACAACAGGATAAACTTGGACATTATCTTAATCGTTTAGCCTTTCATTGTCCTTACGTCAGTCAATGTTACCAGCCACTGTGCAATAAGATTTGGATGACTAATGTTGTCATAAACCTGCTTTAGAAAAAACAAAAACCTTTTTCTGGTAAAAAAAATGATGATGATTTCTCTGGGCACACAACACAACCAGACCATACATACACATCACATTCTGTATTAATCAGACCAGCCAGACAAATACAATGGGATCCAAATTAGTTTTCACCTTTTCACCTTCACTATGGATAGGACAGATGTAAGAATGAGTGAATTCATGTTGAATCATGAACGCAGTGTACTATATAAGTCATTGTTGTTTGTGTAGTTCTTAACGCAGTACAGCCCTAACAGTTGGTTCATAGAAAGTGTTACCATAATATCACATGTATTACTGGTAGCTAAATGTGTTTATCCACTTGTACCAGGCGGCTACTCCAAGCAGCCAAGAAGGCCAACCAGACTGGCCATTTCATCTGGGTGGGCTCAGACAGCTGGGGCTCAAAGATCTCTCCAGTGTTACACCAGGAGGAGATGGCAGAGGGAGCAGTCACCATCCTGCCCAAACGTCAGTCCATCAGAGGTGAGGGGGAACAGAGACATCTTTAAGGTTGCTGGGGAAAACTTTTAGATTGGCAGATTGATTTGGTTGATTGATTGATTGATTGAATGATTGCTTGCTTGATTAATTAATTCATTGTTGGGGGAATGCAAGGTGAACAAGGAAAGCTTTTAGGTTGCTGCTATGAACTTTTAGATTGGCTTTGATTGATTTGATTGATTGGTAGATCTTGTGTAGCTTTCCCTAAATGTACAAGGATAAAGGGACTGAGATAAATTCAATTGTTGTAGATTACAGAATAATGGATTTAGCATTATGTTTATTTTACAGACGAGACGTTGACATGGATCAGTAGTGCGTTATTGTGCCAGCAGCTGGCAGCGTACATAGGCATCTCAATTCTGATCTTTTCTTCACTCATTTTGTTTTTTGACCAATCAGATCTTTTGCTAATAATTGGGAAAAATGTCAAAATTGGGTTTCTTGTGTAAATACCGCCATAGAGATATCTCTGTTAACAAGTCTCACCAGATCTTGTTAATTTTAACACAGGACACTTCCAAGCCCGATAAACTGTTGTAAAATATAAAGCATTTACTGTCCTGTGCTAGCATCAGTCCCCTTGTCCCGACCTCTGTCATGATCTACTCAGTCTGCCAACCAAGCCACAACTCTGGTCTATAACACAATCAGCCATTATCAATACACTCATTGTTAAAGAAATAGAAAGAAATGTTACCCCAATGCTCCATTACATTCCACCACATGTCCATAACTGGATTGACAAGGACACTGTTGCCAGAGTGAGTGCACTGATGATGACAATGATGTGATCGATCTCTTCCAGGGTTTGATCGTTACTTCATCAGCCGCACACTGGAGAACAACAGGAGGAATATCTGGTTTGCTGAGTTCTGGGAGAACAACTTCGCCTGCAAGTTGAGCCGACACGCTTTGAAGAAAGGGTCCGGGCTGAAGAAATGTACAAGTAAGACAATTCTCCTTTCCTTTTCTTTTCTACCTTTATTTAACTAGGCAAGTCAGTTAAGAACAAATTCTTAATTACAATTACGGTTTACAGGGGAACAGTGAGTTAACTGCCTTGTTCAGGGGCAGAATGACAGATTTTTACCTTGTCAGGTCAGGGATTCAAACCATTCAGGGATTCAAACTTTCGGGTTACAGGCCCACATTGCATCTCTACTGATCTCAACTATCTTTAGAAAATGGTTAAGTTTCACAAGTAGAAACAGCTGTTTTCCTGACCATGTGACTGAACCAGGAAAACCCTCTGTCCTTATCATAGAATGATGTGGCCCTTGGCTTATGATACATGATGACATTTTGTACACCATCGAAAGCTATAGGTACAACATGAGCTAGATTAAAAATGATGACGATGAGGTATTATTTGGGCCTTGTGTTTTGGCTGAGTAGACCGTTTGCCTGTCCTCCCACCTGGAGATGGCAACAGAACAGAGTAGTAGCAGGTCTGTGTGGTTAACCATTTCTACTTCCAGGATTAATGCCATATGCTATCCAGATGTGTCCTGGTGTGTTCTGTCTTAGTGTCCTGGAGATTGTTTGATCGTCACAAATTCACCCCAGGCGTTCAATCTTGACATGGAGCTCAATACCTTCTCTCTAGGTGTTCTAAGAATCCAGCTGTATGTGACATAAGGCTAGTGGTATGATAATGGTCTGAAATGCAATTAACAGCAAAATGCTAATATATTCTCATTATTACCTACGTGTTTAAAATCAAATTATTCCTATTGTGATTTCTGTTGTTATATGTTCATATATAATGAGTCTTAAGAGGCCTGGGTAAGGCCAAAATGTAATAAATATGCCAACTTTGATGAATTATTACTCAGGTATGCTTTTAGATACACATGTCAAATATATGTAAACATCCTTCCTCCAAAGGACGATTCTATGGATTACATTTTGTGAAAATCCCCTCAAATCATGTTTTTTTTTGTCTTGGGTTTGGACAGTCATTCAATTATAAAATGCAGTTACTGACATAAATACAGTGTATGAAGGAACACAACATACTGTATCATATAATAGGCATTCACATACATTCAATTCACATGTAGCAAGTGTACATCCTTAAAATTCATGAAGCGAACATAATTCATAGTCTTGTTCTAATTGGCTTTCAGTAGAAGCCAACAAACGGAATACCTTGTAAATGTGTGTTTGTTTAATCACACTGCTACATGGAACAGCAATCAAATTCTTGCAATATACTACAAAACTGTCAAAGGCTGCACGAACAGAAGAACTTCCTTCCCTTTTGTTTTCTATTAGGTACTGTTTGGATTTTAAGTCGTTAGGCTAGCACTGCTGTTTCTGGGAGTGTAGCAAGGCATCCAACTGGAAACTAACTACAAGTGGATTAGAGGCCATCTCTCCTCACCCAGGCCAGTAATTCAAAAATCAGCAACGGTGTGAGGTCAGTAAGCAGACATGTCTTAGGTATCTATTGGGAAAAATATGGCAAAATAAGATTTCAACAGATCAATATCATCAGTCTAAACAGAAGACTAATGCCAGTCACATCCTCTCAGTGCCACTATCTGCTCCTTTGCTTTTTCATGGATGAACTGGCTCCGTGTGAAGAAAAGATCTGGGAGAAGAAAAACCCCTTTCAGAAATCCAAGGATATAGCTACAGATCTTTATCTTAATTTGATGACTATTGTCACAGATACTTTTCCTCTGCAGCAATACATGCAAATAGTAGTCCATTCAAGGTTTAAAAAGGCTTCTAAAGTTTGTAATTTCCACTATGGCAAGTCAGCAATAAGCTGAACGATCTGAGTAGGGATTGGAGAGATATAAATTGCAAACTGAAGGACAGGCTTTGTGTCAGTCTCAGTCACATTGTCTTTAAATGTTGAACTTAGCTTGCTTGATGACTTCATTCACTAGAAGGACCTGGAGGAGGAACTGGGACATCGACCTTGACTCATCAGCTCATTAACTCATCAACTCATCCATGCATGGGCGTTACACACTGAGATAGATTGGTCTTGAGGCGTAGATGGAGTAAAGAGGTCAATCGGACTGACCAAAACAATGGAATTGCCATGGAAACGTGTGAGGGAAAGGGCCAATGGGGAAAGATCCCTATTCTCCTCTTTGCCCCCCAACAAAATTAGCCTGTATTTAGGCTATTGTTTATATGTGTATTTCACACTATGATGAGGTAAAAATCAGCATATAAAATTTGTATGGTTGTCAACCCCAACATTTGTTAAGTTAGGGCAGTGGTCCCGTGGTGGGAACATATATCAGCGGAAATTTCAAGTGCGCCACGTATAGTTTTTGATAAAACTCAAACTTTCATTAAAATGCACATACAATATCCTGAATTAAAGCTACACTCGTTGTGAATCTAGTGACAGAGTCAGATTTGTAAAATGCTTTTCGGCGAAAGCATGAGAAGCTATTATCTGATAGCATGTATCCTCCAAATACTGCACCGTCACCTAACGACAGATTTTGCGATAGCCGGGGGCTACTCAGAACGCAGAAATAAAATATACAACATTCATTACCTTTGACCATCTTCTTTGTTGGCACTCCTAGATGTCCCATAATCAGTATTGGGTCTTTTTTTTCGATTAAATCGGTCCATATATAGCCAAGATATCGATCTATGAAGACTGTGTGATAAACGAAAAAAATAGCATTTCATTACGTAACGTCATTTTTTTTAAATTAAAAAAGTCGACGATAAACTTTCACAAAACACTTCGAAATACTTTTGTAATGCAACTTTAGGTATTAGTACACGTTAATAAGCGATAAAATTCATCAGGAGGCGATGTAAATTCTATAGGTGTCCGTCTGGAAAAAATGTCTGGATATTTCTCAACCAAAACATCAGGTCGGAGACCGGAGGGAATCGGTTCCCTTGATTCGGTTTGACCAAGAATCAAAGCCGAAGCAAATGACAAGACTCTAGACATCGTGTGGAAGCTGTAGGTACTGCAACCTCGGCCTCATTTAATTCGGTTCTTCTTTAACAATTCCTGGAAGTGGCATGGATATTTATTTCCATTTTCAGTGATCAGATTTTCTTGCACTTTTCGATGAAATGCACGTTCTGTTATAGTCACAGCAGTGATTTAACCAGTTTTATAAACGGCTGAGTGTTTTCTATCCACACATACTAATCATATGCATATACTATATTCCTGGCATGAGCAGCAGGGCACTGAAATGTTGCACGATTTTTAACAAAAAGCTGCGAAAAGCTACTTAGATTCTCGACATCCCTAACAGGTTTTAATGTCATCATCACCAATCAACTGCCCTACAGTAAAAAAATACTTTGACTACCACCAACAATTTATGTATACAAACAGGAGTTTGTATATACTTTAACTTCCTCTAAACCTGAAAAGGGACAACTTCTAAATGTTATGCAGCAAAAGAAATAACATTGTGGGCCTGTTACAATACATAAATCATGATGGATTTGACAAATATCCACACAGAGACAGACAGAAATCAGTATCATGGACAACCACAAGATATTTAGCATCATTGATTGGACTAAATAGTTTTGGGCATCTTACATTTTTTTTGTACTGTGTATTAAACCAAGCATATATAGCCTTGTTGATTCGATTATGTTTAAATGTATACATTGAAATGGTGTAGCGGAGGCAGTGCTCCTGTTGTCTTTTTGCTGACTTGGGGTAACTCTCTGTGGTTCTAAATCAGTAGTTGTTTAGTAAACTGTCGAAAACATTAACTGACCATGCTGTAGGTGATATAACTGTTTGTGACATGCAATATTTGCTTTGTGAACCTCACCGGACAGATGTTGTTCTCCGGTTTTGTGATGAAACAAACATATGCATAGTTGAATTCATTCCGCCACCATGAGACTGTTGTCTGTTTGTTGTCATAGCCTTATTGTATATCATGGTAGCATAAGAACAAATAAATGGGTTATAGAACAAACAATGCAATTATCACAACGTAGGTTGTAATATGACTTTTTACTGGCTTGGCTTCCCCAGTGATTTTACTCACGCACCGCTACAAGCTACCAAACGCCCTAACAAAAGAAGCTATTTGGACATAAATGATGGACATTATTGAACAAAACAAATATTTATTGTGGAATTGTGAGTCCTGGGAGAGCATTCTGATGAAGATCATCAAATGTAAATTAATATTTATTATGCACTTTATGACTAATGTTGACTACCCAATATAGAGGATATCTTTTTGGCTGCTTTGTTGTCTGAACGCTGTACTCAGAGTATTGCACGGTTTGTTTTTGAAATCTGACACAGCGGTTGCATTAAGGACAAGTATATCTCTAATTCCATGTATAACACTTGTATTTTAATCAACATTTATAATGAGTATTTCTGTAAATAGATGTGGCTCTCTGCACAATCACCGCATGTTTTAGAACTACTGAAAATAACGCGCCAACGTAAAATTTGATTTGTTTATATAAATATGCACTTTATCGAACAAAACACATGTATTGTGTAACATGAAGTCCTATGAGTGTCATCTGGTGAAGATCATCAAGGTTAGTGATTCATTTTATCTCTATTTGTGCTTTTTGTGACTCTCTTTTTGCTGGAAAAATGGCTGTGTTTTTCTGTGAGTTGGTGGTGACCTAACATAATCGATTGTGGTGCTTTCGCTGGATTAACGAGAATTTTATATTTAAAATGATGTACAATACTTGTATGCTTGAGGAATTGTAATTATGAGATTTTTGTTGTTTTGAATTTGGCGCCCTACACTTTCACTGGCTGTTGGCGAGGTGGGACGCTACCGTCCCACATATCCCAGAGAGGTTTTAAGATAATGCCAGGTGCAGATGAGACAGGATGAACCAAAAGTTGCTTATGATGCTCTTTGATCTGCCTGAGAGGGGTGGATCTAAGCATTCTTAGTGTCCTATACAAGATGTCTGTTGCTCTCTACAACACAACTTAGAGTGTGAGGTTGACAGTTTCATTATTTCAATAATTAATTGATATTAAATAAAGATGATTGTTTGAAGAAATGACCAAGTCTCTCTCAGTACTGAATTTCCACAACATTAGTCAGTATGTGTTACACCTGTGCTGGATCCAGTTGTTGTTAATAGTCAACTTTCAGTGGATGAGTATCTTTCAGAACCCCTCCTATAATCCCACCTGTTTTGTTTGATTGTTGTCAGTGACTCTTTGTTCCCCTTCTGTTTGAGCGACAATATTTGGATTTCTTGCTGGGGAACGTAACAGTTACGCTAACTGACTGACATTATTATGAAATGTAAAAGATCTCCTAAACCTGTGTTAATCTCAGACCTTATTTCTGGTGTTTATCCCAAAACCCTATACTTTCCCCTTTTATTTTCCCCATAGGAATGGCTAAACGAATCAGAAGTATGTCAGGATTTGGCCAGGGTTGTTCCAGTTTTTGGTCACTAGATGCCCCCATTGTGCCTTTTGACCTTTTGTTTTCCCTTGATCCCCATAATTATTTGCACCTGTGCCTCGTTTCCCCTGATTGTATTTAAACCCTTTGTTTTCCTCTGTTCTTTGCTCTGTGTTTGTATGTTAGCACCCAGCCCTAGTACTCTGAGAACTCTTGTTGATCCCGGTGGACTCTCTTGTGGAATTCTGTTTTTTGTTCTTGTTTGTTTGTTTTTGAGTATCTTTTGAGGCATTTTGTGCTTTACCTTCCACCTTGTGGATTTACCTTTTTGTCTTGGAGGATTACCTTTGTTCTTGTGGAATTCCTTTTGAGGTTGTGGAGTTACATGTTTTCCTGAAGAACTTCACTTTTTACTTCATTAAATACACCGTCTCAAGTACTGCTGTGTCTGCCTCATCTTCTGGGTTCTGCTGACTATTCGTGGCTCAGTTGGTTTAGTGACTGTTTCTCACTCCGGAGACCCGGGTTCGTAACCGGGTCCTGACAAAGTAACTAATTTACGTTATTTAGGACTAAAATATGGTGAGATCTATTAATCACAGGGGAATTTCCTCACCAAGAAAATGGGAATTAGAATTGAATTGAAAATAGAATATCATGCATGTCAAAGTAGTTTGTGCACCGAGCAACCTACTGTTAAGATATTCTATTACACAGAATCATTCTCATTCCCACTGAAATGCACTGCTGTGAGCAACTGCTTATGTTTTCATTCCATTTTCAGGACTCCAGAATTGCTTTGTGTATAATGTCACCCTTTTTTTCCAGCACATAATGATCTACAGTTCTAATTGCATACAGTGAAACTACTGTTTCTTATTCTCAAAATGTTTGTTGTCAGCAGCTGAAGTAAACAGTGAAAAGACATGGGCTTAAATGAGGGCCTTCAGAAAGAATTCACATGTTTGTGTAACAGCCTGAATTTTAAATGGATGAACTTTACATTTTGGCCTACACACAATACCCCATAATGTCCCCATGAAGTGGAATTGTGTTTTTACAAATTAATTAAAAATGAAAAAATGAAATGTCTTGAGTCAATAAGTATTCAACCCATTGGTTATGGCAAGCCTAAATATGTTCAGGAGTACAAATGTGTTTAACAAGTCACATAAATACGTATCATGGACTCTGTGTGCAATAATAGTGTTTAACATGATTTTGGAATAACTACCTCATCTCTGTACCCCACACAGTACATACAATTATCTGTAAGGTTCCTCAGTTGAGCAGTGAATTTCAAACACTGATTCAACCACAAAGACCAGGGAGTTATTCCAGTGCCTCACAAGGAAGGGCACCTATTAGTAGATGGGTAAACATAAAAAATTTGACATTTTAATATCCTTTGAGCAGGGTGAAATTATTAATTACACTTTGGATGGTGTATCCATACACCCAGTTACTACAAGGATATTAACTAAGCTGCCTGCCATCCAGGACCTCTACACCAGGCGGTGTCAGAGGAAGGCCCTAAACATTGTCAAAGACCCCAGCCACCCCAGTCATAGACTGTTCTCTCTACTACCGCATGTCAAGCGTTAACGGAGTGCCAAGTCTAGGACAAAAAGGCTTCTCAACAGTTTTAACCCCCAAGCCATAAGACTCTGAACAGGTAATCAAATGGCTACCCGGACTATTTGCATTGTGCGCCCCCCCAACCTCTCTTTTAGACTGCTGCTCTCTGTTTATCATATATGCCTAGTAACTTTAACTATACATTCATGTACATACTACCTAAATTGGCCCGGCCAACCAGCGCTCCCGCACATTGGATACCCGGGCTATCTGCATTGTGTCCCGCCACCCGCCACCCACCACCCGCTAACCCCTCTTTTATGCTACTCCTACTCTCTGTTCATCATATATGCATAGTCACTTTAACCATATCTATATGTACATACTACCTCAATCAGCCTGACTAACCGGTGTCTGTATGTAGCCTCGCTACTTTTATAGCCTCACTACTGTATGTAGCGTCGCTACTTCTATAGCCTAGCTACTGTATACAGCCTCACTACTGTATGTAGCCTCACTACTTCTATAGCCTAGCTACTGTATGCAGCCTCACTACTGTATGTAGCCTCACTACTTCTATAGCCTAGCTGCTGTATACAGCCTCACTACTGTATGTAGCCTCGCTACTTTTATAGCCTCGCTACTGTTTTTTCACTCTCTTTTTACTGTTGTTTTTATTTCTTTACCTACCTCTTGTTCTACTAATACCTTTTTGCACTATTGGTTAGAGCCTGTAAGTAAGCATTTCACTGTAAATAAACTTTGATTTGATTTGAACTCCGTTGCTAGAGAGGAAGGCAACCAATCAGGATTTCACTTTGAGGCAAATCGGTACTTTAATAAAACAGTTAGAGTTTAATGATTATAGCGGGCAAGAACTCTATAAACAAAGGGGCTGGAAGACAGGACCCCAACATCTGATAATGGTGATGAGTATAAAATAAAATATTTTTAAGGTCCAAGCAATGGTTTAATAGCTGTCATAGGAAACTGAGCATGGATCAACAACACTGTAGTTACTCCATAACACTAGCCTTAATGACAGAGTGAAGAGAAGGAAGCCTGTAAAGAATAAACATATTCCAAAACATGCATCATGTTTGCGATAAGGCACAAAAGTAAATCTGCAAAAAAATTGGCGAAGAAATCAGCTTTATGTCCTGAATACAAAGCATTATGTTTGGGGCTGCATCATGTTATGGGTATGCCTGTCATCAGCAAGGAGTAAGTCATTTTTTGGTTGATAACAACAAACAGAATCGAGCTACGCACAGGCAAAATCCTAGAGGAAAACCTGCTTCAGTTTGCTTTCCAACAGACACTGGGAGACAAATGTACCTTTCAGCAGGACAATACCCTAAAACACAAGGCCAAATATATAATTGAGTTGCTTACCAAGATTACATTAAATGTTCCTTACTGGCCTAGTTACAGTTTAGACTTAAATTGGCTCGAAAATCTATGGCAAGACTTGAAAATGGCTGTCTAGCAATGATCAACGACCAGTATTAAAAAAATATTACGTGCAAATATTGTACAATCCAGGAGTGCAAAGCTCTTAGAGGTTTACCCCGAAAGACTGCCAGCTGTAATTGCAGCCAAGGGTTATTCTAACATGTATTGACTTAGGGGTATGAATACTTATGTCAATTAGATATTTCTGAATTGCTTTTCCAAGAATTTGAAAAAATAAATGTGAAAAATATTCTATAAACTTGTTTTCAATTTGTCATTTAGGGGTATTGTTTGTAGATGGGTGAGACACTCTTTCAACTATTTTAAATGCAGTCTGTAACACAACCAAATGTGGAATAAGTCAAGGGTAATACTTTCTGAAGCCACTGTGTAATACACGTAGAATATGATGTAATCTCTAAATAAGATTAAATATGAATAAAGATAATGAAATGTTTCACATCAGCACTCCACTACCCATACATTAAACTGTATACAGTGCCTTGAAAAAGTAATTGCCCCCTTTCTGATTTACTCTATTTTTCCATATTTTTGATATTGCATCTTATCAGATCTTTAACCAAAACCTAATATTATATAAAGGGAACCTGTGTTTGCAAATAACAAAACAAATGGATACTTATTTAATTTAATTAACAAAGCTATGCAACACCCAATTCCCCTGTGTGAAAAAGTAATTGTCCCTTTACACTTAATGCTTAATGCTAAATTATAA
>NC_060190.1:69958687-69966121 GCF_021184085.1 Oncorhynchus gorbuscha | reverse complement strand
GGCTGCAGTGCAGCAGGTTGAGACCTTCAAGTTCCTTGGCGTCTACATCACCAACAAACTATCATGGTTCAAACACACTAAGACAGCCGTGAAGAGGGCACGACAAAGTCTATTCCCCCTCAAGTGACTGAAAAATTTGGCAATGGTCCTCAGCTCCTCAAAAGGTTCTACAGCTGCACCACCGAGCATGTGGTTGCATCACTGCCTGGCATGGCAACTGCTCCGCCTCCGACTGCAAGGCACTACAGAGAGTAGTGCGTACAGCCCAGTACATCACGGGGACCAAGCTTCCTGTCATCCAGGACCTCAATACCAGGTGGTGTCAGAGGAAGGCCCAAAAGATTGTCAAAGACTTCAGCCACTCTAGTCATGGACTGTTCTCTCTGCTACCGCACAGCAAGCAGTACCGAGCACCAAGTCTAGGTCCAAAAGGCTTCATAACAGCTTCTACCACCAAGCCATAAGACTCCTGAACAGCTAATCAAAGGGCTACCCAGACCCCTCTTTACGCTGCTGCTACTCTCCGTTTATTATCTATGCATAGTCATTTTTGTACTCTACCTACATGTACATATTACCTCAATTACCTCAACTAACATTGACTCTGTACCGGTACCCCCTGTATATAGCCTCGCTATTGTTATTTTACAGCTGCTGTTTAATTATTTGTTACTTTTATTATATATTTTTTACTTGTTTTTTACTTGACACTTTTATTTCTCAACTTTTTAAAACATTGTAGGTTATGCACTTTTAATTAAGCATTTCACTGTACACCTGTTGTATTCGGCACATGTGACAAATAACATTTGATTTGATATGATCAGCAGGGGAGATGTCCATGAGCAAAAGCCACTCGAATCTGAAGAGAAAGTTTGGGAGATCCTGATGAGTGCCGACAAGAAAGATTATGAACAAATCTGTGCTGAGTACGGCATCACTAATTTTCGTGGGATGCTGACAAAACTGGCTGAAATGAAAAAGGAGAGAGAGGTTGAACAGGCACAGGTATAGTACTATGGAATATCTTTTTACTGGTGTTATTTGAAGAAAACACCAATAAAGTAAACGGGGAAATGTGTCAGTTACCAAAGATCTTATGGTTTCTCAGTCATTGTACCTTTTATATTTGTCTGTTTCAGTTTATTGAACATATCAGTTCGCTCAAACACATCAAGTCAATGCTGATGAAAATGCAACGTTTGAAATTGACATGGATCTTAAAGATGCCAGCAGCAGAATTTTCCTCTACAAGGTATGAAAGCTCATACCAAACTGTTCAAGCTCTCCTGTTTATTTCATTTAAATAAGTATTCAGACCCTTTATTTAGTACTTTTCTTGAAGCACCTTTAGCAGCAATTACAGCCTCTAGTATTCTTGGGTATTCTTGGGCTTCAGTCTCGCCACTCTACCATAAAGACGTGATTGGTGTTGACAAGATGGTTGTCCTTCTGGAAGTTTCTCCCTCCACAGAGGAAGGGGAGCTCTGGAGCTCTGTCAGATTTACCATCGGATTCTTGGTCACCTCCCGGACCAAGACCTTTCTCCCCAGATTGCTCAGTTTGGCCGGGCAGCCAGCTCAAGGAAGAGTCTTGGTGATTCCAAACGTTTTCCATTTAAGAATGATGGAGGCCACTGTGTTTTGGGGGACTTTTATGCTGCAGAAATGTTTTGGTACCCTTCCCCAGATCTGTCCCTCGACACAATCATGTTCTGGGAACTCTACGGACATTTCCTTCGACCTCATGGCTTGGCTTATGCTCTGACATGCACTGTCAACTGTGGGACTTTATATAGACAGGTGTGTGCCCTTCCAAGTCATGTCCAATCAATTGAATTTACCACAGGTTGACGCCAATGAAGTTGTCGAAACATATCATGGATGATCAATGGAAACATGATGTACCTGAACTAAATTCATAGTCTCATAGCAAAGGGTCCGAATACTTATAAAATAAGTTTAAAAAACCTGTTTTTGTTTTGGCATTATGGGGTATTGTGTGCAGATTGATGAGAAAAATGTTTCATTTAATCCATTTTAGAATAAGGCTGTATGTAACGTAACAAAATGTGGAAAAAGGCAAGGGGTCTGAATACTTTCCGAATGACCTGTATCTACTTCCCCAGACTCAGATGAACTTTTGGATACTATTTTTATGTCTCTGTGTGCAGTTTAAAGAAAGTTGGCAACTAAATTTAGCGCAAATGCTAAGTAGAGTTAGCGCAGTGACAGGAAGTCTATGGGAACAGCTGTCGACTTCCAGTCACTGTGCTAACGCCAGTTAGCATTGGCTCACAAAACTACCTCCAACTTCCTTCATAATGGACGCAGAGATATAAAACTGGTATCAACAAGTTCATCTGACTCTCGGAAAGTACATTAAAAAATGATTAAAAAGTAAAAGATATATACACTCTGCAGGATGGTGTTATGGTTCCTTACACCCTTGAGATGGAAGAAGAAATGAAGCACCAACTGAAACGAGTTGGTAAAAAATTCATTTTCACGATCAAAAATCTAGACCCGGAAGATGCTGGTCTCTATTCAGTGGATGTAGAGGGAGTTAATATCTTCTCTACGGATTTCAAAAGTGAGTACAAATGCAAATCTCAGTCTAAATAGAGACTATAATTTTTTTTACAATAATATGATTATTACAAAATAGTTAATGACACTATGTGGAATTAAAGTTAAACAAGAGCAAAGTATTATTCCCAACTCTCTATCCATCTTTCAGTTCCACCTGTAAATTTTGCGGTCAAAATTCAGGAGGTGAAGGCAGAAGAAAGACAAGATGCCATCTTTCAGTGTGTCTTAACGGCACCTATGGCTGAGATTAATTGGATGGGCAAGAGTGCCCCGATAGAAAATGATGACAAATTTGAAATCACAGTGTCTGAAGACAAGCTCATCCACAAGTTGTTAGTGAAGGATTGTCAGCCTTTGGACGCTGGTATCTACGCAGCTGTGGCAGGTATCCATTCCTGCAATGCCTGGCTTGTGGTGGAAGGTGAGGTTATTCAATCTTCTCATGGAATGTTTTTGAACAATCTTTCAGCATATCAGTTGCATTCATAAACCATATAAATGAACGGTGAATCACACACACATCACTGGCTACCATTATATTAAATAACTCGCAAATTCTCTCATTTAGTTGACAAGAACCCTGCGAACAAAGGCAAGAAGATAGCTCGCAAAACAACCCAGGCTGGAGGAGGTGATTTGGATCTGGAGAAAATAGCAAAGGAGCAGGCGGAAAAACACAAGAAAGACATGGAAGAGAGGTTGGCGGAAGCAAAGATAAAGGCTGCCGAGAGAGCCATCACTGATGCAGCCACCCAGGCTGAGAAAGAGGCCGCTGATGCAGCCACCAAAGCCGCCAGAGAGGCAGCAAGGGCTGCGGAAGCTAAGGCTAAGGCTAAGGCAGAGAAAAAAGCTGCTAAATTAAAAGATGCTAAGGAGAAAGCAAAGGCAAAGAAGAAAGCCTCAGGAGGTGGGGCTGCAGGTGCAGGAGCTGCAGGTGCTGCAGGTGCTGGGGCTGCAGGTGTTGGATCTGCAGGTGGTGGGGCTGCAGGTGGTGGGGCTGCAGGTGGTGGAGCTGCAGGTGGTGGTGCTGCAGGTGGTGGGGCTGCAGGTGGTGGAGCTGCAGGGGCTGAGGGAGATGCTGGATCTGGATCGGAATACGATGACATAGTAGTAAGCACAGATGAGTCTGATGAGGAAGATGGAGCCACAAAAACAAAGCGTGTGAGAAGCGGTCAACTTGTTCCAGACACGTTCATAGGTAAGAAACTATTTCTTCCACTGATAAGATTTTGAAGTAGTTTAAATGGAAGACATTGTGGCCAGTTTCCCGGACACAGATTTCGACAAATAAAACATTCAATGGAGATTCTCCATTAAGCATGATTTTTAGTTCTGGGAAACTGACCCATAGATTATATCTACTACACGAAGTATAGTTCACCCAGATGTCATATTTCTATGACTGGGATGACTGTCTCAAGGTCATTAACATCAGATTGTAATTGAAGTCACTGATTGACCATAGATGATTAATTTAGGTAAGGTAACCCTAAAAGCACTACTTAAATGAATACTTCTGGATTTTGGATATTAGGAACTTTACGAATTTCACCTGAGAGATGAATTTGTGGATACCACGTTTCTGTCTCTGTGTCCAGTAGGAAGGAAGTTAGAGCCTATGCGAGCTTATGCGAGCCTTTCCCGAGTGGCGCAGCGGTGTAAGGCGCTGCATCTCAGTGCTACAGGGGCCACTACAGTCACCCTAGTTCAAATCCAGGCTGTATGAAAACTGGCTGTGATTGGGAGTCCCATAGAAAGGTGCATAATTGGCCCAGCGTTGTCCTGGTTTGCCCGGTGTAGGCTGTCATTGTAAAATAAGAATTTATTCTTAATTAACTGACTTTCTTAGTTAAATAAAGGTTAAATGTAAAAAAAAGAATAATTGTCATGCAGGTGATAGAGGACCCAAAAGCGACTTAACAGAAACAGAGTTTATTCAAGTCCAAACAGGGAATAACAGAAATCCTCTAGTCTGTAGAGGGGAATAACAAGAGAAGCGGCCACAGACTGCAGGTCGCTTCGGGTAGGCGCAGGCCGTAGTTGACAGAGACACCTGCTCACACGCAGCATCTGATGAAGGCAAAAAACACGACAGGACAGGGCGAAACACAATCACAGCACGGTGAATACTAAACAAGGAACCGACGGGACAGGAACGGAACACAAAGGAATAAATAGGGACTCTAATCAGGGGGAAAGGATCGGGAACAGGTGTGGGAAGACTAAATGATGATTAGGGGAATAGGAACAGCTGGGAGCAGGAACGGAACGATAGAGAGAAGAGAGAGCGAGAGAGTGAGAGGGGAGGGGGAGAGAGAGGGATAGAAAGAGGGAAAGAACCCAATAAGACCAGCAGAGGGAAACGAACAGAATGGGGAGCACAGGGACAAGACATGATAATAAATGACAAACATGACAGTACCCCCCCACTCACCGAGCGCCTCCTGGCGCACTCGAGGAGGAATCCTGGCGGCAACGGAGGAAATCATCGATGAGTGAACGGTCCAGCACGTCCCGAGACGGAACCCAACTCCTCTCCTCAGGACCGTAACCCTCCCAATCCACTAAGTATTGGTGACCCCGTCCCCGAGAACGCATGTCCATGATCTTATGTACCTTGTAAATAGGTGCGCTCTCGACAAGGACGGGAGGGGGAGGGAAGACGAACGGGGGGTGCGAAGAAAGGGCTTAACACAGGAGACATGGAAGACAGGATGGACGCGACGAAGATGTCTGGAAGAAGCAATCGCACAGCGACAGGATTGACGACCTGGGAGACACGGAACGGACCAATGAACCGCGGAGTCAACTTACGAGAAGCTGTCGTAAGAGGAAGGTTGCGAGTGGAAAGCCACACTCTCTGGCCGCAACAATACCTTGGACTCTTAATCCTGCGTTTATTGGCGGCTCTCACAGTCTTCCCCGCAGACAAAGGCAGACCGGTAGTGAAGCCTAAGGCGATGTGAGACCATGGTCGAGAAGGAATGGGGAGCGGTCTGAGACGACCGGCAGGAGGAGAGTTACCCGACTTAGTCTGCGCGCAGTCCGAACAAGCAGCCACGAAACGGCGCGTGTCACGCTCCTGAGTCGGCCACCAAAAGCGCTGGCGAATAGACGCAAGAGTGCCTCGAACACCGGGATGACCAGCTAACTTGGCAGAGTGAGCCCACTGAAGAACAGCCAGACGAGTGGAAACAGGAACGAAAAGGAGGTTACTAGGACAAGCGCGGCGACGCAGTGTGCGTGAGTGCTTGCTTAACCTGTCTTTCAATTCCCCAGACTGTTAACCCGACAACACGCCCATAAGGAAGAATCCCCTCGGGATCAGTAGAAGCCACAGAAGAACTAAACAGACGGGATAAGGCATCAGGCTTGGTGTTCTTGCTACCCGGACGGTAAGAAATCACAAACTCGAAACGAGCGAAAAACAACGCCCAACGAGCTTGACGGGCATTAAGTCGTTTGGCAGAACGGATGTACTCAAGGTTCTTATGGTCTGTCCAAACGACAAAAAAGGAACGGTCGCCCCTCCAACCACTGTCGCCATTCGCCTAGGGCTAAGCGGATGGCGAGCAGTTCACGGTTACCCACATCATAGTTGCGCTCAGATGGCGACAGGCGATGAGAAAAATAAGCGCAAGGATGAACCTTATCGTCAGACTGGAAGCGCTGGGATAGAATGGCTCCCACGCCTACCTCTGAAGCGTCAACCTCGACAATGAATTGTCTAGTGACGTCAGGAGTAACGAGGATAGGAGCGGACGTAAAACGTTCCTTTAGAAGATCAAAAGCTCCCTGGGCGGAACCGGACCACTTAAAACACGTCTTGACAGAAGTAAGAGCTGTGAGAGGAGCAGCAACTTGACCGAAATTACGAATGAAACGCCGATAGAAATTAGCGAAACCTAAAAAGCGCTGCAACTCGACACGTGACCTTGGAACGGGCCAATCACTGACAGCTTGGACCTTAGCGGAATCCATCTGAATGCCTTCAGCGGAAATAACTGAACCGAGAAAAGTAACGGAGGAGACATGAAAGAGCACTTCTCAGCCTTTACGTAGAGACAATTCTCTAAAAGGCGCTGTAGAACACGTCGAACGTGCTGAACATGAATCTCGAGTGACGGAGAAAAAATCAGGATATCGTCAAGATAGACAAAAACAAAGATGTTCAGCATGTCTCTCAGAACATCCTTAACTAATGCCGCGGATAACGATTCTTAACCGTTGTGTCATTCAGCCCTCGATAATCCACGCAGGGCGCAGAGTACCGTCCTTCTTCTTAACAAAAAGAACCCCGCCCCGACGGAGAAGGAAAGAAGGCACTATGGTACCGGCGTCAAGAGACACAGACAAATAATCCTCGAGAGCCTTACGTTCGGGAGCCGACCAGAGAGTATAGTCTACCTCGAGGAGGAGTGGTCCCCGGAAGGAGATCAATACTACAATCATACGACGGTGAGGAGGAAGGGAGTTGGCTCGGGACCGACTGAAGACCGTCGCAGATCATGATATTCCTCCGGCACTCCTGTCAAATCGCCAGGTTCCTCCTGAGAAGTAGGGACAGAAGAAAAACGGGAGGATGGCAGACATTAAACACTTCACATGACAAGAAACGTTCCAGGATAGGATAGAATTACTAGACCAATTAATAGAAGGATTATGACATACTAGCCAGGGATGACCCAAAACAACAGGTGTAAACGGTGAGACGGAAAATCAAAAAGAAATAGTCTCACTGTGGTTGCAGATACTGTGAGAGTTAAAGTGTCTCAAATTTGATACTGGGAAGATAGCTACCATCTAAGGCAAACATGGGCGTAGGCTTCTCTAACGGTCTGAA
>NC_060190.1:69954717-69958587 GCF_021184085.1 Oncorhynchus gorbuscha | reverse complement strand
ACTCAGTTACACCAGCTCTGTCAGGAGGAATGGGCCAAAATTCACCCAATTTATTGCGGGAAGCTTGTGGAAGGCTACCCGGAACATTTGACCCAAGTTAAACAATTTAAAGGCAATGCTACCAAATACTAAGTAAACTTCTGACACACTGGGAATGTTATGAAAGACATGAAAGCTGAAATAGATCATTATCCTAATATTATTCTGGTTTATTTTACATTCTTAAAATAAAGTGGTGATCCTAACTGACCTAAAACAGGGAAATTCTACTGGGATTAAATGTCAGGAATTGTGAAAAACGGAGTTGAAATGTATTTGGCTAAGGTGTATGTAAACTTCCGTCTTCAACTGTAGCTAGCTGAAAATAATGAAGTAAAATGTTTGCTTTGTCTATATCTTGTTCCGTCTCTATTGTTGCCAATGTCCTTGCTGGTAGGAGGTCCCGTGAATGGAGAGGTGCAGCGTGAGGTAATACAGTAGGGGAGTGTGAGTGCTTCTCAAATGTAATGTTTTATGCGTTCTTCACACTCTCTTCCTCACAAGAAAGTAGGTCCTTGGAGAATGCACTAGGAACATGAGAGTGTGGAGCATGGTAGTATGCATATTGAGAAACACACATACTAGTAATGTCATTAAATAGTTGATAAAACAACACCTACAACTTACCTCCACTACTGTAGCACCTGAAATATTGGTCTGAGCTAACCTGTTGTCAGTTAGGTGCAGAGAAGCTTTCAACATCAGAGGTGCTTCGGACAGCTGACAACACATGGAAGAGAAACGCCTATTCAGGTGTGCCTCACCAACTCATTTATCTTCATAATCTCAAGCTAGTGGAAAAGCAGCCACTAATAATGGAATAATTTAACACCGCACTTTGATCCAGTGTGTCCTCGATAACGACCCCGTTACTCCGCTAACACCACAGTCAATACGGTCATCTGACAAAACTGTGGTCGTCTCGACCCAGAGTGGTCCGGCAGTCTGGAACAGTCCTGTTTGCCCTCTGTTCGATGTCTGGTTCTATGAGGACATCTGCCTTCTGCTTGCGTAACAATTCTCCATCACAAATATTCTCCTGCTACAGTACACTCTGCATCAAGGCTTCTCTAATCTCCCTGCAAATGGACCCGCTGGCGCCGGTCCAGCATCTAGGCATCTACCCTCTAACATACAGTATCGTAGCCTACAGCAAAGAAATGTAAAGCTTTACCTGCTGGGAAAGATGGGAAAGATGCTCTTAGACTCCATTTTGAACTGTGACTGAAAACCCTGTCAGCTATAGAGCCACTTACTCAGGAAGTAGAACATCTTTCCTCTCTGATTCCTGCTCTTAATCCTGAGTAATTGACAGAGTCGGAGAAGTGGAGAAAATAGGGCTGATTCTCATTGTCACTGTGGGTTTTTAGTTTTCTGCCCGAGGGTCACACACTCATCATCATCAAATCAAATCAAAATCAAATCAAATCAAATGTATTTGTCACATACACATGGTTAGCATATGTTAATGCGTGTGTAGCGAAATGCTTGTGCTTCTAGTTCCGACAATGCGGTAATAACCAACGAGCAATCTAACCTAACAATTCCACAACGACTACTTTGTGTGGATGGTAACAGGAACAATGGTGGCCCTCTTGAAGCATGTGGGAACAGCAGACTGGGATAAGGATTGATTGAATATCTCCGTAAACACACCAGCCAGCTGGTCTGTGCATGCTCTGAGGACACAGCTGGGGATGCTGCCTGGGCCTGTTTTCCTCACATCGGCTGCAGTGAAGTAGAGAGCGCAGGTTTTGGTAGCGGGCCGTGTCAGTGGCACTGTATTGTCCTCAAAGCGAGCAAAAAGTTATTTAGTCTGTCTGGGAGCAAGATATCCTGGTCCGAGACGGGGCTGGTTTTCTTTTTGTAATCCGTGATTGACTGTAGACCCTGCACATACCTCTTGTGTCTTAGCTGTTGAATTGCGACTCTTTGTCTCTATACTGACACTTAGCTTGTTTGATTGCCTTGAGGAGGGAATAGCTATACTGTTTGTATCCGGTCATGTTTCCAGTCACCTTGCCCTGGTTAAAAGCTGTGGTTCGTGCTTTCAGTTTTGCGCGAATGCTGCCATCAATTCACGGTTTCTGGTTTGGGAATGTTTTATTCGTTGCTGTGGGTATAACATCACTGATGCACTTTCTAATGAACTCGCTCATCGAATCAGCGTTTTTGTCAATGTTGTTGTTGGACGCAATGCTGAACATATTTCAATCCACGTGATCGAAGCAATCTTGAAGCGTGGAATCAGATTGGTCGGACCTGAGCGCGGGAGCTTCTTGTTTTAGTCTCTGTCTGTAGGCTGGAAGCAACAAAATGGAGTCGTGGTCAGCTTTTCCCGAAAGGAGAGTGGGTGAGGGCCTTATATGCGTCGCGGAAGATAGAATAACAATGATCCTGTCACGCCCTGACCTTATTGTCCTTTGTTTTCTTTATTATTTTGGTTAGGTCAGGGTGTGGCATGGGTCATGTATGTGTTTTTGGCCCTGTCCATGGGTTTTGTATGTCTATGGGTGTTTACTAGTCTAGGTGTTATGTATGTCTATGGTTGCCTAGATTGGTTCTCAATTAGAGGCAGTTGTTTATTGTTGTCTCTGATTGGGAACCATATTTAGGCAGCCATATTCCTTGGGTATGTCGTGGCTTATTGTCTATGGCTAGTTGCCTGTGGCTTCAACATTATAGCGTCACGGTCGTTTTGTACGTTTATTTAGTGTTTTTTTGTACGTTTATTTTGTGTTTTCTTCATTAAATAAGTATGTATTCACATCACGCTGCGCCTTCGTCTCCTACATACCACGAACGTGACAGATCCAGGGTTTTACCAGCCCTGGTAGCACAATCGTTATGCTGATAGAATTTAGGGAGTCTTGTTTTCAGATTAGCCTTGATAAAATCCCCAGCTACAATGAATGCAGCCTCAGGATATGTGGTTTCCAGTTTACATAGAGTCAAATAAAGTTTGTTCAGGGCCATCGATGTGTCTGCTTGTTGGGGAATATATACGGCTGTGATTATAATCGAAGAGAATTCCCTTGTTAGATAATGCGGTCGACATTTGATTGTGAGGAATTCTAAGTCAGGTGAACAGAAGGACTTGAGTTCCTGTGTGTTGTTATGATCACACCACGTCTCGTTAATCATAAGGCATTCTTACCAGAAAGATGTTTGTTTCTGTCTGCACGATGCGTAGAGAAACCAGCTGGCTGCACCGACTCCGATAGCGTCTCTCGAGTGAGCCATGTTTCCGTGAAGCAAAGAACGTTACAGTCTCTGATGTCCCTCTGGAATGCTACCCTTGCTCGGACTTCATCAACCTTGTTGTCAAGAGACTGGACATTGGCGAGTAAGATCGCTTCGTTTGCCCCTTTTACAGCGTCGTTGTTTTGGGACCCCGGCTGGGATCCGAACCATTGTCCTGGGTGGAAGGCAAAACACAGGATCCGCTTCGGGAGAGTCATATTCCTGGTCATAATGATGGTGAGTTGACGTTGCTCTTATATTCAGTAGTTCCTCTCAACTGTATGCAATGAAACCTAAGATTACCTGGGGTACCAATGTAAGAAATAACAAGTAAAAAAACAAAATACTGCATAGTTTCCTAGGAACGCGAAGCGAGGCGGCCATATCTGTTGGCGACGGAAGTTTCATGGCCCTCACTTTGAATTCGGGCCAACAAGGATGTACTGTACACACCATGTCATATTCAGCCTTGAAGGGAGGATCTACATGCCACACTGTGTCTCAGAGGGGGGGATGTTGAAGGGTGGATCACCGAATCACTGAATCAGGGAATCCTAGAATCCCAGTTTACCAGAATCCTAGAATCAG
>NC_060190.1:69947444-69954617 GCF_021184085.1 Oncorhynchus gorbuscha | reverse complement strand
CTGTTCCCGATGATTTCCCCTGATTAGAGTCCCTATTTCTTCCTTTGTGTTCCGTTCCTGTCCTGTCGGATCCTTGTATGTATTGGTCACCGTGCTGTGTTTGTGTATCGCCCAGTCGTGTCGTGTTTCCCTCAGATGCTGCGTGGTGAGCAGGTGTCTGAGTCTGCTAGGTTCAAGTGCCTTCCCGAGGCTACCTGCTGTTCAAGATCGAGTCTCCAGTCGGTTCTCGTCATTACGAGTGGAAGTTGTGTTTTTTGATTGTATTTTACTTTACTGGATTAAAGACTCTGTTTTCGCCAAGTCGCTTTTGGGTCCTCATTCACCTGCATAACAGAAGGATCCGACCAAGAATGGACCCAGCGACTATGGATTCTCTCTACTCTACTCTCGAGCACTCTTGCTGCCTCCAGTAACTGGAACGAGCAGGCGTTGCTCGCTCGTTTTCTGGAGGGACTCCACGCTAAGGTTAAGGATGAGATTCTCTCTCGGGAGGTTCCATCCAGCGTGGATTCTTTGATTGAACTCGCTATTCGCATTGAACGACGGGTAGATCTTCGTCACCGAGCTCATAGAAGAGAGCTCGCGTTAACTGTGTCTCCCCTCTCTCCGACACTACCGTCTTTCCCCACTGACTCAGGTGTTGAGCCCATGCAGCTGGGGGGTATTCGCATCTCGGCTAAGGAGAGGGAACGGAGAATCACCAACCGCCTCTGTCTCTATTGCGGTTCCGCTGGTCATTTTGTCATGTCATGTCCAGTTAAAGGCCAGAGCTCATCAGTAAGCGGAGGGCGACTGATAAGCGCTACTAGACGGTCCTCTCCGTCAAGTACATGTACTTTACCGGTCCATCTACGCTGGACCGGATCGGCAGCATCCTGCAGTGCATTAATAGACTCTGGGGCAGAGGGCTGTTTTATGGACGAAGCCTGGGCGCGGAACATGACATTCCTCTCAGACAGTTAGGGAGCCCACGGTCATGTTTGCCTTGGATGGTAGTCCTCTCCCCAGTATATTATATGAAACACTACCTTTAACCCTCACTGTATCTGGTAACCATAGTGAGACCATTTCTTTTGATTTTTGTTCACCTTTTACACCTGTTGTTTTGGGTCATCCCTGGCTAGTGTGTCATAATCCTTCTTTTGATTGGTCTAGTGGTTCTGTCCTTTCCTGGAGCGTTTCTTGTCATGTGAAGTGTTTAATGTCTGCTATTTCTCCTGTTTGTTCTGTCCCCTCTTCTCAGGAGGAACCTGGTGATTTGACAGGAGTGCCGGAGGAATATCATGGTCTGCGCACGGTCTTCAGTCGGTCCAGAACCAACTCCCTTCCTCCTCACCGGTCGTATGATTGTTGTTCTGATCTCTTTAAGAAGCGTTTTGCTTCCGCTCCTATCCTTGTTGCACCTGACGTCACTAAACAGTTTATTGTTGAGGTTGACGCGTCGGGGTGGGCGTGGGAGCCATTCTGTCCCAGCGCTCCGATACTGACGATGGGGTCCACCCTTGTGCGTATTTTTCTGCTTCTGCTCCTGGTCTTGCTGGGTCTCAGTCTGTTCCCTGCCATCGCATCTCTCCTGTTCTTGTTCCTGCCCTTGCTGTGTCTCAGTCTGTCCCTAGTTGTTACTCTCCTGGCCTGTTTGGTCCTGTTTGCTCTAAAGTTTTCAGTTCTCTACCCGTGTCTCATTTTTTTTTTTTGTAGTACCTAGTTTCCCTTTTTATCGTTTTTTTCGTTACGGTCCTGAGGAGAGGAGTTGGGTTCTTTCTCGGGGCGTGCTGGACCGTTTGATCTATGATTTCCTCCGTTGCCGCCAGTGTTCCTCCTCGAGAGCGCCAGGAGGCGCTCGGTGAGTGGGGGGTACTGTCATGTTTTGTCATATATTGTCTTGTCATTATGCTTTCCCTTCTGTTCGTTTCCCCCTGCTGGTCTTATTAGGTTCGTTCCCTCTTTCTATCCCTCTCTCCCCCTCCCTCTCTCACTCTCTCGCTCTCTCTTCTCTCTATCGTTCGTTCCTGCTCCCAGCTGTTCCTATTCCCCTAATCAATCATTTAGTCTTCCCACACCTGTTCCCGATCCTTTCCCTGATTAGAGTCCCTATTTCTTCCTTTGTGTTCCGTTCCTGTCCTGTCGGATCCTTGTATGTATTGGTCACCGTGCTGTGTTTGTGTATCGCCCAGTCGTGTCGTGTTTCCCTCAGATGCTGCGTGGTGAGCAGGTGTCTGAGTCTGCTAGGTTCAAGTGCCTTCCCGAGGCTACCTGCTGTTCAAGATCGAGTCTCCAGTCGGTTCTCGTCATTACGAGTGGAAGTTGTGTTTTTTGATTGTATTTTACTTTACTGGATTAAAGACTCTGTTTTCGCCAAGTCGCTTTTGGGTCCTCATTCACCTGCATAACAGGTATATTGAGCAGGGCTGGAGGCTCTACAGTGAAATAAGACAATAATCACTAACCAAAACAGCAATGGACAAGGCATTATGACATTAGGGAGAGGTATGCGTAGCCGAGTGATCATGGGGTCTAGTGAGTAGCGAGGTGAGCTGGAGACACGTTGATTCAGACAGCTAGCGGGCTGGGGTTAGCAGGCTAGCAGAAGTGCCTTGGGGAGACATCACGACGGAAGAGTCAGTTGTAGCCCCCTCGGGCGTTTACGTCAGCAGACTAGTCATGATGGATCGGCAGGGCTCAGTGTAAATAACAGGTTCCAGGCCAATTGGCAAAATAGGTATTGTAGCCCAAGACAATAGGCTGATGGACCTCTTCAGCTAACAGTCCGATATGCTCTTGACAGCTAGCAGACCGCGGCTAGCAGGCTAGAAAATGGGCATTCAGGGGACGTCGCGACGGAGGAGCCTATTGAAAACCCCCTCGGGCCGATTACATCGGTAGATCAGTTGTGAAGGATCGGCGGGGCTCCGTATCGGCAGTAAAGGCGTCCAGTCCAATTGGTAAAATAGGTAATGTAGCCCAAGGAAGTGGCTGATGGACCTCTTCAGCTAGCCGGGAGATGGGCCTAGCATAGACTAGCTCCAGACTAATTGGTGCTTGCTTCGGGACAGAGACGTTAGCAGCTAGCTAGCTACGATGATCCAGGTGGAAAGGTTCAGAGCTTGCGGTAGGAATCCGGAGATGTGGGGAAAAAGAGTCCGGTATGCTCTGGTTTGAATCGCGCTGTGCAGACTGCCAGGAGCTGATTACTAGCTCGTAGCTAGTTAGCTGGCTAGATTCTGTTGGGGGTTCCGGTTCTAAAGTAAAGAAAAAAGAAGATCCATACCACATTGGGTGAGGCGGGTTGCAGGAGAGTATGTTGGAGTTTAAAAATATTTAAAAGATTTATGCGAAATATATGTGAAGAAAAAATATAAATACACGGTGTCAGGATTTGGCCAGGGTTGTTCCGGTTTTTGGTCACTAGATGCCCCCATTGTGCTTTTTGACCTTTTGTTTTCCCTTGATCCCCATTATTATTTGCACCTGTGCCTCGTTTCCCCTGATTGTATTTAAACCCTTAGTTTTCCTCAGTTATTTGCTCTGTGTTTGTATGTTAGCACCCAGCCCTAGTATTCTGTGTACTCTTGTTGATACCGGTGGACTCGCTTGTAGAATTCTGTTTTTTGTTCTTGTTTATTTATTTTTGAGTATCTTTTGAGGCTTTTTATGCTATCAAATCAAATCAAATCAAATCAAATTTTATTTGTCACATACACATGGTTAGCAGATGTTAATGCGAGTGTAGCGAAATGCTTGTGCTTCTAGTTCCGACAATGCAGTGATAACCAACAAGTAATCTAACTAACAATTCCAAAACTACTGTCTTATACACAGTGTAAGGGGATAAGGAACATGTACATAAGGATATATGAATGAGTGATGGTACAGAGCAGCATACAGTAGATGGTATCGAGTACAGTATATACATATGAGATGAGTATGTAGACAAAGTAAACAAAGTGGCATAGTTAAAGTGGCTAGTGATACATGTGTTACATAAGGATGCAGTCGATGTTGTAGAGTACAGTATATACATATGTATATGAGATGAATAATGTAGGGTAAGTAACATTATATAAGGTAGCATTGTTTAAAGTGGCTAGTGATATATTGATATATTTACATCATTTCCCATCAATTCCCATTATTAAAATGGCTGGAGTTGGGTCAGTGTCAATGACAGTGTGTTGGCAGCAGCCACTCAATGTTAGTGGTGGCTATTTAACAGTCTGATGGCCTTGAGATAGAAGCTGTTTTTCAGTCTCTCGGTCCCAGCTTTGATGCACCTGTACTGACCTCGCCTTCTGGATGATAGCGGGGTGAACAGGCAGTGGTTCGGGTGGTTGATGTCCTTGATGATCTTTATGGCCTTCCTGTAACAACGGGTGGTGTAGGTGTCCTGGAGGGCAGGTAGTTTGCCCCGGTGATGCGTTGTGCAGTCCTCACTACCCTCTGGAGAGCCTTACGGTTGAGGGCGGAGCAGTTGCCGTACCAGGCGGTGATACAGCCCGCCAGGATGCTCTCGATTGTGCATCTGTAGAAGTTTGTGAGTGCTTTTGGTGACAAGCCGAATTTCTTCAGCCTCCTGAGGTTGAATAGGCGCTGCTGCGCCTTCTTCACGCTGTCAGTGTGAGTGGACCAATTCAGTTTGTCTGTGATGTGTATGCCGAGGAACTTAAAACTAGCTACCCTCTCCACTACTGTTCCATCGATGTGGATAGGGGGTGTTCCCTCTGCTGTTTCATGAAGTCCACAATCATCTCCTTAGTTTTGTTGACGTTGAGTGTGAGGTTATTTCCTGACACCACACTCCAAGGGCCCTCACCTCCTCCCTGTAGGCCGTCTCGTCGTTGTTGGTAATCAAGCCTACCACTGTTGTGTCGTCCGCAAACTTGATGATTGAGTTGGAGGGTGCGTGGCCACGCAGTCGTGGGTGAACAGGAGTACAGGAGAGGGCTCAGAACGCACCCTTGTGGGGCCCCGTGTTGAGGATCAGCGGGAGGAGATGTTGTTGCCTACCCTCACCACCTGGGGCGGCCCGTCAGGAAGTCCAGTACCCAGTTGCACAGGGCGGGGTCGAGACCCAGGGTCTCGAGCTTGATGACGAGCTTGGAGGGTACTATGGTGTTGAATGCCGAGCTGTAGTCGATGAACAGCATTCTCACATAGGTATTCCTCTTGTCCAGGTGGGTTAGGGCAGTGTGCAGTGTGGTTGAGATTGCATCGTCTGTGGACCTATTTGGGCGGTAAGCAAATTGGAGTGGGTCTAGGGTGTCAGGTAGGGTGGAGGTGATATGGTCCTTGACTAGTCTCTCAAAGCACTTCATGATGACGGAAGTGAGTGCTACGGGGCGGTAGTCGTTTAGCTCAGTTACCTTAGCTTTCTTGGGAACAGGAACAATGGTGGCCCTCTTGAAGCATGTGGGAACAGCAGACTGGTATAGGGATTGATTGAATATGTCCGTAAACACACCGGCCAGCTGGTCTGCGCATGCTCGGAGGGCGCGGCTGGGGATGCCGTCTGGGCCTGCAGCCTTGCGAGGGTTAACACGTTTAAATGTCTTAATCACCTCGGCTGCAGTGAAGGAGAGACTGCATGTTTCCGTTGCAGGCCGTGTCAGTGGCACTGTATTGTCCTCAAAGCGGGCAAAAAGTTATTTAGTCTGCCTGGGAGCAAGACATCCTGGTCCGTGACTGGGCTGGATTTCATCTTGTAGTCCGTGATTGACTGTAGACCCTGCCACATGCTTCTTGTGTCTGAGCCATTGAATTGAGATTCCACTTTGTCTCTGTACTGACGCTTAGCTTGTTTGATAGCCTTACGGAGGAATAGCTGCACTGTTTGTATTCAGTCATGTTGCCAGACACCTTGCCCTGATTAAAAGCAGTGGTTCGCGCTTTCAGTTTCACGCGAATGCTGCCATCAATCCACGGTTTCTGGTTAGGGAATGTTTTTATCGTTGCTATGGGAACGACATCTTCGACGCACGTTCTAATGAACTCGCACACCGAATCAGCGTATTCGTCAATATTCCCATCTGACGCAATACGAAACATGTCCCAGTCCACGTGATGGAAGCAGTCTTGGGTGTAGAGTCAGCTTGGTCTGACCAGCGTTGGACAGACCTCAGCGTGGGAGCCTCTTGTTTTAATTTCTGCCTGTAGGCAGGGATCAGCAAAATGGAGTCGTGGTCAGCTTTCCCGAAAGGGGGCGGGGCAGGGCCTTATATGCGTCGCGAAGTTAGAGTAACAGTGATCCAAGGTTTTACCACCCTGGTTGCGCAATCGATATGCTGATAAAATTTAGGGAGTCTTGTTTTCAGATTGGCTTTGTTAAAATCCCCAGCTACAATGAATGCAGCCTCCGGATAAATGTTTTCCAGTTTGCAAAGAGTTAAATAAAGTTCGTTCAGAGCCATCGATGTGTCTGCTTGGGGGGGGATATATACGGCTGTGATTATAATCGAAGAGAATTCTCTTGGAAGATAATGCGGTCTACATTTGATTGTGAGGAATTCTAAATCAGGTGAACAGAAGGATTTGAGTTCCTGTATGTTTCCTTCATCACACCATGTCCGTTAGTCATGAGGCATACGCCCCCTCCACTCTTCTTACCAGAGAGATGTTTGTTTCTGTCGGCGCGATGCGTGGAGAAACCCGTTGGCTGTACCGCCCTGGATAGCGTTTTCCTAGTAAGCCATGTCTCCGTAAAGCAGAGAACGTTGCAGTCTCTGATATCCCTCTGGAATGCCACCCTTGCTCGGATTTCATCAACCTTGTTGTCGAGAGACTGGACATTGGCAAGAAGAATACTGGGAAGTGGTGCGCGATGTGCCCTTTTTCGGAGTCTGACCAGAACACCGCCGTTTCCCTCTTTTTCGAGTCGTTTCCTTGGGTCGCTGCATGCGATCCATTCCGTTGTCCTGTTTGTAAGGCAGAACACAGGATCGTCGCGAAAACATATTCTTGGTCGTACTGATGGTGAGTTGACGCTGATCTTATATTCAGTAGTTCTTCTCGACTGTATGTAATGAAACCTAAGATGACCTGGGGTACTAATGTAAGAAATAACACGTAAAAAAACAAAAAACTGCATAGTTTCCTAGGAACGCGAAGCGAGGCGGCCATCTCAGTCGGCGCCATCTCATACCTACCACCTTGTGGATTTACCTTTTGTCTTGGAGGATT
>NC_060190.1:69929797-69947344 GCF_021184085.1 Oncorhynchus gorbuscha | reverse complement strand
GTCTTGTTTGGTTCTTTCCCCTCCTTCTATCCCTCTCTCTCCCCCTCCCTCTCTCACTCTCTCGCTCTCTCTTCTCTCTGTCGTTCCGTTCCTGCTCCCAGCTGTTCCTATTCCCCTAATCATCATTTAGTCTTTTTGAGTACCGGGTTCTGCCGTTCGGTCTCGCCAATGCGCCAGCTGTTTTTCAGGCATTAGTTAATGATGTTCTGAGAGACATGCTGAACATTTTTGTTTTTGTCTATCTTGACGATATCCTGATTTTTTCTCCGTCACTCAAGATTCATGTTCAGCACGTTCGACGTGTTCTACAGCGCCTTTTAGAGAATTGTCTCTACGTAAAGGCTGAGAAGTGCTCTTTTCATGTCTCCTCCGTTACTTTTCTCGGTTCCGTTATTTCCGCTGAAGGCATTCAGATGGATTCCGCTAAGGTCCAAGCTGTCAGTGATTGGCCCGTTCCAAGGTCACGTGTCGAGTTGCAGCGCTTTTTAGGTTTCGCTAATTTCTATCGGCGTTTCATTCGTAATTTCGGTCAAGTTGCTGCCCCTCTCACAGCTCTTACTTCTGTCAAGACGTGTTTTAAGTGGTCCGGTTCAGGGAGCTTTTGATCTTCTAAAAGAACGTTTTACGTCCGCTCCTATCCTCGTTACTCCTGACGTCACTAGACAATTCATTGTCGAGGTTGACGCTTCAGAGGTAGGCGTGGGAGCCATTCTATCCCAGCGCTTCCAGTCTGACGATAAGGTTCATCCTTGCGCTTATTTTCTCATCGCCTGTCGCCATCTGAGCGCAACTATGATGTGGGTAACCGTGAACTGCTCGCCATCCGCTTAGCCCTAGGCGAATGGCGACAGTGGTTGGAGGGGCGACCGTTCCTTTTGTCGTTTGGACAGACCATAAGAACCTTGAGTACATCCGTTCTGCCAAACGACTTAATGCCCGTCAAGCTCGTTGGGCGTTGTTTTTCGCTCGTTTCGAGTTTGTGATTTCTTACCGTCCGGGTAGCAAGAACACCAAGCCTGATGCCTTATCCCGTCTGTTTAGTTCTTCAGTGGCTTCTACTGATCCCGAGGGGATTCTTCCTTATGGGCGTGTTGTCGGGTTAACAGTCTGGGGAATTGAAAGACAGGTTAAGCAAGCACTCACGCACACTGCGTCGCCGCGCGCTTGTCCTAGTAACCTCCTTTTTCGTTCCTGTTTCCACTCGTCTGGCTGTTCTTCAGTGGGCTCACTCTGCCAAGTTAGCGGGTCATCCCGGTGTTCGAGGCACTCTTGCGTCTATTCGCCAGCGCTTTTGGTGGCCGACTCAGGAGCGTGACACGCGCCGTTTCGTGGCTGCTTGTTCGGACTGCGCGCAGACTAAGTCGGGTAACTCTCCTCCTGCCGGTCGTCTCAGACCGCTCCCCATTCCTTCTCGACCATGGTCTCACATTGCCTTAGACTTCATTACCGGTCTGCCTTTGTCTGCGGGGAAGACTGTGATTCTGACGGTTGTCGATAGGTTCTCTAAGGCGGCACATTTCATTCCCTCGCTAAACTTCCTTCCGCTAAGGAGACGGCACAAATCATTATTGAGAATGTATTCAGAATTCATGGCCTCCCGTTAGACGCCGTTTCAGACAGAGGCCCGCAATTCACGTCACAGTTTTGGAGGGAGTTCTGTCGTTTGATTGGTGCGTCCGTCAGTCTCTCTTCCGGGTTTCATCCCCAGTCTAACGGTCAAGCAGAGAGGGCCAATCAGACGATTGGTCGCATACTACGCAGCCTTTCTTTCAGAAACCCTGCGTCTTGGGCAGAACAGCTCCCCTGGGCAGAATACGCTCACAATTCGCTTCCTTCGTCTGCTACCGGGTTATCTCCGTTTCAGAGTAGTCTGGGTTACCAGCCTCCTCTGTTCTCATCCCAGCTTGCCGAGTCCAGCGTTCCCTCCGCTCAAGCGTTTGTCCAACGTTGTGAGCGCACCTGGAGGAGGGTGAGGTCTGCACTTTGCCGTTACAGGGCACAGACGGTGAGAGCCGCCAATAAACGCAGGATTAAGAGTCCAAGGTATTGTTGCGGCCAGAGAGTGTGGCTTTCCACTCGCAACCTTCCTCTTACGACAGCTTCTCGTAAGTTGACTCCGCGGTTCATTGGTCCGTTCCGTGTCTCCCAGGTCGTCAATCCTGTCGCTGTGCGACTGCTTCTTCCGCGACATCTTCGTCGCGTCCATCCTGTCTTCCATGTCTCCTGTGTTAAGCCCTTTCTTCGCACCCCCGTTCGTCTTCCCTCCCCCTCCCGTCCTTGTCGAGAGCGCACCTATTTACAAGGTACATAAGATTATGGACATGCGTTCTCGGGGACGGGGTCACCAATACCTAGTGGATTGGGAGGGTTACGGTCCTGAGGAGAGGAGTTGGGTTCCGTCTCGGGACGTGCTGGACCGTTCGCTCATCGATGATTTCCTCCGTTGCCGCCAGGATTCCTCCTCGAGTGCGCCAGGAGGCGCTCGGTGAGTGGGGGTACTGTCATGTTTGTCATTTATTGTCATGTCTTGTCCCTGTGCTCCCCATGCTATTCGTTTCCCTCTGCTGGTCTTGTTTGGTTCTTTCCCTCCTTCTATCCCTCTCTCTCCCCCTCCCTCTCTCACTCTCTCGCTCTCTCTTCTCTCTGTCGTTCCGTTCCTGCTCCCAGCTGTTCCTATTCCCCTAATCATCATTTAGTCTTCCCACACCTGTTCCCGATCCTTTCCCCTGATTAGAGTCCCTATTTATTCCTTTGTGATCCGTTCCTGTCCCGTCGGTTCCTTGTATTGTATTCACCATGCTGTGATTGCGTTTCGCCCTGTCCTGTCGTGTTTTTGCCGTGATTGTGTATCACCCTGTCCTGTCGTGTTTTGTGCCTTCATCAGATGCTGCGTGTGAGCAGGTGTCTCAGTCGACTACGGCCTGCGCCTACCCGAAGCGACCTGCAGTCTGTGGCCGCTTCTCCAGTTGTTTCCCCTCTACAAGTCTAGAGGATTTCTGTTATTCCGTTTTGGACTTTAATAAACTCTGTTTCTGTTAAGTCGCTTTTGGGTCCTCTTTCACCTGCATGACAGAAATTGCACAAAGTAGGGGGGTAGTTCTCCTGTTAAGCCTACCCCCTACTTTTTTCGAACATTCTGTTAAAAATCGTGCAACATTTCAGCGTCCTGCTACTCATGCCAGGAATATAGTATATGCATATGATTAGTATATATATAGATACATGTATATATGTATGTATGTATATATATATAGAAAACACTCTGACGTTTCTAAACCTGGTTAAATCACGGCTGTGACTATAACATAACGTGTGTTTCATCGAAAAGCGGAAGAAAAACTGATCACTAAAATCTGGAAAATATATCAATGCGCCACTTGCATGTATTGTTTATGGGAAACCAAATTACATGGGGCTGAGATTGCAAGTCCCACAGCTTCCACAGGATGTCGCCAGTCTTGTCATTTGCCTGTGCTTTGTTTCTTGGTCAAACGAGTAAGAGAGAGCCCATTCCTTCCGGTCTCCGACAGGATGTTTTGGATGAGAAATTTCCGACCATGATTTTAAGACGTGGAGCTATTGAATACACATCGCCCCGTGATCAATTTGATAGATTATTAACGTTTACTAATACCTAAAGTTGGATTACAAAAGTATTTCGAAGTGTTTTGTGAAAGTTTATCGTCGACTTTTTTAATAAAAAAAAATGACGTTGCGTTTTAAAACGCTGTTTTTTCCTTGATCACACACTCTTCATAGATCGATATTTAGGGTATATATGGACCGATTTCATTAAAAAAAAGACCCAATAGTGATGTTTATGGGACATCTAGGAGTGCCAACAAAGAAGATCGTCAAAGGTAATGAATGTTTTATATTTTATTTCTGCGTTTTGTGTAGCGCCGGCTATGCTAATTATTTTGTTTACGTCCCCTTCAGGTATTTCGGGGTGTTGCATGCTATCAGATAACCTTGGCGTGATCCTGGACAACACCCTGTCGTTCTCAACTAACATCAAGGCGGTGGCCCGTTCCTGTAGGTTCATGCTCTACAACATCCGCAGAGTACGACCCTGCCTCACACAGGAAGCGGCGCAGGTCCTAATCCAGGCACTTGTCATCTCCCGTCTGGATTACTGCAACTCGCTGTTGGCTGGGCTCCTGCCTGTGCCATTAAACCCCCTTCAACTCATCCAGAACGCCGCAGCCCGTCTGGTGTTCAACCTTCCCAAGTTCTCTCACGTCACCCCGCTCCTCCGTTCTCTCCACTGGCTTCCAGTTGAAGCTCGCATCCGCTACAAGACCATGGTGCTTGCCTACGGAGCTGTGAGGGGAACGGCACCTCAGTACCTCCAGGCTCTGATCAGGCCCTACACCCAAACAAGGGCACTGCGTTCATCCACCTCTGGCCTGCTCGCCTCCCTACCACTGAGGAAGTACAGCTCCCGC
This sequence comes from Oncorhynchus gorbuscha, assembly GCF_021184085.1. Lineage (NCBI taxonomy): Eukaryota > Metazoa > Chordata > Actinopteri > Salmoniformes > Salmonidae > Oncorhynchus > Oncorhynchus gorbuscha. The sequence continues at coordinate 69,942,896 of NC_060190.1, read as the reverse complement.
TCAGCCCAGTCAAAACTGTTCGCTGCCCTGGCCCCCAATGGTGGAACAAACTCCTCACGACGCCAGGACAGCGGAGTCAATCACCACCTTCCGGAGACACCTGAAACCCCACCTCTTTAAGGAATACCTAGGATAGGTTAAGTAATCCCTCTCACCCCACCCCCCCTAAGTTTTAGATGCACTATTGTTAAGTGACTGTCCCACTGGATGTCATAAGGTGAATGCACCAATTTGTAAGTCGCTCTGGATAAGAGCGTCTGCTAAATGACTTAAATGTAAATGTAAATGTAGATAATAGCTTCTCATGCTTTCGCCGAAAAGCATTTTAAAAATCTGACTTGTTGGCTGATTCACAACGAGTGTAGCTTTAATTCAGTACCCTGCATGTGTGTTTTAATGAACGTTTGAGTTTTAACGAGTGCTATTTGCATTTAGCGTAGCGCATTTGCATTTCCAGATAGCTAGATGGGACGCCTGCATGTCGGGTGCGCTTAAGAAGTTAACATGATTTTGACATGAAATGTGAAAAATGCTAACTATCCAATTCTATGGAATATTACCAAAGTAAATCATACAATTAAAAACATCTACTGAGCTGCAAGTTCATATTTTAATAGGAGGGGAAAAGGACAGGTGCTGGTTGAGCCCTATCTGCCTGTCATGAGAATTTTCAATCCCAATGATGATAACTAAACAATTATTTAAGCTTTGACCAATCCCCAAGGTTTGTAAGACCCTGGGTATAATAATAATAATAATTAGGCAAAGACTCAGCTTCTGCAAAAGGTTTGTAAGCTTTATTCAGAGAGCGCTCTAAAGTCAACCAAAATTTGAACAGCCTTTATAACCCTCTCTACGCACACACACACACACACACACACACACACACACACACACACACACACACACACACACACACACACACACACACACACACACACACACACACACACACACACACACACACACACACACACACACACACACACACACACACACACACACACACACACACACACACACTTATCACTTTTCTACCGGCCTTGGCAGTTTCTTGCCGTTCTTTTCCTCCCCAGATAAGAGGGACCTTGGAAGGAACCTCTTTCCTGTTGTCCTTTGTTTTCTCAACTCTCACACCACTACACAGCATCACAATGGTCTAGTCACACGTATTATGAAATTATGACTACTAACACATTTCATACAATTCTATGATTTCAGGGTGGAATCCTTTAGTCATTACTTTTAACATATAAATTCACTTATCACTGTCTGCTAGAGTTTTCATCCCTGGGTACGTTTTGCAACAGAAACCCACTGGCCAGTGAATACACCTCTGAGACTGTAGCCAACACTGTGAATAGCAGTAATGAATTAGTACAGCTTCACAGAAACATGGCTCACTCGAGAGACGCTAACGGAATCGGTGCAGCCAACTGGTTTCTTCACGCATCGCGCCGACAGAAACAACCTACTTTCTGGTAAGAAGATGGGCGGGGGGTATGCCTTATGATTAACGAGACGTGGTGTGATCACAACAACATACAGGAACTCAAGTCCTTCTGTTCACCTGACTTAGAATTCCTCACAATCAAATGTGGACCGCATTATCTACTAAGGGAACTCTCTTCGATTATAATCACAGCCGTATATGTTCCCCCCCAAGCAGACACATTGATGGCCCTGAACAAACTTTATTGGACTCTTTGCAAACTGGAAACCACATATCCTGAGGCTGCATTCATTGTAGCTGGGGATTTTAACAAGGCTAATCTGAAAACAAGACTCCCTAAATTGTATCAGCATATCGATTGCGCAACCAGGGCTGGTAAAACCTTGGATCATTGCTATTCTAACTTCCGCGACGGATGTAAGGCCCTCCCCCGCCCTCCTTTCGGAAAAGCTGACCACGACTCCATTTTGTTGCTCCCTGCCTACAGACAGAAACTAAAACAAGAAGCTCTCGCGCTCAGGTCTGTTCAACGCTGGTCCGACCAATCTGATTCCACGCTTCAAGACTGCTTCGATCACGTGGACTGGGATATGTTCCGCATTGCTTCCAACAACAGCATTGACGATTACGCTGATTCGGTGAGCGAGTGCATTAGAAAGTGCATTGACGATGTCGTTCCCATAGCATCGATTAAAACATTCCCAAACCAGAAACCGTGGATTGATGGCAGCATTCGCATGAAACTGAAAGCGCAAACCACTGCTTTTAACCAGGGCAAGGTGACCGGAAACATGACCAAATACAAACAGTGTAGCTATTCCCTCTGCAAGGCAATCAAACAAGCTAAGCGTCAGTACAGAGACAAAGTATAGTCACAATTCAACGGCTCAGACACAAGAGGTATGTGGCAGGGACTACAGTTAATCACGGATTACAAAAAGATAACCAGCCCCGTCACGGACCAGGATGACTTCCTCCCAGACAGACTAAATTACTTTTTTGCACGCTTTGAGGACAATACAGTGCCACTGACACAGCCCGCAAACAAAACCTGCGGGCTCTCCTTCACTGCAGCCGACGTGAGTAAAACATTTAAATTTGTTAACCCTCGCAAGGCTGCAGGCCCAGACGGCATCCTGTGCCGCATCCTCAGAGCATGCGCAGACCAGCTGGCTGGTGTGTTTACGGACATATTCAATCAATTCTTATCCCAGCCTGCTGTTCCCACATGCTTCAAGAGGGTCACCATTGTCCCTGTTCCCAAGAAAGCTAAGGTAACTGAGCTAAACGACTACCGCCCCGTAGCACTCACTTCCGTCATCATGAAGTGCTTTGAGAGTCTAGTCAAGGACCCTATCACCTCCACCCTACCTGACACCCTACACCCACTACAATTTGCTTACCGCCCAAATAGGTCCACAGACGACGCAATCTCAACCACACTGCACACTGTCCTAACCCATCTGGGCAAGAGGAATACCTATGTGAGAATGCTGTTCATTGACTACAGCTCAGCATTTAACGCCATAGTACCCTCCAAACTCGTCATCAACCCTGGGTCTCGACCTCGTCCTGTGCAACTGGGTAGTGGACTTCCTGACGGGCCGCCCCCAGGTGGTGAGGGTAGGTAACAACATCCTCACCCCACTGATCCTCAAAACTGGGGCCACACAAGGGTGCTTTCTGAGCCCTCTCCTATACTCCCTGTTCACCCATGACTGCGTGGCCATGCACACCTTCAACTCAATCATCAAGTTTGCGGACAAAACTACAGTGGTAGGCTTGATTACCAACAACGACGAGACGGCCTACAGGGAGGAGGTGAGGGCCCTCGGAGTGTGGTGTCAGGAAAATAACCTCACACTCAATGTCAACAAAACAAAGGAGATGATTGTAGGGTTCAGGAAACAGCAGAGGGAGCACACCCCTATCCACATCGATGGGACAGTAGTGGAGAGGGTAGTAAGTTTTCAGTTCCTCGGCATACACATCACGGACAAACTGATTTGGTCCACCCACACAGACAGCGTCGTGAAGAAGGCGCAGCAGTGCCTCTTCAACCTCAGGAGCCTGAAGAAATTCCGCTTGTCACCAAAAGCACTCACAAACTTATACAGATGCATAATCGAGAGCATCCTGTTGGGCTGGATCACCACCTGGTACGGCAACTGCTCCGCCTGCAACCGTAAGGCTCTCAAGAGGGTAGTGAGGTCTGCATAACGCATCACTGGGGGCAAACTACATGCCCTCCAGGACACCTACACCACCCGATGTCATAGGAAGGCCATAAAGATCATCAAGGACAACAACCACCCAAGCCACTGCCTGTTCCCACACGCTCTGTCTGTTTAGATTAACTGTCTTCAAAGTAATGACTCGGGATGTCAGGTTTGATATGAAAGCTTCTTTTAGTAATAATACTTGTTCACGTTGCATTTAACAACTTTAGATTCTACAGAGCAATGCAGGTAAGATGCTAATGGAAAATCAGCTTAATCACCTTGCACCTGCACATAACTGGCGTGTTATCTCTCTCATTCCTGTCGCAAGGCATTCTGGAACTTGCAGTCAAAAGCGTAATTCAATACTAAGCAATACATTTCCATATGTAAATACCTTTAACTTCTTGCGTCGAGCCATCCCGGATCCGGGATCGTGAATACAGCCTCAAGCTCATTACCATAACGCAACGTTAACTATTCATGAAAATCGCAAATTAAATGAAATTAATCTATTTGCTCTCAAGCTTAGCCTTTTGTTAACAACACTGTCATCTCAGATTTTGAAAATATGCTTCTCAACCATTGCAAAACAAGCATTTGTGTAACAGTATTGATGGCTAACGTAGCATTTAGCATAGCATTTAGCGTTAGCATTCAGCATGCAACATTTTCCACAAAAACCAGAAAAGCATTCAAGTAAAATAATTTACCTTTGAAGAACTTCAGATGTTTTCAATGAGGAGACTCAGATAGCAAATGTTCAGTTTTTCCCGAAAGATTATTTGTTTAGGACAAATCGCTCCGTTTTCTGCGTCACGTTTAGCTACGAAAAAAAACCTGTATCCAGGATTGTGTAAATCTATCCGCAAGCTCATTAGCATAACACAACGTTAACTATTCATGAAAATCGCAAATGAAATGAAATTCATCTATTTGCTCTCAAGCTTAGCCTTTTGTTAACAACACTGTCATCTCAGATTTTCAAAATATGCTTCTCAACCATTGCAAAACAAGCATTTGTGTAACAGTATTGATGGCTAACGTAGCATTTAGCGTTAGCATTCAGAATGCATTCAGAATGCAACATTTTCCACAAAACCCAGAAAAGAATTCAAATAAAATAATTTACCTTTGAAGAACTTCAGATGTTTTCAATGAGGAGACTCTTTTTGTTAGATAGCAAATGTTCCGTTTTTACAAAAAATATTATTTGTGTCAACTAATCTCTCCGTTTTGTTCATCACATTTGGGGAGGGAAAAAAATATATATATTAAGTCATTAAAACGCAAACTTTTTTCCAAATTAACTCCATAATATCAACAGAAACATGGCAAACCGATGTTTAGAATCAATCCTCAAGGTGTTTTTCACATATCTATCGACGATAAAATCCATCATGGCATTTTACCTTCTCTTCTGAAGAAATGGAACGCGCATGGACCTACAGATTACGCACACAGGACACCAGGTTACATTTACCTGGTGTCCTGTGTGCGTAATCTGTAGGTCCATGCGCGTTCCATTTCTTCTTGCGTCGAGCCATCCCGGATCCGGGATCGTGAATACAGCCTCTTATGGTCAATCTTCCAATGATATGCCTACAAACACGTCACAATGCTGCAGACACCTCAGGGAATAGACAGAAACCGCAGGCTCATTCCTGCCGCATTCACAGCCATATAAGGAGACATTGGAACACAGCGCCTTCAGAATCTGGGGCATTTCCTGTATGAAACTTCATCTTGGTTTCGCCTGTTGCATTAGTTCTGGGGCACTCACAGATAATATCATTGCAGTTTTGGAGACGTCAGAGTTTTGTCTTTCCAAGGCTGTCAATTCCATGCATAGTCGAGCATCTTTTCGTGACAAAATATTGCGCTTAAAACGGGCACGTCTTTTTATCCAATAATGACATAGCGCCCCCAAAGGTTGAACAGATTAAAGAAATATCTTTAGATACAACTCAAAGATTTAACTTAAACATTAACTTTGTAACACATTAAAGTTACAACAGCTATCATCCAGAAAGGGAGGTCAGTACAGGTTCAGGGACCGAGAGACTGAAAAACAGCTTCTATCTCAAGGCCATCAGACTATTAAACAGCCACCGTTCTGTACCATCACTCATTCATATATCTTTATGTACATATTCTTTATCCCTTTACACTTGTGTGTATAAGGAAGTAGTTTTGGAATTGTTAGGTTATATTACTCGTTGGTTATTACTGCATTGTCGGAACTAGAAGCACAAGCATTTCGCTTCACTCGCATTAACATCTGCTAACCATGTGTATGTGACAAATACATTTGATTTGATTTTACCATGCAGAGGTTCGCCAGGTCAGGTTCCTCAGGGGATTATGTGGCTCTGGTGAAGAGATCCCATTACCGGTAACTGTAATCGTCTGTTGTTTGTAGAAAGTCAGACCGAAATGCAGCGTGTAGGTTACTCATGACTTTTAATGAAGCTAATACGGTACATGAAATAACGAAGAAGAAAACAACAAACGAATGAATGAAACTAATACAGCCTATCTGGTGACTAACACTAAGACAGGTACAATCACCCACGAAATACAACGCGCACTCAGGCTACCTAAATACGGTTCCCAATCCGAGACAACTAGAATCAGCTGACTCCAATTAGGAATCGCCTCAGGCAGCCAAGCCTAACTAGACACACCCCTAATAATAATACACACTCCCAATTAATACAAACCCTAATACGAAATACAACATATAAACCCATGTCACACCCTGGCCTACCCAAACATATAACAAAAACACAAGATACAATGACCAAGGCGTGACAGTAACCAGCTGAGTTTAATGTTCTCCACATACTCACCAAATGTTGTAGGATGCCTCCAACAACCCCTTAGTTCTTAGTACAGATCTGTAGCTACAGTACACAATGCTAGCTATCCCATTATGACTGCTGTAATGCACATCGATACAGAGAAGAGGGTCGTAGACTGGATTCATGTGTTCCAATGGTAAAATTTGAAAAACAGTGAGTTAACATGTATAATATTGTATTTCTGTTTAGGGGGGAGCCAGCAATAAAACAATGGCATTGAAAACGTAATACCAATAGGATTTTAGAAGACTAGAAGCAGCACGATCTCTACTGCATTATCATCCACACAACTTCTGTGGAAGATTCTATTGTTTTCGCGTCATAGCTTAATAAGGGGTCTATGTTTTGACACAATGATCCCTTTAATTTAACATCTATTTTTCTTCTTCTCTTTTTAAAGAACGAAAATCCTGCTTTAATCACAATGAAAAACCCTGCTTCAGTCCAACGAAGAAAACCTGCTTCAGTCCAATGAAAAAAAACCTGCTTCAGTCCAACGAAAAAACCTGCTTCAGTCCAATGAAAAAAACCTGCTTCAGTCCAACGAAAAAAACCTGCTTCAGTCCAATGAAAAAACCCGCTTTAGTCCCATTTAGTCCCATGGGGTTTACAGATGATTTTATAATATTTTTGACTAATTTAGCAGACACTCTTATCATTTATTGCTGAAGCAGACAAATCATTGAATGAGATTGCAATTTTTATTTCCTTGTTTCATATGCCCAATCCACATTCACATTTACATTTTCAGATTAGACATCTACATATTAATTGGAAACTTCCATATAAATCATGTTATTTCCATTTGAACAAAAACATTTAAAATTCAGTACATTCAAGAAAGGAGAGTCTTTAAACAGGAAATCGATGAGTAAAATGAAACCAAAAAATGGCCCTTTTACTTGACATCTTTGCAACCTTCTCTGTGTATTTATTAACCCTCAGTTTTATTCAACAAATGTGAAATGTAACACCCTGGCAGTAGTTTTCCCTTTTTATTCAGGTTCTTAGGTCTTGATGCACTTTGCCAAAGATAAAAAGCTAAACGACAATCATTTTTGTTGTCTTCCTACACTATTAACATTCTGCACCTTCAACTGTGCCGATTTTCACAACACTGATAGCATCTGCATCAGTATTTCTGGTCGCACTGTCAGGGTTGCTGCTAATATTTTTTTCAGTGGTGTGGTTGCTCTAAGAGCCCTGCCTGTCACCTCGACACACACTGTCATGTTTGTCATTTATTGTCATGTCTTGTCCCTGTGCTCCCCATGCTATTCGTTTCCCTCTGCTGGTCTTGTTTGGTTCTATCCCTCTCTCTCCCCCTCCCCCTTTCACTCTCTCGCTCTCTCTTCTCTCTGTCGTTCCGTTCCTGCTCCCAGCTGTTCCTATTCCCCTAATCATCATTTAGTCTTCCCACACCTGTTCCCGATCCTTTCCCCTGATTAGACTCCCTATTTATTCCTTTGTGATCCGTTCCTGTTCCATCGGTTCCTTGTTTTGTATTCCATGCTGTAATTGCGTTTCGCCCTGTCCTGTCGTGTTTTTTGCCGTGATTGTGTATCACCCTGTCCTGTCGTGTTTTGTGCCTTCTTCAGACGCTGCGTGTGAGCAGGTGTCTCAGTTGACTACGGCCTGCGCCTACCCGAAGCGACCTGCAGTCTGTGGCCGCTTCTCCAGTTGTTTTCCCCTCTACTATCTAGAGGATTTCAGTTATTCGGTTTTGAGCATTAATAAACTCTGTTTCTGTTAAGTCGCGTTTGGGTCCTCCTTCACCTGCATAACAGAAGGAACCGATCAAAGAATGGACCCAGCGACTTCTGACGCTCGTTACACTGCCGTCGAGATCCAAGGAGCCATGCTCGGCAGACACGAGCAGGAATTGTCCGCTGCTCGCCAGGCCGTGGAAAACCTGGCTGCTCAGGTTTCCGACCTCTCTGGACAGTTCCAGAGTCTACGTCTCGTGCCACCTGTTACTTCCTGGCCTGCCGAGCCTCCAGAACCTAGGGTTAATAACCCACCTTGCTACTCCGGGCAGCCCACTGAGTGCCGCTCCTTTCTCACGCAGTGTGAGATTGTGTTCTCTCTCCAACCCAACACATACTCTAGAGAGAGAGCTCGGGTTGCTTACGTCATCTCACTCCTCACTGGCCGGGCTCGAGAATGGGGCACAGCTATCTGGGAGGCAAGGGCTGTTTGCTCTAACGATTTCCAGAACTTTAAAGAGGAGATGATTCGGGTTTTTGACCGTTCAGTTTTTGGTGGGGAGGCTTCTAGGGCCCTGGCTTCCTTATGCCAAGGTGAACGGTCCATAACGGATTATTCCATTGAGTTTCGCACTCTTGCTGCCTCTAGTGAGTGGAACGAGCCGGCGCTGCTCGCTCGTTTTCTGGAGGGACTCCACGCTATGGTTAAGGATGAGATTCTCTCCCGGGAGGTTCCTTCAGATGTGGACTCTTTGATTGCTCTCGCCATCCGCATAGAACGACGGGTAGATCTTCGTCACCGGGCTCGTGGAAGAGAGCTCGCATCAACGGTGTTTCCCTGCTCCGCATCGCAGCCATCTCCCCCTCTGGCTTTGAGACTGAGCCCATGCAGCTGGGAGGATTCGCATCTCGAATAAGGAGAGGGAACGGAGGATCACCAACCGCCTGTGCCTCTATTGTGGAGTTGCTGGACATTTCGTTAATTCATGTCCAGTAAAAGCCAGAGCTCATCTGTAAGCGGAGGGCTACAGGTGAGCGCAACTACTCAAGTCTCTCCATCAAAGTCCTGTACTACTTTGTCGGTCCACCTACGCTGGACCGGTTCGGGCGCTACATGTAGTGCCTTGATAGACTCTGGGGCTGAGGGTTGTTTCATGGACGAAGCATGGGTTCGGAAACATGACATTCCTTTCAGAGAGTTAGATAAGCCTACGCCCATGTTCGCCTTAGATGGTAGTCATCTTCCCAGTATCAGATTTGAGACACTACCTTTAACCCTCACAGTATCTGGTAACCACAGTGAGACTATTTCTTTTTGATTTTCCGTTCACCGTTTACACCTGTTGTTTTGGGTCATCCCTGGCTAGTATGTCATAATCCTTCTATTAATTGGTCTAGTAATTCTATCCTATCCTGGAACGTTTCTTGTCATGTGAAGTGTTTAATGTCTGCCATCCCTCCCGTTTCTTCTGTCCCTACTTCTCAGGAGGAACCTGGCGATTTGACAGGAGTGCCGGAGGAATATCATGATCTGCGCACGGTCTTCAGTCGGTCCCGAGCCAACTCCCTTCCTCCTCACCGGTCGTATGATTGTAGTATTGATCTCCTTCCGGGGACCACTCCTCCTCGAGGTAGACTATACTCTCTGTCGGCTCCCGAACGTAAGGCTCTCGAGGATTATTTGTCTGTGTCTCTTGACGCCGGTACCATAGTGCCTTCTTCCTCTCCGGCCGGGGCGGGGTTCTTTTTGTTAAGAAGAAGGACGGTACTCTGCGCCCCTGCGTGGATTATCGAGGGCTGAATGACATAACGGTTAAGAATCGTTATCCGCTTCCCCTTATGTCATCAGCCTTCGAGATTCTGCAGGGAGCCAGGTGCTTTACTAAGTTGGACCTTCGTAACGCTTACCATCTCGTGCGCATCAGAGAGGGGGACGAGTGGAAAACGGCGTTTAATACTCCGTTAGGGCATTTTGAGTACCGGGTTCTGCCGTTCGGTCTCGCCAATGCGCCAGCTGTTTTTCAGGCATTAGTTAATGATGTTCTGAGAGACATGCTGAACATTTTCGTTTTTGTCTATCTTGACGATATCCTGATTTTTTCTCCGTCACTCGAGATTCATGTTCAGCACGTTCGACGTGTTCTACAGCGCCTTTTAGAGAATTGTCTCTATGTAAAGGCTGAGAAGTGCTCTTTTCATGTCTCCTCCGTTACTTTTCTCGGTTCCGTTATTTCCGCTGAAGGCATCCAGATGGATTCCGCTAAGGTCCAAGCTGTCAGTGATTGGCCCGTTCCAAGGTCACGTGTCGAGTTGCAGCGCTTTTTAGGTTTCGCTAATTTCTATCGGCGTTTCATTCGTAATTTCGGTCAAGTTGCTGCCCCTCTCACAGCTCTTACTTCTGTCAAGACGTGTTTTAAGTGGTCCGGTTCCGCCCAGGGAGCTTTTGATCTTCTAAAAGAACGTTTTACGTCCGCTCCTATCCTCGTTACTCCTGACGTCACTAGACAATTCATTGTCGAGGTTGACGCTTCAGAGGTAGGCGTGGGAGCCATTCTATCCCAGCGCTTCCAGTCTGACGATAAGGTTCATCCTTGCGCTTATTTTTCTCATCGCCTGTCGCCATCTGAGCGCAACTATGATGTGGGTAACCGTGAACTGCTCGCCATCCGCTTAGCCCTAGGCGAATGGCGACAGTGGTTGGAGGGGGCGACCGTTCCTTTTGTCGTTTGGACAGACCATAAGAACCTTGAGTACATCCGTTCTGCCAAACGACTTAATGCCCGTCAAGCTCGTTGGGCGTTGTTTTTCGCTCGTTTCGAGTTTGTGATTTCTTACCGTCCGGGTAGCAAGAACACCAAGCCTGATGCCTTATCCCGTCTGTTTAGTTCTTCTGTGGCTTCTACTGATCCCGAGGGGATTCTTCCTTATGGGCGTGTTGTCGGGTTAACAGTCTGGGGAATTGAAAGACAGGTTAAGCAAGCACTCACGCACACTGCGTCGCCGCGCGCTTGTCCTAGTAACCTCCTTTTCGTTCCTGTTTCCACTCGTCTGGCTGTTCTTCAGTGGGCTCACTCTGCCAAGTTAGCGGGTCATCCCGGTGTTCGAGGCACTCTTGCGTCTATTCGCCAGCGCTTTTGGTGGCCGACTCAGGAGCGTGACACGCGCCGTTTCGTGGCTGCCTGTTCGGACTGCGCGCAGACTAAGTCGGGTAACTCTCCTCCTGCCGGTCGTCTCAGACCGCTCCCCATTCCTTCTCGACCATGGTCTCACATTGCCTTAGACTTCATTACCGGTCTGCCTTTGTCTGCGGGGAAGACTGTGATTCTGACGGTTGTCGATAGGTTCTCTAAGGCGGCACATTTCATTCCCCTCGCTAAACTTCCTTCCGCTAAGGAGACGGCACAAATCATTATTGAGAATGTATTCAGAATTCATGGCCTCCCGTTAGACGCCGTTTCAGACAGAGGTCCGCAATTCACGTCACAGTTTTGGAGGGAGTTCTGTCGTTTGATTGGTGCGTCCGTCAGTCTCTCTTCCGGGTTTCATCCCCAGTCTAACGGTCAAGCAGAGAGGGCCAATCAGACGATTGGTCGCATACTACGCAGCCTTTCTTTCAGGAACCCTGCGTCTTGGGCAGAACAGCTCCCCTGGGCAGAATACGCTCACAATTCGCTTCCTTCGTCTGCTACCGGGTTATCTCCGTTTCAGAGTAGTCTGGGTTACCAGCCTCCTCTGTTCTCATCCCAGCTTGCCGAGTCCAGCGTTCCCTCCGCTCAAGCGTTTGTCCAACGTTGTGAGCGCACCTGGAGGAGGGTGAGGTCTGCACTTTGCCGTTACAGGGCACAGACGGTGAGAGCCGCCAATAAACGCAGGATTAAGAGTCCAAGGTATTGTTGCGGCCAGAGAGTGTGGCTTTCCACTCGCAACCTTCCTCTTACGACAGCTTCTCGTAAGTTGACTCCGCGGTTCATTGGTCCGTTCCGTGTCTCCCAGGTCGTCAATCCTGTCGCTGTGCGACTGCTTCTTCCGCGACATCTTCGTCGCGTCCATCCTGTCTTCCATGTCTCCTGTGTTAAGCCCTTTCTTCGCACCCCCGTTCGTCTTCCCTCCCCCCTCCCGTCCTTGTCGAGAGCGCACCTATTTACAAGGTACATAAAATTATGGACATGCGTTCTCGGGACGGGGTCACCAATACCTAGTGGATTGGGAGGGTTACGGTCCTGAGGAAAGGAGTTGGGTTCCGTCTCGGGACGTGCTGGACCGTTCGCTCATCGATGATTTCCTCCGTTGCCGCCAGGATTCCTCCTCGAGTGCGCCAGGAGGCGCTCGGTGAGTGGGGGGTACTGTCATGTTTGTCATTTATTGTCATGTCTTGTCCCTGTGCTCCCCATGCTATTCGTTTCCCTCTGCTGGTCTTGTTTGGTTCTATCCCTCTCTCTCCCCCTCCCCCTTTCACTCTCTCGCTCTCTCTTCTCTCTGTCGTTCCGTTCCTGCTCCCAGCTGTTCCTATTCCCCTAATCATCATTTAGTCTTCCCACACCTGTTCCCGATCCTTTCCCCTGATTAGACTCCCTATTTATTCCTTTGTGATCCGTTCCTGTTCCATCGGTTCCTTGTTTTGTATTCCATGCTGTAATTGCGTTTCGCCCTGTCCTGTCGTGTTTTTGCCGTGATTGTGTATCACCCTGTCCTGTCGTGTTTTGTGCCTTCTTCAGACGCTGCGTGTGAGCAGGTGTCTCAGTTGACTACGGCCTGCGCCTACCCGAAGCGACCTGCAGTCTGTGGCCGCTTCTCCAGTTGTTTTCCCCTCTACTATCTAGAGGATTTCAGTTATTCGGTTTTGAGCATTAATAAACT
>NC_060190.1:69797515-69929697 GCF_021184085.1 Oncorhynchus gorbuscha | reverse complement strand
AACCGGCTCAAAGCCCGTAACAAAGGGAGACAACGTGGAGATAAGGAGTAGCAAAATCTATATTTATTAAAAAGTAACTAAGTATAATATACAATGGTGTGTGTAATCAGTAATCAGTAGTGTAAGTGAGTGTTTTGCATGCATGAATGTGATAATGCAGGGTGATGAAAGGTGCCAAAGCAAACAAACAAACGGCCACCAAGAACCACAACACAATCTACAACGGGTGTCTGCATGGAGAGAGTCTCCTCCATGAATGTGGAAGAGGTCTATTTATCCTGGGAGACACCTGTTTCCCATGTAGCTGACGACCCTCTCAACTCCGCCCACCGGCATCCTAATAAGAAAACAAGAACAAAGACAGAATACGGCAGACAGAGTGGGAGGGTCGTCACATTCCCCCCCATAAAACCGGGGACCAACAAGGACCCCGGAACAACATACCAGCCTCCCGCGTCCCAAATTGACACAGGCCTCTGCGTCCCAAATTGACACAGGCCTCTGCGTCCCAAATTGACACAGGCCTCTGCGTCCCAAATTGACACAGGCCTCTCGTCCCAAATTGACACAGGCCTCTGCGCCCCAAATTGACACAGGCCTCTGCGCCCCAAATTGACACAGGCCTCTGCGCCCCAAATTGACACAGGCCTCTGCGCCCCAAATTGACACAGGCCTCTGCGCCCCAAATTGACACAGGCCTCTGCGCCCCAAATTGACACAGGCCTCTGTGCCCCAAATTGATGAGGGTTTACGTGTTCACACTTACAATTTGCCCCAGCCAACCTCCTCCCCAGACCTCAGCAACCTTCGCACAGGAAGCAACATTTAAGAGGAAAGAAAACAAGACCAGGAGGAGCAGACAGGACAGAGAGAACATGACAATACGAAACAATGGTTAGTCACGTAAACATTAGGAACAGGGCGCACGAGAGAGCGCATCAGCAATCACGTTTTCAGTCCCCGGATGTGCCTCACATCGAGATGGAATGATTGTAAAAATAAACACCATCGCATTATCCTCTGGTTTGGACACATCATGGACCTCAAAAAAGTGAGGGGTTATGGTCGGTGTAGACCACAATAGGTACTACCCCGACCCGACATACACTTCGAAGTGTTGTAGCGCCCAAATGAGTGCTAGCGCTTCCTTTTCAATAACCGAATAGTTCAACTGATAATCGTTAAACTTTTTAGAAAAGAAACTAACAGGCTTCTCAATCCCAGACACATCTGCTTGCAGCAAAACTGCACCTGCCCCCACATGACTAGCATCCACCTGCAAGGTAAATGACAAATCCATGCGAGGAGCAGCCAGCACTGGAGTTGAGGTAAGCAACCTCTTTGAATCTTCAAAGCGTGTTGACAACGAGTAGACCAAACGTAAACAGCCTTAGCTTTCAGCATATCTGTCAAGGGAGCGACCACAGTAGAGAAGTTATTACAAAAACTACGGTAATAACCAATCATGCCCAAGAAACGCATCAGTTCCTTTTTAGTAGTTGGTGGTGGAAAAGCATCAATAGCCACCACTTTAGCCCGAACAGGACGCACTTCACCCTGCCCAACCACTTTTCCAAGGTATGTAACGGTCGCCTGAGCAAACTCACATTTTGCCAGATTGATTGTGAGGCGACCTGCAGCCAGACGTTCAAACAAGGCTTGAATACGGGACAGATGTTCTTCCCAAGTATCTGCATAGATCACTACATCGTCCAAATAAACAGCGCACCCGGTCAGACCGGCGACAACCAGTGGCACCTGCCAATAGCCTTTTAACAGGTCAAATTTGCTCACAAACTTAGCTGCACCGACTTGATCAACACAGTCCTCCATCCGAGGAAGAGGAAATGAATCTGGCTTTGTGACACTGTTTACCTTACGGTAGTCCGTACAAAAACGGTTTGTTCCATCCGGTTTACTGACCAAGATACAGGGAGAAGCCCAACTGGAGAAAGAAGGCTCTGCTATCTTACTCTCCAGCATGTACTTGACCTCAGCATCCAGACAACGTAGTTTCTCTGAAGAAACTCTATAGAACCGCTGACGAATGGGGTCAGCACCTCCAATGTCAATATCATGTTCTATTAAGTTTGTACGTGTAGGTGTATCAGAAAATAAACCTGGAAATCTCTGAATCAGACCAACCATCTCTTTCCGCTCATCAACAGGTAGGTGAGTGAGAAGACTGTCTAAAATATCCAGTGTTTCTGAATTTTTCAATCTACCCTGCAATATACAATCGTCAGGACCAGGAACATCTTCCTCCTCATGCACAGATCTAGCACGACAAGAACCCAAGGAAACAACGGTATCAGCCAAAGAACAGGTTTACCGTCCTCTGTAGAATCCCACTGTTCAGTCTCAGAGGAACGTGCATAATAGGGTTTTAACAGATTTACATGGCACAGCTGGTGTGCTTTCCTCCGTTCTGGAGTGGCAACTAGATAATTTTGCTCAGTGTACTGGCGCACCACTGTATATGGACCTTGAAACTTGGCTTGAAAAGGAGAACCAACAATTGGCAGCAGAGCAAGAACCTGGTCACCTGGACTAAAGTGACGAGGCTCAGTTCGGCGATCAAATATGCCCTTCATCCTATCCTGTGAAGATGATAACTTCTCTTTAGCCATTTCACCAGCGGCATACAGCCGTCGCCGGAAATCACACACATACGAACACAGGGACTGAGGAGGCTCGGGAGACTTCCAGTCATCCTGGAGAACAGATAAAAGTCCACGCACCCTATGTCCAAACACAAGGTCATTTGGACTGAAACCTGTGCTCTCCTGTGAAACTTCCCTAGCGGCTAACAGTAACCAAGGCAACCCCTCCTCCCAATCCTTATCCATCTCAGTACAATAAGCTCTCAACAAAGACTTAAGTGTTTGATGGAAACGTTCCAGTGCTCCTTGACTTTGCGCGTGATAGGCGCTAGACACATTGTGTTTAATATGAAGCTGTTGAAGAACCTGACCAAACAGATTAGAGGTAAAATTAGATCCTTGATCACTCTGAATGACCTTAGGGATTCCAAACAATGAGAGAAACTGAGTCAAAGCTTTTAACACCGATTTAGTCGTGATAGATCGGAGAGGATAGGCAGCAGGAAACCTAGTGGTCTGACACATCACAGTGAACAGGTAACTGCTACCCTTTTTTTAGAATGAGGCAGAGGACCCACACAGTCAATAATTAGATACTCAAAAGGTTGGCTGAGTACAGGAATAGGAAACAATGGTACTGGTTTAATAGCTTGATTAGGCTTACCAGTTAATTGACAGGTGTGACAAGTTTTGATAAAATCAGAAACATCCCTCTTTAATCTAGGCCAAAAGAAATGTCTTAATATGCGATTGTAGGTTTTCCTCACCCCCATATGTCCAGCAACGTCACTGTGAGAAGTTTCCAACACCAACTCACGAAGCTTAACTGGTACAACAACCTGACTAATTGCCTCCCCCAGAAAAACACTATCATGAGACACCCACTTTCTCATCAGGACATCCTCTTGGAGAAAATAGCCATGGGCGACATCTCCCAACTGTTCTATAGGCACAATTTGATCACGCAACTCTTCCAACGTGGGGTCATCCCGTTGAGCATTGATTAGATCTGAGCGGGTTACAGATAACGGGATAACAGGGAAAACAGTGACATACTTTGTATTATTATCATTAGTCGGCGCAGTGACTAGTTCGCCACGGCTCATAGAACGTGTCACTGCACACGCAGAGAACACCTCTGGGAAACTCTGTACACTCTCATCAGGAATCCCAACAAATGACGGCTTAGTGGAAACCACTAGAGATGGAAACACAACTGGCCATACCCGCTCACCTGCTAAGTTATTCCCAAGGATAACGTCGATACCCTCAATAGGCAATGAAGGACGCACCCCCACAACAACTTCACCCTTCACCAGCCCACAATCCAACATCAGTTTATGCAATGGAACTGACAGAGTGTTCAAACCTATTCCCCTAATTAGAACACTATTCCCGAATCAGTCTCAGCAGAAAAGGGTAACACAGACTCCAACACAAATGATTCAGAGGCACCTGTGTCTCTCAGGATCTTCACTGGCACTAGGTCTTTACTTCCTAACATAGACACAAAACCTTCTGTAATGAAAGGTAAATAGTCTGGATCAATATGGACTTTCACATTCTCCTGGGCCTGAGGAAATGAGTCAAGAATGAACTGATGTGGAACAGGTGCAGCTAACGCAGCAGGCTTAGATTTAGCGTAAGCACCCTTTGACCTGAGAAGTGGACATTCGTTTTTCCAATGACCTGAACCTTGACAGTAGTGACACTCCTGCCCAAAGTCAGCCTTACCATGGGAGTCAGGTTCAACCCTAGTTGAATAGAACTCTGCCCGAGAATCAAAGTATCTCGGTGAGCGAAGCCCAAATCTATCCGAACACCCCCACTCTTTCCGAATACGGGGTTTTGCAAAGACACTTTTGTGAGTCAACACATACTCGTCCGCCAAAACCGCAGCTTCAGCAACATTCTTTACTTTCTGTTCATTAATATAAGTGGCAATACGATCAGGAATTGTGTCCTTAAATTGCTCTAACATAATCAGATCACACAGCCCTTGGAAAGTCACAACTGCAGAGGCAGAACACCAGCGATTAAACTGTAAAGATAACTGTCGCGCAAACTCAACATGAGTCTGGTTATCGTCCCTTTTTAAAGTTCTAAATCGTTGGCGGTAAGCCTCAGGGACCAATTCATAAATCTGTAACACAGCTGTTTTAACTTTATCATAACTGGCACTGTCGTGTACACTAAGAGCTGAATATGCTTCCTGCGCTTTACCAGTCAGCACACACTGCAACATTAAAGTGCGGTCAGAATCAGGCCAACTCCTAGCGTCAGCAACCCGCTCAAACAACGAAAAGAATGTCTCGGGGTCCCTTTCATTAAACCGAGGCAATAACCGCAAGTTCCCAACAATATCAAATGTCTCTGGGGCACGACCAAAAGCGGAACTACCCCTAGGTAAATCTGGGTCACCTTCCCAAAACAAACTCTCCCCTGAGATCTTTCCTTCCCTAACCAACTCTATACGTTCTTGTTGCAACTTGATTTTAGCACGCTCCATATCTTGTTTAAATGCCAATTCCTTTTCATATTTCACACGATCATGCTCTAGCTTCTCACGATCATGCTCTAGCTTCTCACGATCATGCTCTAGCTGTAACAAAAGCAGTTCTTTCTGCTGTTCAAAAAGAAGGCTACTAGGACTAACCGATGGAATGGCCATTGTAACGTTATGGGGAGACAACAAATCCTCAGCAGAGGCTGGCCCGGTGGTAACTTCAAGAATACCACTCTCCATCAGATTGGCTTTCAATATCAACCTAATAGAATTCTTTAGACGTTTATCACTAATCTCAACCTTGTAGTGTTCCGCGACCTTCAACAGCTGTTCTTTAGTACCTAAATCTAACAATTCCTCTGATGGAGAGCGAATGAACTTATCTACATAAGACGCCATAATCACACAAAAAACAATTCTCGCTCTTCCCTTCTGCTGAGCACACCAGAACACAACCCGAGAATTGACAATCACCCTGAGCACCACAGAAGAGAGATGAGATATGGAGCTTCCCCAAAACCTACAATAACTCAACCCTAGTCTTCGTGCAGATTTGCGGTGGGAATTTACGCACTGTAGCCCGCTGGCAAGGAAATAGAACTCCCCAGCATGCTGGCAAATTCCACCAAGCCACGGATGTGCCCCGAGACAACTGCTCAGTCCACAGACACCACACAAAAATAACAAACATTAACCATGCCCAACATATTCCAAAAAATGAAACACGTCGCTAAACCTATCAGGGGAAAAAGGCTATAGCTCCGGGTAGCAAGTTCCACTACCCTACCCAAATCTCCCACCGAGGTACACAGCAGATTACTCACTTCAGACTGACGTCCCAACAGAAAGTAGAACAAGAGTTCAGGCTAGGCAGGGCCTGGAAACTAACCATTATACTCTCTCCAACATAGCACACAAACCAAACAAAAAAGGCAACCAATACTGGGCCGATCACACTCAAACACCATATTCAAACCAAACACGTACCTCCACGGTCTCCCAAACCAATAGTTCAAATATCCCGGATGAGCCCCCACTTGTCACGAACCGGCTCAAAGCCCGTAACAAAGGGAGACAACGTGGAGATAAGGAGTAGCAAAATCTATATTTATTAAAGAAGTAACTAAGTATAATATACAATGGTGTGTGTAATCAGTAATCAGTAGTGTAAGTGAGTGTTTTGCATGCATGAATGTGATAATGCAGGGTGATGAAAGGTGCCAAAGCAAACAAACAAACGGCCACCAAGAACCACAACACAATCTACAACGGGTGTCTGCATGGAGAGAGTCTCCTCCATGAATGTGGAAGAGGTCTATTTATCCTGGGAGACACCTGGCCCAGGTGTTTCCCATGTAGCTGACGACCCTCTCAACTCCGCCCACCGGCATCCTAATAAGAAAACAAGAACAAAGACAGAATACGGCAGACAGAGTGGGAGGGTCGTCACACTATATACTGTATTTTATATCATCTACTGCACCTTGCCTATGCCGCTTGGCCATCGCTCATCCATATATTTATATGTACATATTCTCATTCACCCCTTTTAGATTTGTGTGTATTAGGTAGCCGTTGGGGAATTGTTAGATTACTTGCACTGTCGGAACTAGAAGCACAAGCATTTAGCTACACTCGCATTAACATCTGCTAACTATGTGTATGTGACTAATAACATTTTATTTGATTTGAGGTAATAGAGGGAAATGGCATGTATTATTATTATTATTATTATTATTATTATTATTATTATTATTATTATTATTATTATTATTATTATTACACAAGAGGTTGACTCCACTTCAAGAGAAAAATAGAGAGTATTATCAATCTCATCTAATATTCAAAGGCGGATTTGCGAGTTGCCATGCAGACAGAAAGCCAATAATAAAACCCTGATTTGAATATTCATGAAGCCAAGAGAGCAACTCGGTGCTATGATGAGACAGTCATACGTGAGGGTGATCAGCAGCCAGGAAAATCTGGCAGCACATTCCAGAACAAAGGGTAACATGACGATGCTTTTACAACAGCTGATAGACCTGTGTAATATCATGCCATTCCTGTGAATGTAACCAGTAGTGGTTTCCTGTGTAGACCAAGTTGCTAGAGGAGGGGATGAGATGGGATGTGATTAAACGTCACTGGGTAGGGCGCTACACAGAGTGATGCTGAGCAGGGCAGGACAGGGGTGGGGGAGGGGTAAAATAAGGGGGGGGGTCCACAGCTACAGCTCCCAGCTAGCCACAGTAAAATTCCACTGCAGTAAAGGACAGGTCCTCTATATCTCAGAACCCATGGCAGCACCACAGCTATTCATCATAAACACTCAATGTGCTGCCTACACATCTCTCTGACTGCAGGCACTCGAGTACAGGTCGAGGAAATATTCAGGAAACAACCGAACTGCAAACTGATAACAATAACTATATCTTAGGGCTTTTAAAGTCAAAATGTAGTCCTATTCTCTTAAAGAAAGCTATTTTCAAAACAACTGAATGAATTCCTGTTATGTCCAGTTCAAAGGAGTATTTCACTGTACTGCTGACATTTACATAAAACACTCCCTCAATCTATGTGCTTAATTTCCCTTGAAAGTAACTGTGTAAGTCCCAATTCCACTGGGCCATACCAACTAAGTCCCAATTCCACTGGGCCATACCAACTAAGTCCCAATTCCACTGGGCCATATCAACTAAGTCCCAATTCCACTGGGCCATACCAACTACACAGCATTTATTGGAAATGGAAACCTACGAAAATATAGGCCTATTTGAAATTTGAAATCCTCCAGGTAACTTAAGCCAACTGTTAACCTACAGAGTACGAAACATGAATGCAAACATGCTTTCTGCGGTCAGGCTACTAAGGTACCTTGACAAATGATGACATGTTGTCTGTGGTTGTACAATAAATCGAACATGTCCTGGTTTGATTAGATAGGAATCATTTGTCATTGTTACCCTGAGACTGCCTTGTGTCTGAATGGTGGCGTAAGCTACAAGAGTATGTCAGAGCAGGCAGGCTCAACACGGATTCATATTCATTAGGCCAGTGGTTTTGTGCATTGTATACCAACCGTCCTTCTGAAGCACTACTGTGAATGGCCGTAAGATGTCTTCTGTTGAAATGGCTGTGGTCCATTCTTCACACATTGGACTAGTTCATATACTGTAGCTTTGTAACAACGTATAACGTAACATTAATAGTGATACACTCCAAGGTCATGAAGAAACGGAAAGCCATCATCCTATCGAATGTTTCTCCCCTGGCTAAGAAATGGGAGAGAGAAGTACCCTCCCTCATTCATTCACTTATTCATTCAACAGACAGAAAACACCACTGTGCTCGCTGTGTCAATACCTGATGTCTTCATCTACACCCGGAGCAGTATTCAGTACTCCAATAACAAAGCATCTGTGTGAAAGGCTTCTAAAACAGTGGTCAGCGAAGCGGCACTGCCAGGGAAGACATGAAATATCCTTACACAGACAGCAACAAGAGGTTTTCAGTCTGACAGAGGAGGTAAGGAAGCTATTTCAAATAGGCCTATCTATAACGCACCCAATGGGAGTGGAGACCTAGTAGATCTCCGAAAATGCCCTCACCCAAAGATAACAGACACACACATACACGCATGAACACGCATGCACGCACCCACACACACACTTCACTGTCTCTGTGTTCCTCCAGTACCCAACTGTTGCTGCCCCTGATACGCCAACAATCCCACTACACTAGGATCTAGGATCTGACGTTGGTCATATGCAGCACTCGTTTTATTCAGGAGAGACGCTGCTTCCTGATGATCTCATCATATTCCTGCTCTACATACAGAGAGAGTAGACATCATCAATTATTCAGTCGTACTGTGTAAACAGATAGGAGCAATGACCAACTCTACACACCTAGAGGTCTCCGCCAGGGTCCCACAGCTCCGACTCATATCATTTACCATACAGTACAGACACACTGCCAGTCTCAATCAGGAGTGCTGTCATCTTATCAACTATCAATACCTTAGCATTGTATGCTAATCTAATTTATAAAACTTAAGATACACAATGAATTGCAGTATTTGGTTTGATTAGAATAGATTTTACAGGCCTTTTCAAATCATTTCTGGGGTTCTGATATTCTAAGCCAGCAAATATGCTCGCAGATCGCCTGATACATGATAATAGGTTATACGCACAGACCAATAGAATGGTATAGTCCGTCACTGTGAGTCACAATAGAATGGTATAGTCTGTCACTGTGAGCCAGCGGAGTACATGAGTTAGTAAAAAAATAAATGTAAAAAGGTTCCAAAACTGTTCTTCGGCTGTCCCCGATAGGTGAACACTTTTTGGTTTCAATCCAGGTATAACCTTTCACACAAATAACCCTTTTAGGTTCTAGATACCAAGTTGTTTTTCTGAGTGTAGTCTTTAGTTCCATTGTTCCACTCACCTTTCGATGCAACGTCTTCCAGTCAGAAGGCTGTAGAGACAGTAGGGACTGTAGAGACATCCAAGACGACAAAACTCCTGTTGCATTTTCCACCTACTCTATAAACCCTGATCAATGTCCAACCACTTCATCTATAGCCTCATCTTACATGGGACTCCTCCTTGTGACACACACAGCCTCTCCCTCTCTCTGTACTTTAATACCAAGCCCAGGCAGAAACAGATCAGACACTAACAAACCAGACAACACCTTCCTACAACAAAACACAGCCATTAAAATGCCCTGGCTCACTCGGGTCTCTCCCAACAATGACAGGATACCCTAACCCGTCCCTCCCTGGGAAACTCCCTGGGAAACTATGCTGATGCTCTGCCCAGCCCACTTCACTCCCCAGCTGAAGGAAGCTGCAGTGGCCTACCTCTCTGGCCACACCAGCAATGTCCAATTGATAAAAAAGTAAAATTGATAAGAGCAAAGCATGAGTCACTCTAAAGGTGACCTCACAGTTGACTAACAGCGAAGGAGACAGCAAACAGAGCTGCTCCCTACAGATTCCTCCTTGGGACGGGAGTGCTTGGCCAACTCCCCAAAACAAAAGATTGGCACTGGAAGCAATACAGGGAAACATTTATAATGAGACAGAGAGAGGGGGGAGATAGAAGGAGAGGGAGACAGACAAAGCGAGAGAGAGTGAGAGAGAGGAGAGAGTGAGAAAGAGGGAGAGGGGGAAGAGAGAGTGACAGAGTGAGAGAGAGTGAGAGAAAGAGAGGGGAGAGAGAGAGACAGACAGTCACAGAGTGACAGAGTGACACAGAGTGACAGAAAGAGTGACAGAGAGAGAAAGAGGGAGGGGGAAGAGAGAGTGACAGAGTGAGAGAGAGAGAGAGAGAGAGAAAGAGACCAGCCCCCAGTGTCATGAAAGATCAGAGGGGCTCAATGAGACAATAATAACACGAGAGAAAAGCCTAGAGTATAACAAAGTGCAGTAAACCCAAACACACTTCCCTATTGTGGTGACATCAAATTTACATAAATTATGACATCTATTTGCTTACCAAAACGTGTGTATCGAGGGTATCTGAGAACAACACCCTCTACCACCCACACATTCAGGAGGTTTTGTCCAGCTGAAGTTAAATAAATGTAACCTTTTCTGGAGAAAAAAAAAACAATATTTTTAGTCAGATGGATTAGTCACTCAACTTGTCATCCAAGGGCCTAATGACCTGTTTGAAATGATCTTCTTTTTTAACCTTTTATTTAACTAGGCAGCTCAGATAAGAACAAATTATTTTTTACAATGATGGCCTAGGAACAGCAAGCAACTGCCTTGTTCAGGGATTCAATCTAGAAACCTTTTGGTTACTGGCCCAACGCTCTTTTTTTATTACATTTCTTATTTCATCTTTATTTAACCAGGTCGGCTAGTTGAGAACAGGTTCTCATTTACAACTGCGACCTGGCCAAGATAAAGCAAAGCAGTATCACACAGACAACAACAGAGAGGTACACATGGACAATAAACAAGCCAATGACACAGTAGGAAAAAAATAAAGTCTACATACAGTGTGTGCAAAAGGCATGAGGAGGTAGGCAATAAATAGGCCATAGGAGCGAATAGTTACAATTTAGCAGATTAACACCGGAATGATAAATGAGCAGATGATGTTCAAGTATAGATACTGGTGTGCAAAAGAGCAGAAAAGTAAATAAAATAAAAACAGTATGGGGATGAGATTGATCGATTGGGTGGGCTATTTACAGATGGACAGCTGCTGCGATCGGTTAGTTCCTCAGAAAGCTGATGTTTAAAGTTGGTTCGGGAAACAAAAGTCTCCAACTTCCGCCACTGGCAGCAGAGAACTGGAAGGAAAGGCGGCCAAATGAGGTGTTAGCTTTGGGGATGATCAGTGAGATATACGTTCTGGAACGTGTGCTACGGGTGGGTGTTGTTATTGTGACCAGTGAACTGAGATAAGGCGGAGCTTTACTTAGCATAGACTTAGATGTTCTGGATCCAGTGGGTCTAGCAACGAATGTGTAGCAAGGGCCAGCCGACTAGAGCATACAGGTCGCAGTGGTGGGTGGTATAAGGTGATTTGGTAACAAAACGGATGGCACTGTGATAGACTGAATCCAGTTTGCTGAGTAGAGTATTGGAAGCTATTTTGTAGATGACATTGCCGAAGTCGATGATCGGTAGGATAGTCAGTTTTACTAGGGTAAGTTTGGCGGCGTGAGTGAAGGAGGCTTTGTTGCGGAATAGAAAGCCGATTCTAGATTTCATTTTGGAACCATCAAAGGTGGTGATGCTAGTCAGGCGGGCGGGTGCGGGCAGCGAACGGTTGAAAAGCATGCATTTGGTTTTTACTAGCGTTTAAGAGCAGTTGGAGGCCACGGAAGGAGTGTTGTATGGCATTGAAGCTCATTTGGAGGTTAGTTAGCACATTGTCCAAGGAAGGGCCAGAAGTATACAGAATGGTGTCGTCTGCGTAGAGGTGGATCGGGGAATCGCCCGCAGCAAGAGCGACATCATTGATATATACAGAGAAAAGAGTCGGCTCGAGAATTGAACCCTGTGCTACCCCCATAGAGACTGCCAGAGATCCGGACAACATACCCTCCGATTTGACACGCTGAACTCTGTCTGCAAAGTAGTTGGTAAACCAGGCGAGGCAGTCATTAGAAAAACCAAGGCTATTGAGTCTGCCGATAAGAATATGGTCAGTGACAGAGTCGAAATCCTTGGCCAGGTCGATGAAGACGGCTGCACAGTACTATCTTGTATCGATGGCGGATATGATATCGTTTAGTACCTTGAGCGTGGCTGAGGTGCACCCGTAACCGGCTCGGAAACCAGATTGCACAGAGGAGAAGGTACGGTGAGATTCAAAATGGTCAGTGATCTGTTTATTAACTTGGCTTTCGAAGACTCTAGATAGGCAGGGCAGGATGTGTATATATATAGGTCTGTAACAGTTTGGGTCCAGGGTGTCTCCCCCTTTAAAGAGGGGGATGACTGCGGCAGCTTTCCAATCCTTGGGGATCTCAGACGATATGAAAGAGAGGTTGAACACGCTGGTAATAGGGGTTGCAACTATGGCAGCGGATAGTGTTAAAAAGAGGGGTTCCAGATTGCCTAGCCCAGCTGATTTGTACGGGTCCAGGTTCTGCAGCTCTTTCAGAACATCTGCTATCTGGATTTGGAAGAAGGAGAAGCTGGGGAGGCTTGGGCGAGTAGCTGTGGGGGGGGGTAGCTGGGGCCCGAGGTTGGAGTAGCCAGGAGGAAGGCATGGCCAGCCGTTGAGAAATGCTTATTGAAATGTTCGATTATCATGGATTTATCAGTGGTGCCCGTTTTACCTAGCCTCAGTGCAGTGGGCAGCTGGGAGGAGGTGCTCTTGTCCTCCATGGACTTTAGTGTCCCAAAACCTTTTGGAGTTAGAGCTACAGGATGCAAATTTTTGCTTGAAAAAGCTAGCCTTTGCTTTCCTGACTGACTGCGTGTATTGGTTCCTGACTTCCCTGAACAGTTGCATATCGTGGGGACTGTTCGATGCTATTGCAGTCCGCCGCAGGATGTTTTTGTGCTGGTCAAGGGCAGTCAGGTCTGGAGTGAACCAAGGGCTGTATCTGTTCTTAATTCTGCATTTTTTTTGAACAGGGCATGCTTATTAAAGATGGTGAGGAAATTACTTTTAAAGAATGACCAGTCATCCTCGACTGACGGGATGAGGTCAATATCCTTCCAGGATACTGTTAAAAGATTTTATAAAGGTTTAAGATATATGATTAAATAATTCTACCCAGAAATTTAACCATTCGGGATTAGAGGTTATGTAGCATGGACAAGGAGTAATTAAAAATAATAAACACAGGTACAACTAGGTTGGACCTGGGAAGAGAGGAATGTATGCGTGTGCCAAAAGAAAACAAAGAGGAGCCTTAACCTATGTTTGAACCAACCCGGCTATAACTCTGGGGAGATAGGACAGTGAGAGCCCCTCCAGGTTTCCCTTATCTTATGTTAAGAGAATGTTATCAAAGGAACGTCTTTGTATATGCACAGGTGTCACGTTCTGACCATCGTTCGTGTGTGTTTTCCTTGTTTTAGTGTTGGTCAGGACGTGAGCTGGGTGGGCATTCTATGTTTGGCCTGATATGGTTCTCAATCAGAGGCAGGTGTTAGTCATTGTAGCCTGTTTTGTGTTGGGTTTTGTGGGTGATTGTTCCTGTCTCTGTGTTTGTGGCACCAGATAGGACTGTTTCGGTTTTTTCACGTTTCTTGTTTTGTAGATTGTTGTATTTTAATCTTTATTAAAGATGTACAAAAATAACCACGTTGCATTTTGGTCCGTCTCTCTTTCACCAGAAGAAAACCGTTACAGAATCACACACCAACCAAGGACCAAGTGGCGTGGTAAACAGAGGCACCAGCAACAGCAGCAGCAGGAGAAGCAACAGGTGCAGCAGGAGCAACAGCAGCAGCAGCAAAGGAAGCAGCAGGAGAATTGGGGGAGTGTGAAGAAAGAGAGCAGTTGATTTGGAGTAGTATGCAAGGCATTCACCCTGAGGTGTGTGTCCCCAGCCCGGTACCACCAGTGCCGGCACTCCGCACCAGGCTGTCTCTCCGTCCCATCAACACAGGTGTTCCCGCCTGTCCGGCGCTTCCAGAGGCGCCAGCGCCCCTCAGTCCAGAGGCGCCAGCGCCACTCAGTCCAGAGGCGCCAGAGCGTCTCTGTCCAGCGCTGACAGAGCCTTCCTCCTCTCCAGAGTTGCCGGAGTTTCCAGTCTGTCCAGCGACGCCTGAGCTGTCCGCCTGCCCAGCGCCATCTGAGCTGTCCGTCTGTCCAGCGCTGTCAGAGCCTACCTCCTCTCCAGAGTTGCCGGAGTCTCCAGTCTGTCCAGCGCCGCCTGAGCTGTCCGTCTGCCCAGCGCCATCTGAGCTGTCCGTCTGTCCAGCGCTGTCAGAGCCTACCTCCTCTCCAGAGTTGCCGGAGTCTCCAGTCTGCCCAGCGCCATCTGAGCTGTCCGCCTGTCCCGCGCTGCCAGAGCTCCCGCCCCTCAGTCCAGAGGCGCCAGAGCCCCTCAGTCCAGCGCTGCCAGAGCCTTCCTCTCCAGCGTTGCCCAGCGCCATCTGAGCTACCCGTCTGCCCAGCGCCGCCAGTACCGTCAGTCTGCCCAGCGCCGCCTGAGCTACCCGTCTGCCCAACGCCATCAGAGTCGCCAGTCTGCCCAGCGCCACCTGAGCTACCCGTCTGCCCAGCGCCAACAGAGTCGCCATTCAGCCAGGATCCGCCAGTCAGCCAGGATCTGCCAGAACTGCCAGTCAGCCAGGATCTGCCAGAACTGCCAGTCAGCCAGGATCCGCCAGAACTGCCAGTCAGCCAGGATCCGCCAGAACTGCCAGTCAGCCGGGATCCGCCAGAACTGCCAGTCTGCCGGGATCCGCCAGTCTGCCAGGATCCGCCAGTCAACCAGGATCTTCCAGATCCACCAGGACCCGCCATTCAGCCAGGATCCGCCAGTCAGCCAGGATCTGCCAGAGCCGCCAGTCAGCCAGGATCTGCCGGAACCGCCAGTCAGCCAGGATCTGCCGGAACCGCCAGTCAGCCAGGATCTGCCGGAACCGCCAGTCAGCCAGGATCTGCCGGAACCGCCAGTCAGCCAGGATCTGCCGGAACCGCCAGTCAGCCAGGATCTGCCGGAACCGCCAGTCAGCCAGGATCTGCCAGTCAGCCAGGATCTGCTAGATCCATCAACCTGCCTGAGCTTCCCCTCAGTCCTGAGCTTCCCCTCAGTCCTGAGCTTCCCCTCAGTCCTGAGCTTCCCCTCAGTCCTGAGCTTCCCCTCAGTCCTGAGCTTCATTTTTTTCACGTTTCTTGTTTTGTAGATTGTATTTTCATCTTTATTAAAGATGTACAAAAATAACCACGCTGCATTTTGGTCCGCCTCTCTTTCACCAGAAGAAAACCGTTACAACAGGAAAGCTCTCGCAAATAAACTTGGATTTGACCAATTGTGAGCTGGGAACTCTGTCTGTTTCATTTAAAACCAGAACATTACAAACTCAAATCAAAATCAAATCAAATCAAATTTTATTTGTCACATACACATGGTTAGCAGATGTTAATGCGAGTGTAGCGAAATGCTTGTGCTTCTAGTTCCGACAATGCAGTGATAACCAACAAGTAATCTAACTAACAATTCCAAAACTACTGTCTTATACACAGTGTAAGGGGATAAGGAACATGTACATAAGGATATATGAATGAGTGATGGTACAGAGCAGCATACAGTAGATGGTATCGAGTACAGTATATACATATGAGATGAGTGTGTAGACAAAGTAAACAAAGTGGCATAGTTAAAGTGGCTAGTGATACATGTGTTACATAAGGATGCAGTCGATGATGTAGAGTACAGTATATACATATGCATATGAGATTAATAATGTAGGGTAAGTAACATTATATAAGGTAGCATTGTTTAAAGTGGCTAGTGATATATTTACATCATTTCCCATCAATTCCCATTATTAAAATGGCTGGAGTTGGGTCAGTGTCAATGACAGTGTGTTGGCAGCAGCCACTCAGTGTTAGTGGTGGCTGTTTAACAGTCTGATGGCCTTGAGATAGAAGCTGTTTTTCAGTCTCTCGGTCCCAGCTTTGATGCACCTGTACTGACCTCGCCTTCTGGATGATAGCGGGGTGAACAGGCAGTGGTTCGGGTGGTTGATGTCCTTGATGATCTTTATGGCCTTCCTGTAACAACGGGTGGTGTAGGTGTCCTGGAGGGCAGGTAGTTTGCCCCCGGTGATGCGTTGTGCAGTCCTCACTACCCTCTGGAGAGCCTTACGGTTGAGGGCGGAGCAGTTGCCGTACCAGGCGGTGATACAGCCCGCCAGGATGCTCTCGATTGTGCATCTGTAGAAGTTTGTGAGTGCTTTTGGTGACAAGCCGAATTTCTTCAGCCTCCTGAGGTTGAATAGGCGCTGCTGCGCCTTCTTCACGACGCTGTCAGTGTGAGTGGACCAATTCAGTTTGTCTGTGATGTGTATGCCGAGGAACTTAAAACTAGCTACCCTTTCCACTACTGTTCCATCGATGTGGATAGGGGGTGTTCCCTCTGCTGTTTCCTGAAGTCCACAATCATCTCCTTAGTTTTGTTGACGTTGAGTGTGAGGTTATTTTCCTGACACCACACTCCGAGGGCCCTCACCTCCTCCCTGTAGGCCGTCTCGTCGTTGTTGGTAATCAAGCCTACCACTGTTGTGTCGTCCGCAAACTTGATGATTGAGTTGGAGGCGTGCGTGGCCACGCAGTCGTGGGTGAACAGGGAGTACAGGAGAGGGCTCAGAACGCACCCTTGTGGGGCCCCGTGTTGAGGATCAGCGGGGAGGAGATGTTGTTGCCTACCCTCACCACCTGGGGGCGGCCCGTCAGGAAGTCCAGTACCCAGTTGCACAGGGCGGGGTCGAGACCCAGGGTCTCGAGCTTGATGACGAGCTTGGAGGGTACTATGGTGTTGAATGCCGAGCTGTAGTCGATGAACAGCATTCTCACATAGGTATTCCTCTTGTCCAGGTGGGTTAGGGCAGTGTGCAGTGTGGTTGAGATTGCATCGTCTGTGGACCTATTTGGGCGGTAAGCAAATTGGAGTGGGTCTAGGGTGTCAGGTAGGGTGGAGGTGATATGGTCCTTGACTAGTCTCTCAAAGCACTTCATGATGACGGAAGTGAGTGCTACGGGGCGGTAGTCGTTTAGCTCAGTTACCTTAGCTTTCTTGGGAACAGGAACAATGGTGGCCCTCTTGAAGCATGTGGGAACAGCAGACTGGTATAGGGATTGATTGAATATGTCCGTAAACACACCGGCCAGCTGGTCTGCGCATGCTCTGAGGGCGCGGCTGGGGATGCCGTCTGGGCCTGCAGCCTTGCGAGGGTTAACACGTTTAAATGTCTTACTCACCTCGGCTGCAGTGAAGGAGAGACCGCATGTTTCCGTTGCAGGCCGTGTCAGTGGCACTGTATTGTCCTCAAAGCGGGCAAAAAAGTTATTTAGTCTGCCTGGGAGCAAGACATCCTGGTCCGTGACTGGGCTGGATTTCATCTTGTAGTCCGTGATTGACTGTAGACCCTGCCACATGCCTCTTGTGTCTGAGCCATTGAATTGAGATTCCACTTTGTCTCTGTACTGACGCTTAACTCTGGTTTGCAGACCTATAAGGATAAGTGAAATTTATGAACATTGATTACAAAATTCTACATCAGACACCCGGGCCAGGGCGATTAGAAAGGCCTGCTCGCAGAAGTGTTTTAGGGAGCATTTGACAGTGATGAGGGGTGGTCGTTTGATTGCGGACCCATAGCGGATACAGGCAATGAGGCAGTGATCGCTGAGATCCTGATTGAAAACAGCAGAGGTGTATTTGGAAGGCAAGTTGGTCAGGATAATGTCTATGAGGGTGCCCATGTTTACGGATTTAGGGCTTGGTGGGTTCCTTGATGATTTGTGTAAGATTGAGGGCATCTAGCTTAGATTGTAGGGCTGCCGGGGTGTTAAGCATATCCCAGTTTAGGTCACCTAACAGAACGAACTCTGATGCTAGATGGGGGGCGATCAATTCACAAATGGTGACCAGGGCACAGCTGAGAGCTGAGGGGGGTCGGTAGCAGGCGGCAACAGTGAGAGACTTATTTCTGGAGAGATACATTTTTTAAATTAGAAGTTCAAACTGTTTGGGTATAGACCTGGAAAGTATGACAGAACTTTGCAGGCTAACTCCCCCTTTGGCAGTTCTATCTTGACGGAAAATATTGTATTTGGGTATGGAAATCTCAGAATTTTTGGTGGCCTTCCTAATCCAGGATTTAGACACAGCAAGGTCATCAGGGTTGGCGGAGTGAGTGAGTAAAACAAATTTAGGGAGACTTCTGATGTTGACATGCATGAAACCAAGGCTTTTTTGATCACAGAAGTCAACAAATGAGGGTGCCTGGGGACATGCAGGGCCTGGGTTTACCTCCACATCACCCGAGGAACAGAGAAGGAGTAGGATGAGAGTACAGCTAAAGGCTATCAAAACTGGTCGCCTAGAGTGTTGGGGACAAAAAATAAAAGGAGAAGATTTCTGGGC
This sequence comes from Oncorhynchus gorbuscha, assembly GCF_021184085.1. Lineage (NCBI taxonomy): Eukaryota > Metazoa > Chordata > Actinopteri > Salmoniformes > Salmonidae > Oncorhynchus > Oncorhynchus gorbuscha. The sequence goes on along the minus strand of NC_060190.1, from coordinate 69,910,998 downwards.
ATGGTAGAATAGATTCAGGGCATAATGTGCAGGGGTATGGTGGGGTGCGGGTACAGTGGGGGTAAGCCCAGGCACTGAGTGATGATAAGAGAGGTTGTATCTCTGGACATGCTGGTTATAATGGGTGAGGTCACCACATGTGTGGTAGGTGGGACAAAGGAGGTATCAGAGGTATGATGAGTGGAACTAGGGGCTCCATTGTAAACTAAAACAATGATAACAAACCTAAACAGCAGTATACAAGGCATATTGGCATTTGAGAAAGACATACAGCGAGGCATAAAGTAATCACAGGTGTTGAGAAGACTATAGAGTTCAGGTGCATCCTTGTCATTTCCAGTCACAACTTGTAGACTTGTTCACGTGCTGCTGTGCGTTTTGTTGCCAACCTTACTTTGCTACCTGACAACTTTACTGTTTTTACTTTTGAATTTACGTTTATATTTTTAGTTGTATTTCCCTCACTCAACTTTTTCACTCCGGACGTTTTATCTGGACATGGTTCGCCAGGATTTCCAACAGCCGAAGCGAAGTAGTAACATTAACGTGATGCCTTCTAATTGCCTTCTAATAGTCATAATATACAGGAGAACGTTTGCCTTTCGGCGAGGATAGCTGTGCTGCAAGCTTCAGACGCAATCGTTAGGCAAGGGTAATTTCAGTGTAGGAAAGGATGAAACAGCGTCTGTGCCACCAGTAAGTACAGATAGTAATGTTAGTATGAATCCCCTCGCACTGTCCCCGCAGCCGGACAACTTTCATGGCTTCTGGAGGGAAATGCTGTAGGAATGTTCAACCGGTGACGCTCATTCAGCTGACAGAAACTTTCAACCGGTTCTCCCCATTAAGCAGCGAGTTGGAGTCAGAGGCCGAGCCTTCTCTGGTCTCTACTCCTCCCATTACGGGGTCTGAGACGCCGAAGGCTCCCACCATTAGCTCTGACAAATTGAAAATCCTAGTCATTGTCGGCTCCATTACTCGCAGTATTGGACTTTACTCGCAGTATTGGACGAATCATCCAGCGATCATACACTGTTTACCAGGGGGCAGGGCTACCGACGTTAAGGCTAATCTGAAGATGGTGCTGGCTAAAGCAAAAACTGGCGAGTGTAGAGAGTATAGAGATATTGTTATCCACGTCGGCACCAACGATGTTAGGATGAAACAGTCAGAGGTCACCAGGGCTTCAGGGTGTAAATCGGCTAGAAAGATGTGGTATCGAGTAATTGTCTCTGGCCACGGGCTCTACAGCAGAGTCTCACAACTCAATCGCTGGTTGAAAACTGTTTTCTGCCCCTCCCAAAATATATAATTTGTAGAAGATTGGCCCTCTTTCTGGGACTCACCCACAAACAGGACCAAGACTGGCCTGTTGAGGAGTGACGGACTCCATCCTAGCTGGAGGGGTGCTCTCATCTTATCTACGAACATAGACAGGGCTCTATCACCCCTAGCTCCACAATGAAATAGGGTGCAGGTCAGGCAGAAGGCTGTTATCCAGCCTGCCAGCTTAGTGGAGTCTGCCACTAGCACAATCAAGTGTAATCAGCTCAGCTATCCCCATTGAGACCGTGTCTGTGCCTCGACCTAAGTTGGGCAAAACTAAACATGGCGGTGTTCGCTTTAGCAATCTCACTAGAATAAAGACCGCAAAGGCGGAAGTGTTGCTAACATTTACGATAGCAAATGTCAATTTACAACAAACAAAAAATGACATTGTCGTCTTTTGAGCTTCTAGTCATGATATCTATGCAGCCTACACAATCACTTTTTTTATAGCTACTGTTTACAGGCCTCCTGGGCCACCCACTGAGTTCCCTGAATTCCTATCGGACCTTCTAGTCATAGCAGATAATATTCACATGTTTGGTGACTTTAATATTCACATGGAAAAGTCCATAGACCCACTCCAAAAGGCTTTCGGAGCAATCATCGACTCAGTGGGTTTTGTCCAACATGTCCCTGGACTTACTCACTGCCACAGTCATACTCTGGATCTGGTTTTGTTCTGTGATATAAATGTTGTGGATATTAATGTTTTTCCTCATAACCCTGGACAATCGGACCACAATTTTATTACGTTTGCAAACGCAACAAATAATCTGCTCAGACCCCCAACCAAGGAGCATCAAAAGCCATGCTATAAATTCTCAGACAACCCAAAGATTCCTTGATGCCCTTCCAGACTCCCTCTGCCTACCCAAGGACGTCAGAGGACAAAAATCAGTTAACCACCTAACTGAGGAACTCAATTTCACTTTGCGCAATACCCTAGATGTAGTTGCACCTCTAAAAACTAAAAACATTTGTCATAAGAAACTAGCTCCCTGGTATACAGAAAATACCCGACCTCTGAAGCAAGTTTCCAGAAAATTGGAACGGAAATGGCGCCACACCAAACTGGAAGTCTTCCGACTTCCTTGGAAAGACAGTACCATGCAGTATCGAAGAGCCCTCACTGCTGCTCGATCATCCTATTTTTCAAACTTAGTTGAGGAAAAAAAGAACAATCCGAAATGTATTTTTGATAATGTCGCAAAGCTAACTAAAAAGCACCATTCCCCAAAAGAGCTTTCACTTCAGCAGTAATCAATTAATGAACGTCTTTGAAAAGATCATGATCATTAGAAAGCAAATTACGGACTCCTCTTTAAATCTGCGTATTCCTCCAAAGCTCAGTTGTCCTGAGTCTGCACAACTCTGCCAGGACCAAGAGAGACGCTCAAGTGTTTTAGTACTATATCTCTTGACACAATGATGAAAATAATCATGGCCTCTAAAACTTCAAGCTGCATACTGGACCCTATTCCAACAAAACTACTGAAAGAGCTGCTTCCTGTGCTTGGCCCTCCTATGTTGAACATAATAAAAGGCTGTGTATCCACTGGGTATGTACCAAACTCACTAAAAGTGTCAGTGATAAAGCCTTTATTGAAAAAGCCAAACCTTGACCCAGAAAATATAAAAAACTATCGGCCTATATCAAATCTTCCATTCCTCTCTAAATTTTTTAGAAAAAGCTGTTGATCAGCAACTCACTGCCTTTCTGAAGACAAACAATGTATACGAAATGAGTCAGCCTGGTTTTAGACCCCAACTTAGCACTGAGACTGCACTTGTGAAGGTGGTAAATTACCTTTTAATGGCGTCAGACCGAGGCTCTGCATCTGTCCTCGTGCTCCTAGACCTTAGTGCTGCTTTTGATACCATCGATCACCACATTCTTTTGGAGAGATTGGACTCTCAAATTGGTCTACACGGACAAGTTCTGGCCTGGTTTAGATCTTATCTGTCGGAAAGATATCCGTTTGTCTCTGTGAATGGTTTGTCCTCTAACAAATAAACTGTAAATTTCAGTGTTCCTCAAGGTTCCGTTTTAGGACCACTATTGTTTTCACTATACATTTTACCTCTTGGGGATGTCATTCGGAAACATAATGTTAACTTTCACTGCTATGCGGATGACACACAGCTGTACATTTCAATGAAACATGGTGAAGCCCCAAAATTGCCCCCGCTAGAAGCCTGTGTTTCAGACACAAGGAAGAGGATGGCTGCAGGGTAGCCTAGTGGTTAGAGCGTTGGACTAGTAGCCGGAAGGTTGCAAGTTCAAACCCCCGAGCTGACAAGGTACAAATCTGTCGTTCTGCCCCTAAACAGGCAGGTAACCCACTGTTCCTAGGCCGTCATTGAAAATAAGAATTTGTTCTTAACTGACTTGCCTGGTTAAATAAAAGGTAAAATAAAAAAACTTTCTACTTTTAAAGTTGGACAAAACAGAGATGCTTGTTCTAGGTCCCAAGAAACAAAGAGATATTCTGTTGAATCTGACAATTAATCTTGATGGTTGTACAGTAGTCTCAAATAAAACTGTGAAAGACCTCGGCGTTACTCTGGACCCTGATCTCTCTTTTGACAAACTTATCAATACTGTTTCAAGGACAGCTTTTCTCCATCTACGTAACATTTAAAAAATCAAAACGTCCTTTCCAAAAATGATTAAAATTTTTTTCATCCATGCTTTTGTTACTTCTAGGTTAGACTACTGCAATGCTCTACTTTCCGGCTACCCGGATAAAGCACTAAATAAACTTCCGTTTGTGCTATATACGGCTGCTAGAACCCCAAAATTTGATCATATTACTCCAGTGCTAGCCTCCCTACACTGGCTTTCTGTTAAGGCAAGGGCTGATTTCAAGGTTTTACTGCTAACCTACAAAGCATTACATGTTGTTATGAATCCATTTTGGCCCGACAGTCTAGGGGGGGATGGTAAATGAGACCCGTAACATAACGCATACAAATTCTAATAGTGACAAAGTAAAAGTGAGAACAAAATAACTACGACAACTGAAATCTACCGTCAAACTCAGGGTTTATTAATAAACACACGGTAATTGGGGGAGCAGGAAAAGGGGCTGAGCTGGACCCAAGGAAAGAAACAATAAGTATTTTTTTTAAACTAAGCTAGACTAGCCTACTTTAACAACAGCTAACTAACTAACCAAAAATACAGTGGGTGGTCCGCCCAGTTCTAACTAGTGTATTTAACAAAGTCTACCTACGGGTAGTGTATGCCCATGGGCAACTTTTCTTGGTTTCCCCTTCACCCACCAGCAATCAAACACAAACACCATAACCAAAAACAATACTCACAGGTGATGACAAAGTGTTATGGAGGTGCTCAAACAAAAGAGAGGTTAATACACAAACGAGAGGTTAATACACAAACGAGAGGTTAATACACAAACGAGAGGTTAATACACAAACGAGAGGTTAATACACAAACGAGAGGTTAATACACAAACGAGAGGTTAATACACAAACGAGAGGTTAATACACAAACGCCCATGGGCAACTTTTCTTGGTTTCCCCTTCACCCACCAGCAATCAAACACAAACACCATAACCAAAAACAATACTCACAGAGGTTAATACACAAACGAGAGGTTAATACACAAACGAGAGGTTAATACACAAACGAGAGGTTAATACACAAACGAGAGGTTAATACACAAACGAGAGGTTAATACACAAACGAGAGGTTAATACACAAACGAGAGGTTAATACACAAAACGAGAGAGGTGAGACCTACAGACATGGCATTTACAGAGAGATTGAGCTCTAGAGCAAACAACTGATGGGGTTTTTAAACCAAGGGAAAGGAACTGTGATTGGGTAGGAAACAGGAGGAGGTGTGTCTTCTGATTGATGATTGGATTGGTGACTGATTTGGGAGTGATGATTTTCACCTGTGAGGGGAGAAGGAGAGAAAAGAACACAGGATACCTGTATCCGTAACACTCCCACCCTTAAAAGAGCAACCCTAGGGGGGATGGCGACCACAGTATTAATGAATACTCACAACAACAACAAAGCAACAACCTTGCAAAACATACAACAATCATTACACACGAGACAAAGCATCCGCAAACACATTATCAGAACCCTTTTTGTGGCGGATCTCCAAATTATAATTCTGTACAATCAACGCATAAGGCGCTGGTTCTGGTTGTACATTCGGTGGAGAAAAACTAAGGGTTTCTGGTCAGTATATACAATCACTGGTAGGGCACTGGAACCAATATATACTTCAAAGTATTGCAGAGCCAACAACAAAGCAAGAGCAAGATATATTATATATATATATATATAAGACGAAAAATACAAACGTCCACGAGAGGACGAACAAAACACGTCTGCACTGCATCTTGGATGGCGTAGCACTAGGCTACCTGCCTCTCCATTGCAGTGGAGGAGCAGCTAGCTAATCAGGTTAGAGAAAAACTAAACAACATTGTTCACATTATCAGCAAATCATAAAGTGGGTGGTTTCATCCCAGAATGCTGATTGGCTGACAGCCGTGGTATATCAGCCCATATACCATGGGTATGGCAAAACATGTATTTTACTGCTGTAATTACGTTGGTAACCAGTTTATAATAGCAATAAGCACCTCGGGGGTTTGCTGTATATGGCAAATATACCACGGTTAAGAGCTGTATCCTAAGGGCTTTGTGTCGTGCCTAAGAACAGCCCTTAGCCATGGTATATTGGCCATTTACCACACCCCTCAATGCCCTTATTGCCTAAGTACAGAAGTCCTCTAAAGAACCTTGATTTTGCTAACAGTCTAAATGGTGTCATTTCGCCTATGTTGTACAAGTCTGTGAATATTTCTGACAGTATGTATTGATCTCTATTGTTACTTTTAGAATAACATAACAACAGTAATGCGCCTGGTCACTCGGAGCAATCTGTGTCCACCCTTGAGACAGACTCGAGACGGACAGTGCTAGAGGCTACAGGCAACTAGAATAGCTATGCACCCTGTTTACTAACCACCACCACCACCACCACCACCACCACCACACACACACACACACACACACACACACACACACACACACACACACACACACACACACACACACACACACACACACACACACACACACACACACACACACACACACACACACACACACACACACACACACACACACACACACACGCAGACTGAACTTTGCCACATCCTCCTAAAGACAGGTAAGGCCATCAATAATTAGCCAGCTGCCAGTGAGGGCACTCCCTTCCTGTCCGGCTGACACATTTGTAGGAAGTCTCAAGGAGAACAGTTGTCATGGAGAGGAAAAGGATCGGAGAGAAAATGGTTAGGAGAAAAAGATGGAGGCAAGAGGGAGAAAGGGGAAGGAGAGAAAGAGTGAGGCAGGAAAGTAAGGAAGGTCAGAGAGAGAGAGGAGGGAAGGAGATATGGGGCCACGAGATAAAAAGAGGTAGGGCAGAGGGAGGCAAGAGAGTGATAAAGACAAGAGAGAAGAGGCCAGAAGAGAGAGGGAGGCAGGGGAGGAGGGGGGCCAGGAGAGAGAAGGGGCCAGAAGAGAGAGGGAGGCATGGGAGAGGGGGGCCAGGAGAGAGAAGGGGCCAGAAGAGGGAGGCAGGGGGAGGGGGGCAGTGGAGAGGGGGGCCAGGAGAGTGGAGAGGGGGGCAGGGGGAGGGGGAGAGGGGGCCAGGAAGGAGATGAAGACAAGAGAGAGGGGGCCAGGAGAGAAAGGGAGGCAGGGGAGAGAGTGAGCCAGGAGAGAAGGGGCCAGGAGAGAGGGGGCCAGGACAGAGGGAGGCAGGGGAGAGAGGGGGCCAGGAGAGAGATGGGGGCAGGAGAGAAAGGGGGCCAGGAAGGAGATGAAGACAAGAGAGAGGGGGCCAGGAGAGAAAGGGAGGCAGGGGAGAGAGGGGGCCAGGAGAGAGAGGGGGCCAGGAGAGAAAACGGGCCAGGAGAGAGATGAAGACAAGACAGAGGGGGCCAGGAGGGAGAGGGAGGCAGGGGAGAGAAGGGGCCAGGAGAGAAAGGGAGGCAGGGGAGAGAGTGAGCCAGGAGAGAGGGGGCCAGGAGAGAGACGGAGGCATGGGAGAGAGGGGGCCAGGAGAGAGAGGGGGCTAAGAGAGAGAGGGAGGCATGGGAGAGAGGGGGCCAGGAGCGAGGGGGGCTAAGAGAGAGAGGGAGGCAGGGGAGAGAGGGGGCCAGGAGAGACAGGAAGGCGGGGGAGAGGGAGGCAAGAGAGAGATAAAGACAAGAGGGGGCCAGGAGTGAGAGGGAGGCATGAGAGAGAGGGGGCCAGGAGAGAGAGGGAGGCAGGGGAGAGAGGGGGCCAGAAGAGAGAGGGAGGCAGGGGAGAGAGGGGGCAGTGGAGAGAGGGGGCCAGTTGAGAGAGGGGGCCAGTAGAGAGAGGGGGCCAGGGGAGAGGGGGAACAGGGGAGAGAGGAGGCCAGGAGAGAGAGGGAGGCAGAGGAGAGAGGGGGCCAGGAGAGAGAGGGAGGCAGGGGAGAGAGGGGGCAGGGGAGAGATGGGGCCAGTAGAGAGAGGGGGCTAGTAGAGAGAGGGGGCCAGGGGAGAGAGGGGGCCAGGAGAGAGTGGGAGGCAGGGGAGAGAGGGGGCCAGGAGATAGAGGGAGGCAGGAGAGAGGGAGGCAAGAGAGATATTAAGATGGGATAGGGGGCCAGGAGAGAGAGGGGCCAGGATAGAGAGGGGGCAGGAGAAAGAGGGGGCAGGAGAGAGGGGAGGGAGATAAGGGGCAGGAAGGAAGGAAATAGGTAAAACAAAACATTATTTAGGTCAGAATCCTGGTGTGTGTGTGTAGAGACTGAGGAGCCTGAGGCTTTTAGTGTCTTTCTTTTGTCTTTATTCTCTATACATGCCTCCCCATCAGCTCGCATGTATACGTGGCCAAATTCCTGACCACGGTGAGGTGCCTGGAGTAAAATATTTCTCTGTTTATGGCTTCTGTTTGACCCTCTGTTGACCCCTTGCAGGAACTGTACCCATTGTGGATATAATAACGCCATGGTGGATATAATAACGCCTTGGTGGACATAATAACGCCATGGTGGATATAATAACGCCATGGTGGATATAATAACGCCATGGTGGATATAATAACGCCATGGTGGATATAATAACGCCATAGTGGATATAATAATGCCATGGTGATTATAATAATGCCATGGTGGATATAATAACACCATGGTGGATATAATAACATCATGGTGGATATAATAATGCCATTTTTTGTTCTAAACAGTCCTAACAGTCTTAATTGACCACAAGAACACTTAATTTATTTATATAAAATGAGGCATAGGCTACTGACAACATTTGACTGCACTAATAACATTGTTCTCCAAAATAGCTAACATCTAAATGCCAAGCGTTTAGCTATATACACCTTGGTGAAACCAATTATACAGCCTCTGCAAGGTTAGGCTACACATCCAATCAATAGCCTAGAGCGACCACAGAGGATTCCCGTCCTCCTAAAAGTCTCCATTCCAGTTAGCTTTTGATCAATAATGCTTCCCTGGCCCAGTAGTTTATAACCGGGGCAGGACATTCACTCAAACCCAGGGCTCAGCCACCGGAGAGCCACAATAACACTCAGGAACGCTAAAGAGAGCTCTGCAGAGAGGCACCAATCGTTTCTGAACTTACAATGCCAAGTAGGCGAAATGAGACACTCAAATACACACTGCAGCTGCTCACTGCTGTGATTAGTTACACAACAGAGAGGTTCTCTGATGGTGTTTTCATGAATGAGCTCTCGTGTCCTCGTAGTGAGAGGAAAAACTATTCAAGGATGCAAAAGACCATCTACAATATCCTAGAGTCAAAGCATAATTAAGACAGTAACACTGAGAATGGACCTGATTTTTGTCTGCAGGGATCATCAACTAGGATGGTCGGATGGTGGCCGAAACATATTAATAATAATTTGTACATTACAAATTGACCACAAATAAGCCCAAAAAGCATTAAACATTGTGTCATACCTTGATTACATTGAGACGATTACACATGTCCGTGTTTGTATTTGTGGGAATAATCGAGAACAGATTTCCTAAATTAAACTCATTTTTAGCTGATTTCCTGGTGATTGTTTTTTGTGTAATTTATAAAAAAAAAAAAAAAAGTTACACTAAAAACTTTGGGGGCCAAAAAATATCACTGGTGGGCTGGTTTTGGACCGCGGGCCACCTGTTGCCAACCCCTGGACTATAGGGTATGTCTGCCAGCTAGACGTGCTAACATGGGGTCAGAGGATTAAATGGTGCCTTGGAACAATCAAACAAGTTCTGCACCCAAAGCTTTGACAACATAAAGCCATTTCCTCCCTCCACCGGCCCTTGCTGCCCTCTCCCATAGCTCTACAGCTCCCCATTGAGTGGACACTGTAAATCTGGACGATAGATGAACAGTTAAAACCTGCAGTCAACACCCACACGGGTTTTCATTACGTCTGAATCCCAAAAGGCACCCTATATCCATAGGGCTCATGTCAAAAGTAGTGCACTATATAGGGAATAGCGTTCCATTTGGGACAAAGTCTAGGTCACAGACAGTACAGGTGGATGGATAGACAGAGCCAAGTCCTTCTCCTAGCAAGCTATTCTGTATTGGAGCAGTGGTTACATACACCTTTCACTGTTGGAAAGGTGATGACTCATGACTGAGACTCATAATGGAAGAATTGATTGCCTTAATCCATCAAGCAAAATTAAGAACAAAACAGAGGATTTCCAAATGTGTTTCCAACCAACCAAGCCATTTAAAGCTGAAGTTGGGACACGTACAGTATCCATTTCTGCCAAGTCATACGCTGTAGAGGAATTCACCATCTGGAGGAATTCACCACCATAGGCTCTCCAGGCAAACTGCTCAATTACTGCCCAGCATGGTGGTTGGGCTGGGTGCCTGGGCCTGCCTGGTCTGGGCCTGTGGAGAGACCCTTCCCTGCCACCCTCGCCACCTCTCAACCAGATACTAATGATATGATACGCTCCTCCCCTTCCTTTGCCTCTATCCAATCGTGTTAGATCAGTGAATTACATTTTAAAGGTACAAAGTCTGCATCTATATATAGGGAGCACACTCAACAAGTAGAAAACAGGGAGTTTCTGCTTATATGTTGAAATGTGAGCCTAATCAGAAATCAGTGAAAACCCTTACCTTCTCAACTGGGCCAATCAGGTTTCCATATATCCCCATGCAGGTTTGGATTGTGTTCCTTAAAATCCCCACCCCTAAAGAAATCACACAAGAAAGAGACAGTTATTACATCAGGAGTAGGATTGTGGATGTCATAATAAAACAAAATGACAGACTGCTGCTACTACTACTACTACTACCTTACTATTCCAAATAATGCATCTTCAGGCTACACAAGCTGGGAATGGGTAAAACCAGTGATTTGGCTAAATTAAATGCAGTGTCATTTAGTGTAGGATTAAGATTGTGGAGAGCAGATGTCACAAGGAGGCGTGTATGTACAAATGGCTGAGGCAAACAGTGAATGGATGTATCCATGGGGAATAGCCTACAGTCCTACAGTGGCAGATTCACATTCATTTGCAGAAGAAAAACTACTTATGATCTGGGCTAATTAATTACATTAGAAATGGTGCCACATCTGTCATTCCTCCTTCAGCGGAGTCAGCTGAATTGGGGTGTATAAATCAGACGTGTGTCCTGGGCCCCATTCATATTCATCACATTAATTAATCCAATTACACACTAACACAGACAGGGGCACACACACACACACGCACAGATACATGCGTGACGCGAACACATAGATGCATGCACACGCACAGACACACATGCAAACACACTGAAGCATGCATGCATGTAGGCAAATACACACACATACACACAGTACTCTGTATGACCCTCTGCTCCTCTAGTTTCATCTTCAGAGTAAAAGCCTTAGGTGGACCCATTGCGGCAGGCATCATAACAGACTTTGATAAAAACATAGATAAATGTGTTGGTTTATTCATCTCAAACAGCAGATGGCTTTCATGCAGCTCATTTATGCTCAGAACGCAAACACAGAGCATGGCGAGAGAATGAGGGGTGGCAGGGTAGCCTAGTGGTTAGAGCGTTGGACTAGTAACCGGAAGGTTGAAAGAGCTGACAAGGTACAAATTTGTCGTTCTGCCACTGAACAGGCAGTTAACCCACTGTTCCTGGGCCGTCATTGAAAATAAGAATTTGTTCTTAACTGACTTGCCTAGTTAAATAAAGGTTAAAATAAAACTTAGAATGAGTTTTTCTGCTGGCCAAACAACTACTCTCAGTGCTGAAGACACATTTCTTGATCTGGAGGGAAACGTTGGCATGGAGTATCGCCAAGGCCAACCTATGTGGAGATCCAAATAAATGTTCCAGGTGTGGGTTCGGCTGAAACAAAATGGACCTGCACATTGCTAGGCCTATACTCCCTAGTGCTTTTCTTTGATGAACGATTTCGGCTTGAAATGGAGCTTCGCCAGGACAGACAACGTGCTCTGAGGTTCAGTCAGGCCAGTGTCATTCAGCATGGTGATAGTGGCGGTGAGCTGAGAGTTCAGGACCCTGGACAGTGCCCTGTTGAACAGCTCTCTCTCTCTCTCTCTCTCTCTCTCTCTCTCTCTCTCTCTCTCTCTCTCTCTCTCTCTCTCTCTCTCTCTCTCTCTCTCTCTCTCTCTCTCTCTCTCTCTCTCTCTCTCTCTCTCTCTCTCTCTCTCTCTCTCTCTCTCTCTCTCTCTCTCTCTCTCTCTCTCTCTCTCTCTCTCTCTCTCTCTCTCTCTCTCTCTCTGCAGATGGAGGTCAGACAACTTCACTGAAAACTCCACAGAATTATTTATTTGGGGCAAGTCCCACAAATTAAATGTGTCCATGACCACAAACACTCAGCTGTCTGAGAGGCTGCATCAAACATATACAATATATTTAATGTTATTATGCGGTAGTAGCTACCCTTTAGCTTTTGTAACCAGATACCATGTCTCACTGTACTGGTTACAGCATCCTCTCAGCTGACCCTCCATCACAGAACTTGAGCAGACCTGACTCACATTAGGACATTCTGCGTTCACACATGCAGCCCAATTCTGATATTTTGCACAATTATTGGTAAAATAGCTGACCTGATTGGTCAAAAGACCATTTGGTGGAAAAAGATCAGAACTGGGCTGCCTGTGTAAATACAGTCTAGAACCATCAGGAGTCAGGACCTGAAGAGAGGTCTTTATCTGAACCACTGCTAGGGCCCAGCTTAGTTGGTTCAACCAATTCTGCTCCTATTGGTGATTATCCCATATCTCTCAAGCTTACTAAAGGAAAGACATGCTCCTCTAATAGATTATGTTTAAAAGTCTGGATGGTGGATGGCATTGATATGAATATTGTACGAGATGTATAGATCATTTATCTGAGAAGTTGTTTAGGGTATGTTGGGGGAAAATGCCCGCTTAAGGAACATTTCTATTTTCTGAGAACAAAAAAGTTTGGTAAAAATATTAAATATCTGCACACTGGCTATCCTTAGGCAAACACATTTTGAAGAGAAATAAGTGGGCAGAATTAATAGTTTTTTTGTTATTTAATAAAAATTGAAAATTTAGAAAGGGGGTGTTTTTGCCCCACCATCGGGACAAAATTATCCCTGAAGTTTAGTGTGTTAAAATCTATATATGTTTCGTTTTTTCCCTTTTTTTGTAATTGACTCTTAAAAGCTCAAGTCTAGGTGTCTTACTGCAATTAAATAAATCAAATATCAAAGCCCAATGATGTAAGGTCCCTATTAATTTTCACGCTTCCTATCGAAATCATCCTAAATTATTTCAAAATTGATTTCAATGAAGTTTACTTATAGATGATTTGTTCACTGAAGTTAGTTATAGATACTGTAGATGATTTGGACATGATTTGAAAATGCTAATATGGGTACTATTGACTTGTATTGGATTGTCCTGGGTGCATTTTGCCCCAAACATACTAACTTTAAATATTATTATTTTATAAAAACTGATGGCAATCACTCTAGCCAAATGGATTATTTTTCTTTAGGCTCCCTTACTGGTATATATATAAACAAGTTATAGATCTAACTATATTTGATTAAATATAGGCTTAAATATTTTTCTAAATGACAAAATATTCGAGCAATGTACCTGAACATTGTTTTGTTGGAGTGACTTAAACAGTTGAGATGAGACTGCTTACATTTTTAGTTGCGCAAGAGAAGTGGTAGCCAGGGAAAGTGTCGATTGTTTTTTGTTGTTGCACGAAATAAAGTGGTTTCTGTGAGAATTACAGGCAGGGGATGTTCAACCCCAAACCATCCTATTATCCTCATTCAAAATGAATGAAAACAAATTAATCATATACATAGTTATTATGCGAAGCATGCTATAGGTGCGGTATAACGGCGTTATTTGACAGTCAAAAGGCTATAACAGCTATATGTTGTACAATTTTGGTTACTAAAGAATAAAACATAAAAAATAAACTGCAGGTTGGAAAAGTATCGCTGCCGCGGGTAACAACAGTATGAAATGGGTTGCGTAGCCTACCAGTCAAACGATACTGTTCTTAGCCTATTCTTCTTGCTCTTTATAGTTTCTACTCAACCAAACTACAAATTGCGAATGCGCATATAAATGCATGACATACCAGAGAACGTAATGCGATGTGTCCGACTCCCCTGTTGGCCTAAATATACAAATGTTTCCGTTATAATAGCTAGAATGGTCGATAGACCCTGCTCAGTCAACTGACATCAAAGGCTTGCCTTGCGTGTTGCACTTAAAGTGCGGGGGGCAAAGAGGCGACAGATGGGGGATGGTCCCAGGGCCGGCTCTAGCCTTTTGGGGCCCTAAGCAAGATTTGGTTTGCGCCCCCCCCTCCCCTGAATTCTACACATTTTTCCATGACTTATGCCATGTTAATTATATCTGAGTGAGATTGACTAACAAAATCAATGGGGGCCAGCGTTGGTTTTCGGACACGATTAACTACAAGTTTAGAAAGCTGGCTAGCCTAATTTACCAATCTGAAAAATTGTTAGCTGACATGGCTAATTAAGTGACCGTCATTGACTGACATAACAGAAAAATAGCTGATACACAATGAAGTTTCGAACGTATACCTTCTTGACACCCCCAACTTTTTTATAAATAAGCCCTAAGCGACTGCTTATGCCTGGAGCCGGCTCTGGATGTTCTCCCCCTTATCTGAGATATCTACTGCAGCCCTCATCCTCCACTACAACACCCGTTCTGCCAGTCACATTCTGTTAAAGGTCCCCAAAGTACACACATCCCTTGGTCTCTCCTCTTTTCAGTTCGCTGCAGCTAGCAACTGGAACGAGCTGCAACAACAAACACTCAAACTGGACAGTTTTATCTCAATCTCTTCATTCAAAGACTCAACTATGGACACTCTTACTGACAGTTGTGTCTGCTTTGCGTGATGTATTGTTGTCTCTACCTTCATGCCCTTTGTGCTGTTGTCTGTGCCCAATAATGTTTTTACTCTGTTTTGTGCTGCTACCATGTTGAACTGCTGCCATGTGTTGCTACCATGTTGTCATGTGTTGCTGCTTTGATATGTTGTTGTCTTATGTCTTTATTTATGTAGTGTTGTGGTGTCTTTTGCCTTTGTGAGGCCCTTTGCCTTTGGGTAGGCTGTCATTGTAAATAAGAATTTGTTCTTAACTTGCCTAGTTAAATAAAGATTAAATGAAGAAAAAAATGAAAAAATCTTGCGAGGATGATTGGAACAGGTTCAGTTTGAAATGGTGTAAACTCAGACAGTGTGCTGCAGAGATGTGTTCATTAATTAGAGTGTGTTATTAACAAAGGCGCATAGCTATTTTACCCATATGGTAATAATAGTATATAGCAAAAAATTAGAATGATAATCATTTTAACAATACTGGTAATTAAATTTATTTTACTACAGTTTTCCCGCCAGCTCAGTAGATGGCGTTAAAGCTGCTTGGTACAACGCCTGCGCATAAACGCTCTTGAACAAGTTCTGTCTTTCTTTCCGGCTCCGGTCCCCTAGCAAGTTGTAAGGTAAGTAAATTCCGGAAAAAAATATCGTAATAAATCTCCAACATCTTACATTGTAGGAAGCTGTTACGCTCAGTTTACATAGATGTGTATCTTGTTGTTATAAACATCCACACATTTCCCCAAAAATAATTGTATTACTCGAGAGGTAGGCTGATATGCACAAGCTAGTCGAGGTAACTACCCGGGCATGACTGCATTTTGGTCGACGCTAGATAGCTTTTTAAAATATATTTTTTAAACTAGGCAAGTCAGTTAAGAACAAATCCTTATCTACAATGACTGCTTATCGGGTTAACTGCCTCGTTCAGGACGACAAATGTTTACATTTTCGGCTCGGGGATTCAATCCACCAACCTTTCGGTTACTCGCCCACAGCTCGACCATCAGGCTAACTTTTCTGACGCCCCCAAGCTAGCTACCACTTTGCCGGATGCAACAGATACACGTTTAATTGTGGCGTTATCAGTAGACTCTGTATAAGCCTTGTTTAAAAAAAATACATCTACATTAATTAATTAAAGGTCTCTGTTACCCACCGCATCTGGAAAATGAGCCCATACCATAGTTGCACGGCGAAGCTGGTTAGCTACCGAATGGGGGAGATGACATAGGGCTCCCAATCTTGGTCAAACAGTGACCACCTTGTAGGCGAATGTAAGCCAGCCAGTAATTGTGGGTCGATGGACATCCCTGTTATATTGCTTGCACGCGAACGCTTGTCTCATTGTCGTTTGTGTGGACAGATGCTGATGCCCAAGAAGAACCGTATTGCGATCTATGAGCTCCTCTTCAAAGAGGGCGTCATGGTGGCAAAGAAAGATGTGCATCTGCCTAAGCACCCCGAGCTTGCTGACAAGAACGTGCCCAATCTTCATGTGATGAAAGCAATGCTGGTGAGAGAAACTATTGCTTCTACTTTGAGTTATCATCGTTTTATCATTTGAGACTGGGGTGCAGTTCTTGTGTCAAGTAGCATGATGTCCACATGTATAAACTGTGTGTCTGGTTGCACTATTAGGCAACATTCCAAGTGTGTTTGGTAACCAGTTAAGGACTGCATTGTATCTGAAGTCAGATTTGTTGATGTGAAGACCTGAAGGGTAATTTTATGAGTGGACTACAAGGGTGACAGTGAAGAGATGATGCATATCTGATGTGGATTTGCAGACTTTTACTCAGTTGGTCTGCATAAAGACGTTTCCTAGCATGCCTTGTCTGAGATTGTTGTGACTATTGTGTATCTGGCTAGAAAATGCATGTTTTGCATGTTTGTCTTTCAGTCCTTGAAGTCACTTGGGTATGTTAAGGAGCAATTTGCCTGGCGCCATTTTTACTGGTACCTCACCAATGAAGGTATCCAATACCTGAGAGACTTCCTGCACCTTCCACCTGAGATTGTTCCTGCCACTCTGCGCCGCCAGATGCGTCCTGAAACCGCAAGGCCCAGGCCCAAGGGTACGTCCACTTGTATGCCTACCATTTTCAAACTGCTGAGCTGTGTACTACACATCCATTGTAGTTGCTGGAACTGTGCTGAAAAGAAAGTTTCCAGGCTAGCACAGTAATGTGAATCTGGTGTTACTATTCCTAGTAAGGCCCCTACTTCAATAACCTGGGCTGGAGCGTTCCAATCCTGGGGTTTGCAGTGTGCTGGCTTTAGTACCAGCTCAGTACTAACAACTGATTCAACTAATTGTGGTGTTTTTAAATTTGGGCGGATTTAGTTAAATCATGCAGGTTAGAGCTGGGCTTGAACAGGTCTGCATACACTGGTCCTCAAGGACTGGACAGTGAGGACGATTGAATTTAGTGCTTTAAAGCCCTAGGTGCTGATTGGACCTCGACGTGATGATCCTTCCTGCGTTTTTGAGCGTCTTTAACCTTCCACTCAGCTGAGCGTTGTCGTTTCTTTTCCAGGTATGGAGGGAGAGCGGGGAGAGAGGCCCGCCCGCTTCAACCGTGATGGGGGTGATCGAGACAATTACAGGAGATCTGCTGCACCACGTATGTATAGTGTTACAGGATCCTACTCATCCAAAAGTTAGCTTTCAGCCAACTGGCCATCTCATCTGCTGACTAGTGTGCTTTGTAGCTTAAAATACACTGATGGTAACCCTGCCTTGGTTTCCAGTAGTTGATCACATTTGTGATCAGTAATGACTTGTCTCAGCCTTTGTGTAACTAGTGTGAAGGTTGATGTTGAATGGGTGAAAATGTTTGGCTTACAACCGATCAGAAATGACATGGTCATTCACATTTACTGATCGTGAAAAGCAGGCATTTACTTGCTGCGTAACTCTGATGATAGAGCTAACTGTGCACAATTGTTTTGCATGGAATAATCAGAAATGTTTAGTCCTGACTATCTTCAATAGGTGATATTCAAATCAAAAAGTTAACATTTATTTAACAATCCCTTAAACCGCATGTAGTTGTCAATAGTTTTAGTGGATATGAGGTCTCCTTACCCCCCAGCAGCCAAATGGAACTTGTGACGTTTTATTGAAAATGACCCATAACTTAAAACATTATTGGAGAAAGAATGTTTGTCCTACAAGCTGTTTCTTTCTTTACAGCTGGTGGAGACAAGAAAGCAGAGGCAGGTGCTGGTTCAGCTACAGAGTTCCAATTCGTAAGTACTGTATTATGGTATTGTAGTCCGAAGCAAGGGTGTATTCATTACGCCGATTCTGTTCCAAAATGTTTCCTAAATGGAAGCAAACAAAACAGGGCCTACCTGATTTTGTCTAGTAGAAACTCTTGTTTTAACTGTTTGGACTAATGATTACACCCCAGGTGTTCTCATCTGTTCCTATGGAGCCACTCAGTATGCTGGTTACACTGACAAGTCTAAATATCAAATTATTTTTAAAAAACGATTAAGTTTATTTGATAGCCGACTGTTGAAAGGTTTTATACATGTTAGTAGAATAGGAAATGTTCTTGTTTTGTTGGCATTTAAATTGAGACTCAACTATGACATTACCTTGAGCAATTGTAATTGATCAGTTGGTTTGAAAAACTGCATACCTTGTGTAGCCAGAAGCACTGGTCTAACACATTGAGTAAAGTTATTCGGGTAGACAAATTCGGGACATTAATTGGAAACCTAACAGTATGATTTGTTTTCCTTACCAACTGTTGTCCTGTGATGTGGAAGCTTAACCTTCTCTCTTGCTTTCAGAGGGGTGGATTTGGACGTGGCAGAGGACAGCAGCCTCCTCAGGAGTAAATTTCTATCCATTTCTTTACAATAAACACACAAAACGCAGCTCTGTCCTTTTTCTTTGTCAGTGCTTTAGATACTGGAATTCTGGATTCATGTATTATTTTTCCACAATATACATTTACACTGTTTATGTGGAATGAGGACCCCTAATTCACACTACAGTAATTATACTAGCTAATGTTATTCAAAGTGCAGTCTTTCAGTCAGCTGTTAATCAACAAGTATTAAAAGCAGAATAAGCAGCTAGACATGAAGGTTCATAAAGGCAAATTGAATCCAGATCTGAAATACTGGTGTTTTTATTTGTTGGCACATTTTTATTACAATCTTCAGTCCACTGATTTATTCCACAGTCCCAAATGATGAGAAATCAAATTCCAGAGAAGTACACCTTTACTACAAATGTAGGGAAACTAAAAGGCTGAGGTCATGTTGAGGGAAATGGAAACATATTAGGCAGTCCAAATAGCTTTTTACGCTGAATCACATCGGATTACAATTTTTGCCTAATCAATTTGTACATAGCGGGAGTATCACCCGAATTGCTGGACGTCCAATTGAAAAAGGATCAAGCTGTTAACCACTATGCCAATTAAATGCTATGTCATGAACACTGCAGAATTCTCAACTGAACATTGAGGCAAAACATTTTCACGTGGGTTGTTGCAGAATACTGCCTGGCCACTAGCTGGTGTTAATCGTTTCCCAGTGGACCATGACCTATTGGGGCAGAGGTTGCTTTTGAGCCTTTTAGAAATGCATCCTACTTTCATTCATCCAGGCTTTGACAGCAGTGCCGTGTAAAGTCATCCCTTAGGAAGAGAAATGCATGTATAAATCCCTGTCCACTTCGACGTTCATTGCCCATTGCATTAAAATAAGTTAATTGTGATATGGAAAGGGAAAAACACACTTGACTAAAGTGTATCGGAGAGCCTCTAGCTATAAGAGGTCATGCTTTAACTAGTATGCATGTACAAAACCTTGTCAGGAACACATTAAAATTGACAACGGTTAAAGAACAAGTAGTCATTAATTGGCTTAACAGCTAATATCCTTTTTTTTTTTTACAGCGCTTGCCTGCCCTCGTACCGATTTTTAGTATAACCCCTTTCAGTCACACATTTTCCAGCTCTAAACTAATTGTTAAATCATTGAAAGAAAATGGTGGACTTTGAGGGAGGCTGACCACAGAATTGAAATACAGGCCTAAATGTATTCTGCTCTGTGGGTTTGACAGGTGATATTGGAAAGGATCCGGTCTTTAAACAGTTGCAAGACTTTGCCCCCCCTCCCCACACACTTCGATGCAGCTCGTTTAAAAAGCAATTACATCTGGGTTCAAAGTCCCAGGCCTTTGTGAGAGGGATTCCTGTAGCATTCCTATTGATATGTCATCCACTCAATTTAGTTACACCCTTAAGATATTTCATATCCATTGCCAATTCGAGAACAGGCCTACATCATTGAGTCTGGGATTGGGGAGAACATAGATAACGCTCCGTTTGGAGAGTGAATGATGAGCTACTGAAACAATTATGGGGCAAAAGAGATGACGAGGGAGATGTAGTGGCATGTAAGTATAAGCGTTGGTTGTCAGATACTAGGATAATGTAACAGCGCAGTGCTGTATGGTAGACTAGTGGTTTGGAACAGTGCTCAGCGGAGAATCTACATTTCGGCCTAAATTCAATTAGGTGCATAGGTGCAACTGCGTTGGAGCCGTCAAATCAGTGCAGCTGTTCTTGATCAGTCACAATGCCGCACCCGTCAAACTAGAAGCTTAGAACAAGAGCCTACACTATTTAGAAATAATGCTCAAATTGAAAATCAGAAAACAAAATACGGATTACTATCAGCCTAATCGAGGTGTAAATTCTCTCTCACATTCCAGTGTTCCAACTTGTAAACAAGGCTACATGGGGTTTCTCTTAATGCGACTCTGTGCAGCCAATGGCAGTGTCCGCTTTAGGTAAAATGCCAGGAGCTGCCAGTGGATTTGACAGCTCTAATGCAGTTCCACACCACCAAAAGAACCGCTATGAAGATGTTGGCTAAAGCGGATGTGATTGAGTCCTTTGTATGTTAACCGTTCAACTGTGATTAACCTCACTTTATTACCTCGGCCTCAGTTGCACGTGGTCTTCATAGAACATCTGAGGCGGCATCTCAGCTGCTTATATCATTTGAGTTATTTTCAACCCCAGCCCTTGTATCAAAGCAACTCGTCAACTAAACCTCCAAAACCAACATCGCCTGTTTGGGAATCGAGTCAACTCTACAGCCATGTTTTGAGCAACATATAGAAACTCACAAATGCTTCAGAGAAACTGTTTTTGTCATTTGTACACTCACCTTTGTTCTATACAGAAATAAACAATTTACAATACAACAGCTTACATGCTATCTACAGCGCCTCCAGTTTCACAGTATTAAGCCAGCTGCTCCATGCCACATCCAAGGCAAGTATCGCAGGTTGGCTAGAGAGACTTTTGCCAGACGTTTAAGAGAGCAAAAAACGATCCAAAAGCATTTTTACATGTTAAAAACAAGGTATCCAACTGTACAAGGCCTGTTTGTTCTGCATCTTGCCATGACAGCATTTTAGATTCCATGACTTTGAATGTCAAGCAGGTAGGTATCATGTGTTTGTTCGGGGATGCAGATTCTATACTAAAAAAATACCTTACTGAAAAGTCATCTAAAATACCCATCTAGCTGTCTGGTGTGATAAATAAACGCTATGAACAATGTAAACATCTGCTATAAACTGAGGTGAGTCGGGAGAATCTGAAAATGTGATTAAGAGTTATGTGAAGGTAAGTCAGTCCATGGCTGGCACTGCAGTCAGTAGTCCTTTCACCCTCTGGAAAATAAATGGAGGAAGACTGCAGTCATTCACATCATGCAATTCCAAATGATAAAAAGGGATACATTTCGGTCGGTAGGGGATCTGCCAACTGTTTCATTGTCTAGTGAACCACTATCAACAGACTAGGGGAAAATTAAAATAGATATAGACACTGGAGAAATACATTCTCTATAGGAGACTTTGTTCTACATCTTTAGTTGAGTAGACCTTTCTATAGTAAATCTTTTTTGCCCAAAATGTAATGTTGAAATAGCTGGCTAGCTTCCAGACTAAGGGAAAATGTACACTTGACAATCAGGTCATAAATCCATGTGGAAAAGGGCCTAGTCTTTCTGATGAAACCTGCAAAATATTAACACCAATAACCACAATCGAGCTAAATGAAGATAATTCAAAGACCTCAGTTACCACAGAAGACTACCCTGCTGCACAATCAGTGTCAGGTCACCCCAATGTGTAAGACAAAACATACCAGTGCTCATGCAAAACAAGTAACTTCCCACAATCTGTCCATTCAGATACAGAGAACATTTTCTATTGAGCCCGACCGATATATCGGTTCACCGATATTGTCGGCAGATATTGGCCTTTTACCACTATCGGAAGTTCCACCGATATTCAATAAATAAGATGAAAAATGGGAATCTCATGCTGATCTGAACACTTGCCGCCATTCTCATGATGGGTCATTATCACAATGTATGAAAACATTTGAAGCATAGTTATTGGACAACTGCTCTCTTGGGATGGTAATTTATGAGAATTCAGTGTGGTGAAAAAACGAGACTCACTTCCCGGCTGTAAAACTGTATATCGGCACATTTTACCCCCCCAAAATAAATCTGAATCGGACCCAAAAAAAAACAACGGTCGGGCTCGAATTTCCTATACTTAAGAGGGAAAACACTCCTCGCCACATTCATTCAAAGAAAATAACCAAAAGACATAAAATACCATTGAAAGCCTTGAGCTTAAGCACTAAGTATACACTTTTACATCACAACAGTAAAAAGTAGTTCTTGCATTCAATAAACACCACACTAAGGGCGCGTTAAGGTAGAATGTGGGAGTGAGGGATGCTTCATGCAATTTTCAATACAATAATAACAACAAAAAAGGGTCAAAAATTACATTTACAAAGTGTTTTAGAATCTTCAGCCAACACCTGTCAAGTCTGCGCCACAACTCTGGCACAAAAGAGTTGGCAAGGCAACCCATGTTGGTATTTGAGATAAAAAAAAATAATAGAAGTAAGAGAGAGTGGTGGCGAGAGCTCCTGGGGATTGTGTCAGCGTTGTGTTTTAGTTATCTGATACCCGACACAGAGCTCTGGTTGATGTTGTAGGTGGGTGAGAGTTCTCCGCCTATCGTGGCCACCAGGGGCGTCCCGTTGCTGGTCAGGCAACCTTCCTTGAGAGGCTCGAAGTAGGTGGCCTGCACAGGCTTGTGACACTGCAACACTTGTATGGCATCGTCTATTTTAAACCAATCCCTTTTTCTCCCTGTTAAAGGAACATGAACAGACACCATTTAAGTTAAGCACAAGTTAAGACAAACATGAGACAACTATAACCAGAATTCAAACAATCTAGTATAATCAGATTTAAATGAAAGCCACTCACCAATGTTGACAGAGTCCTCCCAATCTTGCAGGACCTCCGTTACGATAAGAATGTAGACGTAGGTTCTGTGCTTCCTCTCTCGGTTCTGTAAGATATACATTAACTATCTTTTAAAAATTCAGAACAAAGTCAATATTTCACTCCACTCCCAAATCACCTTAAGCATGCCTAGGAAGGTCATAAAACTCACCTCAAAAATTCCAACTAGGCGACCTAAAGTCCCCTTCACACCTGCCTGTTGAAAAAAAAAAAACAAGGAAGCGAATCAACACACATCTAAGGAACGAATACATAATTATTTCAATCGTAAGGGCCTGTGTCACTGCAGTAATGAGCGATGAATTAGTTGTGTGAAAGATGATTTTTGAAAGGCATCTTCAGGACATATTGTGGCACAGGCTACACACAATTATCCTAATACATACATCAAAAACAGCACACACCAGTACCTCAACGCACCAAAGTTCTGACCTTTACATTTTTAACCTGTTACTCCTACCCCCCTACTTTTTCGAACATTCTGTTAAAAATCGCGCAACATTTCAGCGCCCTGCTACTCATGCCAGGAATATAGTATATGCATATGATTAGTATGTGTGGATAGAAAACACTCAGACGTTTATAAAACTGGTTAAATCACGGCTGTGACTATAACAAAACTTGCGTTTCATCGAAAAGTGCAGGAAAATCTGATCACTGAAAATGGGAAAATATATCCATGCGCCACTTCAACCAATTGTTAAACGTGAACCACATTAAATGGGGCCGAGGTTGCAATACCTACAGCTTCCACACGATGTCAACAGTCTTGTCATTTGCCTACGATTTGTTTCTTGGTCAAACAGACACAAGGCAGCGCAGTACTTCCGGTCTCCGACCAGATATTTTGGTTGAGATTTACCCGGACATTATTTCCAGACGTACAGCTATAGAATATACATCGCCTCGTGATAAATTTGATCGCTTATTAACGTTTACTAATACCTAAAGTTGCATTACAAAAGGATTGAAGTGTTTTGTGAAAGTTTATCGTGGACTTTTTTAATTTAAAAAAATTACATTACGTTATAAAAGGCTATTTTTTTCGTTGATCACACAGTCTTCATAGATCGATATCTAGGCTATATATGGACCGATTTAATCGAAAAAAAGACCCAATAGTTATGTTTATGGGACATCTAGGAGTGCCAACAAAGAAGATGGTCAAAGGTAATGAATGTTTTATATTTTATTTGTGCGTTTTGTGTAGTGCCGACTATGCTAATTATTTTGTTTACGGGTCTTTTGGGGTGTTACATGCTATCAGATAATAGCCTCTCATGCTTTCGCCGAAAATAATTTTAAAAATCTGACTCGTTGTCTGGATTCACAACGAGTGTAGCTTTAATTCAATACCCTGCATGTGTATTTTAATGAACGTTTGAGTTTTAACGAGTGCTATTAGCATTTAGCGTAGCGCATTTGCATTTCCAGATGTCTAGATGGGACGCCTGCGTGTCAGGTAGGAGCAAGAGATTAACCAGGTAGGCCAGTTGAGAACAAATTCTAATTTACAACTGCGACCTGGCCAAGATAAAGCAAAGCAGTGCAACACGAAGAACAGAGTAACACATGAAATAAACAAACGTAGTCAATAACAACAAAGCATATATACACAATGTGTGCAAAAGAAGTAAGATTAGGAAGGTAGTGGCGAAATAATAACAATTCAGCAATTAAACACTGGAGTGATAGATGAGCAGAAAATGAACGTGCAAGTAGAGATACTGGGGTGCAAAGGAGCAAAATAAATAAACAACAATATGGGGATGAGGTAGTTGGGTGGGCTATTTACAGATGGGCTATGTACAGGTGCAAGCTGCTCTGACGGCTGATGCTTCAAGTTAGTGAGGGAGATATGACAGTGTTTAAGGCGTTTTGTACACGACTCCCGGAGACTGAGGGGTACTGGGCCAGGTTTATATACTACTAGAGGATGCCAGCAGTATGCATCTTCTTTGGGTTCCAGTTTCAGCCTATTAATACAACCTGGACCCCATAGGCAGTATACCCCAGTATCAATCCCACACTCTTCTTGCCTTCAACCAGATAAAATGGGGAAGAACACCACTGGGCTGACTGGAGAATAGGCATGGTTTGGATAGCCTAGGCCTAATTATTAAGATTAGACTTCAGTTCCTCTCAACCACCTCCTCTAATCAAAAATGGCCACCCTCCGCATCATAATGAGAATGTGAGTGAAGAACATGAGCATTAGAGCTGCATTCCAGTCTATTTGGACTCTGCTGGGTCAGGTCAGTTGAGGACGAGTGGATGTGGATTCTGTAGTTTGGCTATCTAGGGCTGGGAATTGCCAGTGACCTCCCGACACAATATTATTACGATACTTTGGTGATCATACGATATGTATTGCGATTCTAAAAGTATTATGATTCGATATTGTGATGTTATTGCGATTCGACGCTCTAAACATATTGCTCACCATATGTCTGCTGCAGAGAGACAAAAGAGCCATGAGAAAACAGTACAGTTTTGATCAGTCATGGAAATAAGTGCAGAAAACAAATATACTTTTTTTTATTTAAATGTACCTTTATTTAACTAGTCAGTTAAGAACAAATTCTTATTTACACCGGCCAAACCCGGGAGATGCTGGGCCAATTGTGCGCCGCCCAATCACGGCCTTTTGTGATACAGCCTGGATTCGAACCAGGGTGTCTGTAGTGACGCCTCTAGCACTGAGATGCAGTGCCTTAGACTGCTGCGCCACTCGGGAGCCCAATATATTATATTGTTTTTCCATCTTAAAAAAGAAGGGAGTCAATTTGTTTGACATTATCGTCAAATATATCCGCGATATGTAACTGCATCGACCCGCCACCCCAAATCACTACTACGATCCATAACCCTTGACCTGTTCTTATGTCTTTCAGTCCTGGCCGGACTCCACACCAACCAGCATAAGAAGCTGGGTGATTTGTCAAATAGCCATCAGAATTAGAATGAGGGTTATGACCTATTACAACGGAGTGCACTAAGAGGTTTAAACCAGCAGCAGCACTGGCGATGGGTTGACTCAGTTTGATCATACAAACGGAGTACTTTTGGAAGGCACTTGCCTATAGATTGGGAGGTAAAACGTATACAGGGGGGTATTTGTAAAAAGCCACGGGATGTTTTTATCAATACCGTTAACTCTTTCTTTTACATTTTTAATCCATTTCAATGTTCATAGCTACTTTAAGTAAATACCAGCAGTCAACTTGCTCAATACGTTAGTTGATGAAGAACATTGCGTTCTTAATTTCAGCGGTCACATTATCATGAAGCTTTTAATAGTCACGTGTCACATGGTGTTTGTTTACAGGCACACTACGACGAGAGACCGGAGCATTGAGTCACTCACTGTTGGGCAGCATGCGCCAAGCAATCTAATTATAGTATGGAATTCACAACTAAAATGTTCGCCAGCTAGATATCTTATAACTATTAAATGAACTGTCTAAATGTGCTAAATGCTCTGCAGTTGTGCCTTTGGTTTGCCAATTTAGTAGCTAACGTCTTGCTTTAACAAAGTTAACCATTTTCACTGTATTGTCCAAAACGTCTTTCAAGCTGTCAGGCGTTCCCTTGGCAGCAAGAGCCTCTCGGTGGATGCTGCAGTGTACCCAAGTGGCGTCGGGAGCAACTGCTTAAGCGCGTTACCAATCCATCTTGACCACCAAAATTCATTTGATGTCACAAAGCTGTCCAGTACTTTATAAATATCCTCTCCTGTTGTCCTGGTTTCCAGTAGTTTACAGAAGAGGATGTCTTTCTTAATTGAACCCCCCCCCCAAAATGTAAGACATATACCAGGAGCTGTGCCAGGCCCGCCTCGCCTGTTGACTCATCCAGCTGTAACGCATAGAATTCACTAGCTTGTATGCGAAGCAGTAATTGTTTCAAAACATCTCCTGCCATGCCACTGATGCGTTGTGAAACAGTGCTGTTTGATGATGGCATTGTCTATTGTTCTTTTGGCCATTTCCCCCAGCCATATCCGTGGCAGCAGGAACAATTACTCGGTAGCTCACCATATAAGACGCTTCTAGCCCATTCTTATTAATGGCACCTATTGCTTTTATACAGGTTTTACTACTCTAAAGTAGTCTTAATACTCACTCAAAAAACCCTATGGCTTATTTTTCAAATTGGCATATTTTGTTTCTAAATGCCTGCGCAAGAGTCAAGGTTTCATCAAGTTGTGAGACAGTACTTTTGCACATATGACACACTGTGGCTGAGGAAAGGCACTACTCCCAATATAAGTGAACCCTAAATCAATGTAGTTCTCATAATATTTGCGCCTCTTCGATGGTCCAACGTTCCCGTCTGTTGTTCGGTGCTTTCCCGGGTAAGGGGGCAGTAGCTCTTCGGCTGCATCAGATTCACAACTGTCAGTGTCCATGCTAGCTGGGCTAACAACAAATGGAGAATTACTGATGCTAGCATTGGATGTGCTCGTGAAAGCAGAACAACTTGTGTCATCGACAGGTGCAGTACTGCTGGTAGTAGCAGTACTACCAGTAGAGCTGGTATGTGTCTATGGACGCGGGCCTTGCTATTTTTTAACCATTTATCAATTTTCGAGCAAACGGAATGACCAGCAGCTACATAAGGACCGTTCGTAGAATTCCTGCAAGAGAGTAACGGTTAATGTGATTGGATGTTAATTATTTGACAAGACTACTTGTATTTGACATTGTGTTGTTATTTTCGCTCTAGACCAGATGGTTTAATTGTATTTTTGGGAAGTGAAACGAGGCTACTCAGGTGAGAAAAAAACCTCGCCCAAATCTATAGCTCCGTTGGAAAATATAAAACGGACTGTTTTAATTTTAAAACTTTATTTAATTTTTTATTTCACAGTTGGGCTAGTTGAGAACAAGTTCTCATTTACAACGGCAACCTGGCCAAGATAAAGCAAAGCAGTGCGACACAACAACAGAGTTACTCATGGAATAAACATAGTCAATAATACAATAGAAAAAGTCTATATACAGTGTGTACAAATGAGGTAGAATAAGGGAGGTAAGGCCATAAATAGGCAATAGTGGCAAAATAATTCCAATATAGCAATTAAACACTGGAGTGAAAGATTAGCAGAAGATACTGGGGTGCAAAGGAGCAAAATAAATAACAGTATTGGGATGAGGTAGTTGGATGGGCTATGCACAGGTGCAGTGATCTGTGAGCTGCTCTGACAGCTGGTGCTTAAAGCTAGTGAGGGAGATATGAGTCTCCAGCTTCAGTGATTTTTGCAGTTTGTTCCAGTCATTGGCAGCAGAGAACTGGAAGGAATGGCGGCCAAAGGAGGAATTGGCTTTGGGGTTGACCAGGAAAATATACCTGCTGGAGCGCGTGCTACAGGTGGGGTGGGTGCTGCTATGGTGACCATAGAGCTGAGATAAGGCGGGGCTTTACCTAGCAAAGACTTATCAATGACCTGGAGCCAGTGGATTTTGCTCAATTCCACTATTGGTTAGAGCCTGAAAGTAAGCATTTCACTGTTGTATTCAGCGTACGTGACAAATAAAATTTGATTTGAATATGAAACGAGGGCCAGCCAACGAGAGCATACAGGTCGCAGTGGTGGGTAGTGCTTTGGTGACAAAACAGATGGCACTATGATAGCCTCAAACACTCTGCTCAGCAAATTGGATGCAGGCTATTTTGTAAATGACATCGCCGAAGTCAAGGATCAGTAGGATAGTCAGTTTTATGAGGGTATGTTTGGCAGCATGAGTGAAGGATGCTTTGTTGCGAAATAGGAAGCCAATTCTATAATTAATTTTGGATTGGAGATGCTTAATGTGAGTCTGGAAGGATATTTTTTTTTTTTACGTACCCCAGTTTGGGAATACCTGCTCTACGGCAACTGAATTAGAAAGGACGGCTGCATCTTTGTAGTGACTGGGTGTATTGATAGACCAACCAAAGCGTAATTAATTAATAACTTCATCATACTCAGAGATATTCCATGTCTGCTTTTGTTTTAACCCATCTACCAATAGGTGCCTTTCTTAGCGAGGCATTGGAAAACCTCCCCGGTCTTTGTGGTTGAATCTGTGTTTAAAATTCACTGCTTAGCTGAGGGTCCTTACAGATAATTGTATTTGTTGGGTACAGAGATGAGGTAGTCGTTTAAAAAACACATTAAACACTATTATTGCACACAGAGGGCAAGTATGTGATTTATTAAGCACATTTATATTCCTTAACTTATTTAGGCTTGCCATAACAAAGGTTTTGAAGACATTTCAGCTTTTCATTTAATTAAATCAGTCAAAAAATGTTTTTAAATACATTATTCCACTTTGGCATTATAGGGTATTATGTGTAAGCAATTTAATCCATTCAGGGGTAACAACAACATTTGGAAAAAGTCAAGGTGTGTGAATACTTGCTGAAGGCACTGCAGGTATTGTGATACTGTATTTTGAGGTCCCTGGCAAATCTCAGCCCTAGTCAACACATTAAGAGACTGTGCTACTGATGTGATGTCTACACACACAAAACACTGTGCCCGATGGAAAAATCAATGGGCAAGCCAGAGATGTCAGCTCAGCTGCTAGACTTATGTCTAACTTACTGAGCAGCCAGGGTAGGAGAAGATATCAGCATGCTGCGAGGGATAACTGCTGTGAACCATAAGACTGTTAATCAAATGGCCACCCGGACTATTTACATTGCACCCCCCCCCGGTTTTTACACTGCTGATACTCGCTGTTTATTATCTATGTATAGTCACTTTATTCCTACTAACCAGTACCACCGCACATTGACTTGGTACCGGTACCCCCTGTACATAGCCTCGTTATTTTATTATGTTACTTTTTTACTTTAAAAAAAAACAACTTTAGTTGTTGAGTAAATATTTTATTAACTCCATTTCTTGAACTGCATTGTTGGTTAAGGTCTTGTAAGTAAGCATTTCACTGCATGTATTCGGCGCATGTGACAAATAAAATTAGATTGGAGTACAGCGCTCAGTCTGCTCTTTATTCTCTATCTAATGACCCACTAAAGACTGTTTATCAGGTGGGGAAATCAAACACCCTGTCCCAGTCTGGCTGTTGGACATCAAGTAGCCTAGGCCTAGCGCTGGAAAGTTTTTGCAGCACATTAACCTACATTTACTGAGATTAATTAATTAACCTACATGGCTATAAAACAACAAATTCATATTTTCGCACTTCATCAGGTGGTGAATAATATAGCCAGCCTACACAAATATGTCGGAAAATTATTTGAAGAGTCAAAAATAAAATTTGATCATTCTGGATACTATTTTGCCAGGTTGCACATGAAAATAACAATAATGCATTCCCAGTATATTTGAGATGAAATAGCTTACTTTTTAAAAATCAGGCTACCATCTCAGTAATCTTACTTGGCACTGGTATTTTTGTCTAGAGCCCTGCTGCTAATGTAAAGTAAATGTCAATTAAAACGTTTTATTTATTGTTATTGAGCAAAATATTTACATTTATAGCAATATGACTTTGTCCATATCGTCCAGCTCTAGCACCTCCCCAAAAATAATTTTGCATAATTTGTCACTTATTTATCGTTACCTAAAAATGTTTTATCGCAATATGGATTTTTGTTCATATCGCCACTAAAACTTCATGACATGGGATACCTTCTCTATAGAATGAATCTGCTGATTATTTTCTAAAAACCTAATTCTTAGTTGGAGAGGCCCTTCTTGGCAACAGAGAAACCCTCTTCATCCCCCCGGTGAAGACTTAATGAAAGGAGACATGTCCCTGGGCTCAAATGTAAATATTCAATTGTCATGGTTCAATTACAGTGACTAGGCATCAACATTGAAATACAGAATAGGCAACATTCTGCATTACATGTCAACACACGCAAATGTAGCACATACCCATAGACTTCCAGCCATTGTGCTAACACTAGTTAGCATTGGCCTACACAACTACCTCCCAACTTCCTTCATACTGGACAGACATAAAAAAGGTCATCTGACTCTGGGGGAGGTAGATTAAGGGCCTCGGTGCCAAAATCCAGAAGTATCCCTTTAAAGACATTCTTTGGTACCTTTGTATACATTTTAGCCAGTAGTTCTGAAAGTAGCGCTAGGAGCCAAAAGTGGTCCCCAAAAGTTGCACACTACGTCACATAATGTGCAGATAATTGCACCATGTTATTGCTCTCCCTCTCTGCTGTGTGAGCATCTTGCTAGCTGTCATTCAAATGGCGAGGAGCTGAAGCTTATTGGCAAGAACTTGAATTGCTAGGGGGTAGGTCCATGGGGGGGGGATGGCACTGAACAGCTTCCAGTAAACAGGTGTTTTCTAAACTAGGAATTTCGTGATTATGCATGTATGAACTACACATTGACACATTTAGCCCGAAGCGAGAGGTAAAAAAAATAAAAATAAGTCGCCAAACTCCCTTTGGCACCAACATTCCTGTCTGCTTAGCTACTGCGGATGTAGCCTTTATTTTCCCAGCACACATAAACGGAGTATGATCAAGACCAACTGCAACGCCCAAAGTGGATGTGTTTTAACCAACATGGATTAACATGTGTTGAAACTCAAAAACGTAGAGCGATCTTTCAACAAGCTATATCAAGGTAAAAAGCCTACTCACATAGGCAAATCTCAACAACTTGTTGCCATTTATAATCAAGGGGTGTGGTTTGCAGGAAAAAAAAAACATTGATTTGGTCTACCCCAAAAGCCACACCTAAAACAAAGAGAGCAACATCTCTAATATCCATAACAATTATGGAAGACACCTACAAGTTCCCTCAAATGTGGGGATACAGGGCGGGAATACAGTTTGAATGATTACAGTCAATGAAATGAGAGGGAAAGAAGCTAACCTCTTCACAGACTTCTCGTGCCGCAGCTACATTGGGCTCCTCTTCTGGCTCCATCCCTCCACCAGGGACGATCCACTTGTCTGGATGCCGACTACTACTCACCAACAGTACCTGCAGCAAGAGGATACAGCATTGAGCACCATCGATCAAATCCAGAGCTTCAGGTTTCAATGTAAACACAGTAGAGCATGTTGTTGAGACAACTTCTCTAATGTTAATGTGTTGATGAAAACGTCAGTCATATTCAAATTACACCTGACATGCATGTGTCAAAAGTCATTCCAGAGGGCCAAGTGTATGCAAGTTTTTGCTCCTCCCTTGTACTTGATGATGCATTAAGGGCACGAATTAGCAAGGAACTCCCCTCACCTGGTTGTTTAGGTCTTAATTGAATTAGGAAAAAAAACTGCAGACACTAGGCCCTCCATGGAATGAGCTTGACACCCTAATGCATATAGTTATTATGCATGCATAATTTAGGCATAGCTCCCTCGCATAAACAAGCAAGAGACATTACTACCAATGGCGTGTGTAGAGCTATATAAATCATTGATTACCACAGACAGTGATGACAGTCTTTAGCCAGGTTGGCACCCATAATCTGGATAAGAGCGTCTGCTAAATGACTTAAATGTAAATGTAAATAATATGGGCCATATGAGTGATGCAATGTGTTATTAGCTGACCTCCAGGTAAAACAACTAGTAGACTTATTCAAGTGATTTGTTAGCTAGACTGAAGGAATAACTGGGTAGGTAGCTAGTTTGATCACAAGCACGGTTAGGTCGTGGTAGTTCCAGTCAAGTTACCTGTTGCTAGTCCCATCCAAGCAAAGGAAGGCCCATAGCTAGCCATTTAGCTAACGGTAGCTATTCATCTAGCAAATGTTGCTAAATAACTAGTAGTTGGCGCTAGCTAAATTCATTTTAATGACGAATCGACATTAGTTTTGAGCCATTGACAATGTTACTAAACATTGATTGTCATAGTGTTTAATGTGATCATTATAACCAGAAATATACTAGCCAACGTTAGCTAGCATTAACAATATGTTAGCTAGATATCAAGAAGATACAGTGCTGACTAGCGCACTGGTTATCATGTTACTCTAGCAGCTAACGTTAATTGGCTACGCGTTAGTTAGCCTAGCTGGCTAGGTAACCAACAATGTGGCAAGCAACTAGCTAGTAATATTTGTACTGTTTGGTTAGCCGCAACGAGTTAACTAGCTAGCTAGATATAATACTAAGTTAGCTGGCTAGTTAGTTAGCTCAACATTTGGCTAGCTAGCAAAACGTTATCTAGCTAGATATCCGTGGGTGGTCGACCTGTACGCTGATTCAACAAAACAAACCAACACACCAAAACCAGTAGCTAACAGTTAGCAAAGCTGCCTTCCTAATTAGCAAATGACAAACACTAGCTAGCGTAAAGCTATTTTGGTTTTCCTGAACTGCGGCCCACCCTATAGCCCTGCATCCTCGTCCTCACCTCCTCTTCACTTTCACTCCTAAAGCACAGACAGGCGGCCCGCTTCTTGTAGCCATCCCCATCGTATGTCCGGGTTTGATTTGACTTTAACTTCATCATTTCGGGCTACCAATGGACCAAAACTGTAATTCAAACACTGGGAAAGCCGCTGTCTTCGATGCAACGTCCTCCTATAGGTAACCCCGGCGTTTTATTAAAATAAATAACTTATTCGCTTCATTTTCACAAGCATAGGCGCTTCTCCAGCACGGTCGCCATTATGAAGATAACTGCGTAATCAACGTAACATGGCACATTTGAACGAAATTGGCTTTAGGATATTACGTATCTTATTTTGAGGAATACGGCATCGAATTACGAAAAAACGAAAGTAAGTAGAGAATTTACGAAAATGACGCTGGTTTCGCGGAGGACGCAAATGCGGGCCGCAATTCAGGGCGTTCCTGCATGTGCGTCCGAGCAGAACCCACCCGAATGCTCGGACGCCTCCATGCGGTCCGGTAGGCTGTTTGGAGCGTTTATCCGACAGAATTGTTTAAATAATAATAATTATTATTATGTCCCCCCACTTCTAAAACCTAAGTTGCATACTCACTTTCACAGTCACCACATACACTGCTGCTACTGTCTATGATCTATCCTGTTGCTTTACCCTACCACTACCTATATGTACATAGCTACCTCAATTACCTTATACCAGTGGTGGAAAAAGTACCCAAATGTCATACTTGAGAAAAAGTAAAGATACGTTAATAGAAAATCACTCAAGTAAAAGTGAAAATCATCCAGTAAAATACTACTTGAGTAAAAGTCTTTGGTTTAGAAATACAGTTAAGTATATTTGAGCAATCACATTAAAAGTAAAACTATAAATCACTTTAAATTATTAAGCAAACCAGACAACGTAATTCATTAACCATTTTTTATAACAAATAGCCAGGGCCGTACTCCAACACTCAGATATAATTTACAAACAAAGCACTTGTGTTTAGTGAGTCCGTCAGATCAGAGGTAGTCGACACGTCAGGAATGTAATTAGTACTTTTGGGTGTCAGAGAAAATGTATGGAGTAAAAAGCACATTATTTTCTTTAGGAATGTATTGAAGTAAAAGTAAAAGTAGTCAAAAATAATTTAGAGTAATGTAAAGTACAGATACCTCCAAAAATTACAAAAATGTATTTGTATTTTTTTACTTAAGTGCTATACACCATTGGTCATGGGTGAACAAGGCGTACAGGAGCGGACTAAGCGCGCACCACTGAGTGGCCCTCCTGTTGAGGGTCAACGTGGCGGATGTGTTGTTGCCTACCATCACGACCAGGGGCCGGCCTGTCAGGAAGTCCAGGATCCAGTTGCAGAGAGAACCTTGTGACCAAAAAGAGCTTCTTGATATCAGGGCAGGGATTATTCACCCCGTACTGGAGTAATTATTTTTCTTCAACGAGTCGGACGGGACATATTTACTTCAGATGC
This sequence comes from Oncorhynchus gorbuscha, assembly GCF_021184085.1. NCBI lineage: Eukaryota > Metazoa > Chordata > Actinopteri > Salmoniformes > Salmonidae > Oncorhynchus > Oncorhynchus gorbuscha. The sequence continues at coordinate 69,875,988 of NC_060190.1, read as the reverse complement.
CCTACAGGGCCCTCATCCCCATCATTTGCAGGAGGAAAAGACGGCGATATCGTGGACGACGGTCCTGGTGCCTTGTAATGATCTGTCGCCGAGAGGGTAATCTACCTTTACCATTGGTCCTATTAGCCAATGTACAATCAATCGGTTATAAAAAATAGACAAACTACGAGCATGTATATCATACCTACAGGACATAAAAAACTGTAATATCTTATGTTTCCCCGAGCCGTGGCTGAACAACGACATGATTAACATACAGCTGGTGGGTTTGAAGCTTTTTCAGCAGGATAGAACAGCGGCCTCTGCTAAGACAAGGGGTGACGGCCTATGCATATTTGTAAATAACAGCTGGTTCACGAAATCTAAGGAAGTCTCAAGGTTTTGCTCGCCTGAGGTAGAGTATCTCATGATAAGCACACTATTTAATATATATATATTTTTTTATAGCTGTCTATATACCACCGCAGAATGATGCTGGCACTAAGACCGCACTCAATGAGCTCTATACGCCATAGTATATGGCCATAAGCAAACAGGAAAACACTAATTAAGAGGTTGAGCTCCTAGTGGGCGGGGACTTTAATGCAGTGAAACTCAATCCGTTTTACTTCATCTCTACCAGCATGTTAAATGTGCAACCATTCAATCCGTTTTACTTACTTCACACAAAGAGACGCGTACAACCCCTGTTTACGCTACTGATACTCTCTGTTCATCATATATGCAGAGTCACTTTAACCATATCTACATGTACATACTCCCTCAATCAGCCTGACTAACCAGTGTCTGTATGTAGCCTCGCTACTTTTATTGGCTCGCTACTGTGGATAGCCTCGCTACTGTTTTTCACTGTCTTTTACTGTTTGTTTTTTATTTATTTGCTTACCTATTGTTCACCGAATACCTTTTTTGCACTATTACTTCTATGCTCGCTTCGAGGAAATTAACGCTGCAACATGCATGAGAGCACCAGCAGTTCTGGACGACTGTGTGATCACGCTCTCTGTAGCCAATGTGAGTAAGACCTTTAACCTCTTACGTCGACCCGGCATGCATGCGTCCCATTTAGACATCTGGAAATGCAAATGCGCTACGCTAAATGCTAATAGCACTCGTTAAAACTCAAACGTTCATTAAAACACACATGCAGGGTACTGAATTAAAGCTACACTCGTTGTGAATCCAGCCAACAAGTCCGATTTTTTAAATGCTTTTCGGCGAAAGCATGAGAAGCTATTATCTGATAGCATGCAACACCCCGAAAGACCTGAAGGGGACGTAAACAAAATAATTAGCATAGCCGGCGCTACACAAAACGCAGAAATAAAATATAAAATATTCATTACCTTTGACGATCTTCTTTGTTGGCACTCCTAGATGTCCCATAAACATCACTATTGGGTCTTTTTTTTCCGATTAAATCGGTCCATATATACCCTAGATATCGATCTATGAAGACTGTGTGATCAAGGAAAAAACAGCGTTTTAAAACGCAATGTCATTTTTTTAAATTAAAAAAGTTGACGATAAACTTTCACAAAAATCTTCGAAATACTTTTGTAATGCAACTTTACGTATTAGTAAACACTAATAATCGATCAAATTGATCACGGGGCGTTGTGTATTCAATAGCTCCACGTCTTGAAATCATGTCCGGATATTTCTCATCCAAAACATCCTGTCGGAGACCGGAAGAAATGGGCTGTCTCTCGCTCGTTTGACCAAGAAACAAAGCCAAGGCAAATGACAAGACTGGCAACATCGTGTGGAAGCTGTAGGAATTGCAATCTAAGCCCCATGTAATTTGGTTTCCATTCAACAATACATGCAAGTGGCGCATTGATATATTTTCCAGTTTTCAGTGATCAGATTTTCTTGCGCTTTTCAATGAAACGCACATTCTGTTATAGTCACAGCCGTGATTTAACCAGTTTTAGAAATGTCAGAGTGTTTTCTATCCACACATACTAATCATATGCATATACTATATTCCTGGCATGAGTAGCAGGACGCTGAAATGTTGCCTGATTTTTAACAGAATGTTCGAAAAAGTAGGGGGTCGACTTAAGAGGTTTTAAACAGGTCAACATTCACAAGGCCGCAGGGTCAGACGGATTACCAGGACTTGTGCTCCATGCATGCTCTGACCAACTGGCAAGTGTCTTCACTGACATTTTCAACATGTCCTTGACTGAGTCTGTAATAACAACATGTTTCAAGCAGACCACCATAGTCCCTGTGCCCAAGAACACTAAGGTAACCTGCCTAAATGACTACCTGTAGCACTCATGTCTGTAGCCATGAAGTACTTTGAAAGGCTTGTAATGGCTCACATCAACACCATTATCCCAGTAACCCTAGACCCACTTCAATTTGCATACTGCCCCAACAGATCCACAGATGATGCAATCTCTATTGCACTCAACACTGCCCTTTCCCACCTGGACAAAAGGAACACCTATGTGAGAATGCTATTCATTGACTACAGCTCAGCATTCAACGCCATAGTGTTCAAAACTCATCACTAAGCTAAGGACCCTGGGACTAAACACCTCCCTCTGCAACTGGATACTAGACTTCCTGACGAGCCGCCCCCAGGTGGTAAGGGTAGGTAACAACACATCCTCCACACTGAATCTTAACATGGGGGCCCCTCAGGGGTGCGTGCTCTGTCCCCACCTGTACTCCCTGTTCACTCATGACTGCATGGCCAGGCATGACTCCAACACCATCATCAAGTTTGCCGATGATACAACAGCCTGATCACCAACAATGATGAGAGAGCCTGCAGGAAGGAGGTCAGAGACCTGGCCATGTGGTGCCAGGACAACAACCTCCCCTTCAACATGATCAAGACAAAGGAGATGATTGTGGACTGCAGGAAAAGGAGGACCGAGCATGCCCCAATTCTCATCGACAGGGCTGTAGTGGAACAGGTTGAGAGTTCAAGTTCCTTGTTGTCCACATCACCAACAAACTAACATGGTCCAAACAAACTAAGACAGTTGTGAATATATCACCACAAAGCCTATTCCCCCTCAGGAGACTGAAAAGATTTGGCATGGGTCCTCAGATCCTCAAAAGGTTCTACAGCTGCACCACTGAGAGCATCCTGACTTGTTGCGTCATTGCCTGGTATGGCAACTGCTCAGCCTCTGACTGCAAGGCACTATAGAGGGTAATGCGAACGGCCCAGCACATCACTGGGGCATCCAGGACCTATATACCAGGTGGTGTCAGAGGAAGGCCCTAAAAATTGTCAATGACTTCAGCCACCCTAGTCATAGATTGTTCTCTCATAGATTGTTCTCTCTGCTACCGCACGGCAAGCTGTACCGGAGTGCCAAGTCTAGGTCCAAAAGGCTTCTTAACAGCTTCTACCCCCAAGCCATAAGACTCCTGAACATCTAATCAAAGGGCTACCCATACCCCTCTTTTACGCTGCTGCTACTCTCTGTTTAAAATCTATGCATATTCACTTTAACTCTACCTACATGTACATATTACCTCAATTACCTCGACTAACCGGTGCCCCCGCACATAGACTCTGTAACGGTACCCCCTGTATATAGCCTCACTTGTTATTTTTCTGCTGCTATTTAATTATTTGTTACTTTTATTTTATTTACTTATCTATTTTTTACCTAACACTTCTTTTTATTTGTTTTCTATAAAACTTCTTTAAGCATTGTTGGTTAAGGGCTTGTAAGTAAGCATTTCACTGTAACGTCTACACCTGTTGTATTCGGCGCATGTGACAAATAACATTTGATTTGATTTCATTTGGAATAACAAATTGATTACCCTAATAAGTATTTTTTCTCAGAGAAATGCTTTAAGTTATTTGTTTCATTTGCATTTTCATTATCCATTTCATAGTAATTTTATTGACAGCCAGAGCAGTATGTGACCAAGAACACAATAAAATGTATCAACTCGATGTAATAAAAAGGGATTTAAATGTTTAGCATTGTCTTGCTTTCTGAGAGAGACACGGTGAAATATCAAACCGTTCAAACACACACCTGATGTATTTTCTGTTCCTTGAATGCGGAGAGGCTCAGAACAGGAGATTAAGAAACATTTTGCAAGGGGAGCAAATTCACCAAATAGCACACTTTAAAATAAAATTCAAGAAATTATGAAAGCCTAATTTTCCATTGTAGATTAGAACAATTTTCCATTGTAGATTAGAACAATTCAATGTTCAAGCTGGCTAAACGTGGGTATAGGAACAAAGTTGAGTCCCAGTTCAACGGCTCAGACATGTGGCAGGGTCGACAGACAATCACGGATTATAAAACCAGCCACGTTGTGGACACCGACGTCTTGCTTCCAGACAGGCTGAACACCTTCTTCTCTTGCTTTGAGGATAATGCAGTGCCACCGATACGGCTTGCTATCAAGGACTGTGGGTTCTCCTTCTCCATTGCCGACGTAAGTAGACATTTTAGTGTGTTAACCCTCGTCAGGCTAACGGCCCAGATGGTATCCCTAGGCGCTTCCTCAGAGCATGCGCAGACCAACTGGCTGGTGTGTTTACAGATATATTCAATCTCTCCCTGTCCCAGTCTGTTGTCTCCACATGCTTCAAGATGGCCACCATTGTCCCTGTACCTAAGAAAGCAAAGGTAATTTAACTAAATCACTATCATCCCGTAGCACTCACCTCTGTCATCATGAAGTCCTTTGAGAGACTAGTCAAGGATCATATCAGCTCCACCTTACCTGCCACCCTAGACTCACTTCCATTTGCTTACCGGCCCATCAGATCCACAGACGATGTAATCACCACCACACAGCACACTGCCTTGTCTCATCTGGACAAGAGGGAAACCTATGTAAGAATGCTGTTAATTGACTATAGCTCAGCATTCAACACCATAGTACCCTCCAAGCTCATCATCAAGCTCGAGGTCCTGGGTCTGAACCCCGCCCTGAGCAACTGCAGGTTGCTCCAGGTGGTGAAGGTAGGCAGGTGGTGAAGGTAGGAAACAACACCTCCTCTTCGATGATCCTCAACACTGGGGCCCCACAAGGGTGAGTGTTCAGCCCCCTCCTGTACTCCCTGTTCACCCATGACTGCGTGGCCAAGCACGCCTCCAACTCAATCATCAAGTTTGCAGACGACACTACAGTGGTAGGCTTGATTACCAACGATGAGACAGCCTACAGGGAGAAGGTGAGTGTGGTGCCAGGAAAATAACCTCTCACTCAACATCAACAAATGAAGGAGATGATCATGGACTTCAGTAAACAGCAGAGGGAGCACCCCCTTATCCATATCGATGGGACCGCAGTGGAGAAGGTGGAAATCTTCCTCGGCTTACACATCACTAATAAACTGAAATGGTCCACCCACACAGACAGTGAGTTGAAGAAGGCGCAACAGCGCCTCTTCAACTTCAGGAGGCTAAAGAAATTTGGCTTAACACCTAGAACCCTCACAAACTTTTTCAGATGCACAATTGGGAGCTTCTTGTCAAGCTGTATCACCGCCTGGTACGGCAACTGCTCTGCTCACAACCACAAAGCTCTCCAGGGGGTGGTGCGGTCTGCCCAACGGATTACCGGGGGAAAACTTCCCGTCCCCTCCTGGACACCTACAGCACCCGATGCCATAGGAAGGCCAAAAAGATCACCAAGGACAACAACCACCCGAGCCACTGCCTATTCCCCCTGCTATCAGAAGGCGATGTCAGTACAGGTGCATCAGGGCCGAGAGACTGCTAAACAGCCATCACTAGCACATCAGAGGCTGCTGCCTATAGACATAGATTAGGAATCACAGGCCACTTTTAGAAATGGATCACTTTAACAATGTTACCGTATCTAGCATTACTCATCTCATATTTATACACTGCACAACCAAACAATTCTACAGTATCTTAATCACTTTTAAATTGTGTTTACATATTGCATCACCCATTTCATGTGTATATTGTATTTTATGCTACACCACTGACTCCTAAACAGCAATCTCTAGCACATCAGAGGCTGCTACCTACAGTCATAGATTCGGAATCACTGGCCACTTTAAGGAAATGAAACACTAGCCACTTCAATAAAGTCTGCGTATCTTGCATTATCTCATCTCATATGTATAAACTGTACTTTAAACTATTCTACGGTATCTTATTTGCTTTCATTGTGTGTAAGTATTGGAGCACCCATCTCACATGTATTTACTGTATTCTATATTATGCCACTGCTCGGACATATATGTATATATATACTCTTAATCCATTCCTTACTTAGATGTACGTGTATTTCCAGTCTGTGTTGTGAAACTGTTGGATATTATGTGTTAGATATTACTGCACTGTCGGAGCTAGAAGCACCAGCTTTTCGCTACACCCGCAATAACATCTGCTAAACACTTGTATGTGACCAATACATTTGATTTGATTTGAACCAGCTGTGAACAGTATATTGTTTTTATCTACAACATGCATTTTTTTCACAAGCAGACCTCAACAATACAGGCTGTGTCTATCTTAAGAGGACCAGGATAAGGTACAGTCATCAAAGAACAGACACCAGACTAGTGTTACCTCTTTTTTGGGTTACCCTCTTTGTTTTTGCTCTGCAGTAACAGTAGCTTTCTGTTCAAGGTGGAAAACAAAAACAACTCTGTTCTGAATGGACCAAATGTATTAGGAAAGACGGTTGTACTGTGATAATATATATATTTTTTTCACAACACATTTTCTGGATTGGCAATTACATTTTATAAAAAAATGACTGTTTTTTATTTTTTATTATGCACCTAATTTAATAAAATAATTGAGCAAAACAGGCGCACAGATTATATAGTAAACAGGACAGCATTATATAATTATTGTCTATGATGACAACACCTTGGGCCAAGACTCATGTGTGTAATGTGTAAAACTGCATGTGTTATTGGCACCAGTAGGGGGAGACAGAGGGTTCAGCCAAGGGAAGGCAGGGGGTTCAGAGGCTTTTATCGCAGGTGCTAGTGTACTGTAGTGTAGAGTAATGTAGTGTAGGGTAATGCAGTGTAAGGTAATGTTATGTAGTGTAGTTTAGGGCAATGTTATGTAGTGTAGAGTAATGTACGGTAATGTTATGTAGTGTAGTTTAGGGCAATGTTATGTAGTGTAGAGTAGTGTTTGGTAATGTTATGTAGTGTAGAGTAGTGTTTGGTAATGTTATGTAGTGTAGAGTAGTGTAGGGGAATGTTATGTAGTGTAGGGTAATGTTATGTAGTGTAGTGTAGGGTAATGTTATGTAGTGTAGAGTAGTGTAGTGTAGGATAATGTAGTGTAGTGTAATGTTATGCAGTGTAGTGTAGGGTAATATTATGTAGTGTAGAGTAGTGTAGTGTAGGGTAATGTTATGTAGTGTAGAGGAGTGTAGTGTGGTGTAGGGTAATGTTATGTAGTGTAGCTTATACGTAGTGCAATGTACTGTACTGTTATCTTGTGGATAGGCATTTACACAGGGCACAGGCACTCTTATCCAAACTGATTCATAAAAAATATTAAGAAAGCAGTGAAGTATAGCAGAGGAGGATGTTCTCCCAACTCACACAGAGTAACTTTGCCTGAGGCTTGAATACGAATGGTAGCTCAGTGGGCTAATGTGGTCTTGAGCTTTGCAGAGGACCTAAGTTCACTATTCGGTTGGTTATGTTGTCACTTGCCAGGTAATACTATGTAATTTTTTACTGTTTGTTGAAGCATAAACAACTGGACCTTTGCATTATTGATGGAGGATCGGGGTTGGGTGCATTACAGTCACTTCGGTTATGCATAAACTAACAACGGGGTCCATGGCAAGTCTTGCGTGTAGCCAGGCTCAGAGGTAAATATATAACAGCAATTAATAAATAGGCCTGTAAAAGCTCATCTGAAAAGCAGTAGAGAAAATGCAATCAAACATTCACAATAAAATGCAGTGTGAATGAACCCTTCCCTCCACAGACCAGTGTCCAAGGACATGGTTGGTTATGTATTCTTTTCAGAGGCATTTGAGCATCTAGACTTTATAGGCTGTATGCTTTGTTTCATATTTAAAAATATCTTTCATGCATAGATTTATGACTTCATAATCTGTCTCAATCATCTATTGTTTTTGACATGTGCAACAAACCAAGTAAATAAATAAACCGTGAGTGTTACATATACATCATCAAGATATGTATATCAAAACCATTGTACACAGGGAACGATATGGGTCAGCTGATTTACACAACAATAGAAGACTGTACCATCATTGAACTCGACAGCACAGCAATATTTGAAATAAATATATAATTTTTCTGTGATGGCCACCAATGGTTTTGTGTGTTGGTATGAAATGATTAAGCAGATCTTTGTGGATAATATGAAACTGAATAGCCACTGCTCTAACCTGTCTGCAGTTGCTAAGGCAACCCGCTCTCATTCATTAGGTGCCTCTGGAGAGACACTCATCATGGACACCACTGTAGGTCTGATTCCCTCCAACAGAGGGTGCTCAACTCAGACATGACCTGTGCCATGAAAATCGATTATAGGGCTCTATTCAATCTTGACTGACGATTTAAACTGAATTCTTCTGCTGCTCAATTGTTCGCTACATGCTTCAATCTGAGACTGCCATCATTGAAGTTGTTTGTGGTCACGTTAAAATGAGGGATGTTGTAGAAAACAAAGTCATCAGCGATTGGATAATCTCTAACCAATCAGAGTATCAAAGCCAATGACACATTTTCAAAATGCTGCTATACCCACGTGTGTTCTGGCTCTGGCCCAACCCATCGGTTTCTGGAACCAATCAGATGGTCTAGAATGGATTTGCATTCTATAAATCGTCTGGGACATAGTCGGATCCAGACTCATTGTGGAGAAGAAACTAACGTGGGAGTGGAGTAGCATTTGGCCAGAACAAGGAGTTTGGGTAGCCAGGCAATACTCTTCCGGGAAGTTCAGCTTTACAACATGATTGAAATTTAAAGGCAACGTTCACGGTGCATATGTCGGCTCAATCGGCAAGTACCTCAACATCTCTATCACACTATCTGTAGCCTGTCAGCTTTACAGACTGAATACAGCTCTTAGTATTGCAGTCATTGGAATGCCGTGACACATTCTGTATAGAAAATATTAAACTAGCGACTATATCTTAACTAAAAAGGTCAAGATGAACAAAATCAGCAGGGTGTAAAATGAGTCAATTTAACATGAGATTATTTGGTTATCCCTCCACACAGAATCATGGTGTACCTAACCTAACCCTGTGGCTATTGGGCAGAACACTGGTTTAATCAGACAAAGTTGGTAACTTTACCTAATAAAATGTGCTTCTCTCTACCTATTTAATAAGGAAACAAATGAAAGACTGCTGTAACACTTCAGGCTTCTATGCACTGTGTTTGGCTTTGCATGTTAATTAAGGCGACCAATTGACTAGACTGTAATTTGCCGTGCTTTGATGTACAAAGCCCTCTCTCTGTGTCAGTGTCCTTTGCTAAATGAAGATACTTTAAAGTCATAGAGTAATTGCCTCAAATCGTTACCTGCTGTGGACCACAATACAGTCATTTTCTGCATGCACTTTCTATAGCCTGTCCCTAATGATAGACATGGAAAAGCTACTTTATTCACATGAAACAATACCCTCTGAGCAGCATTCTACTTTCAGATCAGGGAGGACAGGTAAATAACACATTTCCTCTTACACTTTTTTCTACTGAGAAGAAAGAGACCAGCAGAGGCTGCTGTTACCTCAGTAATGTAAAGGGGAAAGGACATTCCAGTCCATGAGAACCACAGGATGTGTGACATGCAGTGTTGATTGATGTGTAAATCATGTAACAATAAGGGCTGAATAATCTTTCATCTTGTTTAGTGCTATTTCTCAATGTGGTATACTGTACTACTAGGTACTATCAGAATGGTGATTGAGGGCATATCACTCCTTACAACAATGCTGATATAAAAACACAAACTGTGTTCCAACTGCAACAACTGTATGAAATGATGCTGGGCCGACGCAGGACATTGCCAGGTTCGGAGGTACAAACAGCAGCTAGACATCTCTTCAGTCCGAAGATAACTAACTCGTGTGGAGCATTGAAGTGTTGAAGGAAATCACCGCACCTCCAAAACCTTGACAGGGAGATTCTGTCTCCTCAGTTCATACAGCCTCCAAAGTTACTCCTCCAAGTGATTAATACAAGAAAAATCTGTAAATAATAGGAGAACTGAACTTTTCGTGCCAGCACAGCCTCCATAATGTGGGGCGGCAGCGTAGCCTAGTGGCTAGAGCGTTGGACTAGAAACCGGAAGGTTGCGAGTTCAAACCCCTGAGCTGACAAGGTACAAATCTGTCATTCTGCCCCTGAACAGGCAGTTAACCCACTGTTCCCAGGCCATCATTGAAAATAAGAATGTGTTCTTAACTGACTTGCCTGGTTAAATAAAGGTAAAATAAAATAAATAAGAATTCTACATTTTAAGCCACGTTTCCTGACCTCGTATATTCTGTCCAATGCGCTGCATGGTGTACTTTTTCTGATTGGGTTCAACATCCTGAAGGCAGTGTGTGTACATGAGAAAGAGTGTGAGTGTGTGAAAAGCAAGCTGCTAAAATCAGTTGCGTTATAGTCACACCACAAGGAGAAACCACAAGGTTTCAGCCATCCACATTGTCATTAAACATACTGAACTGCTCTGAACAAAGTTCAGTTCTGTACTAAGTAGTGACCAATGTGTGACAAAAGTAACGTGTTACGTAATCATTACTTTTATGAGTAACGAGTAAAGTAATCAATTACTATTTCTAATTGGGTAATATTATTACATTTACTTTGTCAAACAACCGGGCGCGTATGTCATGATCCGATCTCGACTTGTTTCCTCATTTAGTTTTCGAGCGAGCGGAGAAAGGCTGTTTGGAGAAACCTGTGTTTGTAAGTACTCTATCTATGGTAGAGTGCGTGCGGCCCACCTTGCTCCCTCCAACAGTCAACCAAATGGTTTGATTTAGAGATTTAGTTCATGAAAGTAATGCGAAGTAATATAACGCGTTACTTTTCACACAAAGAAATACTGTAAAGTAACTTTTGTTAAATGTAGAATATATTACATTCACAAGTAACTAATCCCAACATTGGTAGTGACAGGTTTGAATTAATTCTATAATATATCCATGAAATGAGAGCTGTCTGGGGCAGGCGATTATGCCTCAGTGGTTTGCCTTTTCACTGGGATTTCTCACTGGGGACTGGAATTAGCATGGCTTAAATTTCCTCAGCCCCTCGGCTAATTGAAACGTGTAATCTCCCGAGTCGGCACACCACAGAGGAACCGGGAGGACCGCTCTGAAGCTCTGTCTCAACATGATCTCCTCAAAGCAGACACACTAAACAAGAGTAAGAAGGCTCCAGCTCCCCCAGCAACCTTTAACTACCTTAAGCTCTTTCACTTAAAGCGTTGACTTTAAGCAAAACAGTAACGGGTGAGATTTGAAGTTTTAAATGCACTCTCAAAACAATCTTACTGCCTCTCATCCAAGGACATTAGACATAAACCGAAAATTTGTTTCAGGGGATGAGATAGGGACAGTGTATGTGTGGTGATTAGTAAAATGCTGGGAAACACAGAACGTTTCTAAAGATAATGTGAGCTGTGTGGTTTGTACTCTGGTTCCCTTCGAACGCACACCATTCTGATGTAGTACACAAGGGCCTGCTTAGTTTGTGAAAGAGAAAACCTGCAGGTACTCAGGCCCCCTGGGACCGGAGTTGCCCGTCACTGGCTGAGGTGCACTGCATGCTTAGTTAGGGTTGAATTTGCTCCAACAGAGTTATGCAGCAACATTGATTGGCTCAGATGCTTTTTTTAAGCCCAGAAAGATGCTTCCTGATATAGAGCATCGTACCGCCTACTCTTTCACGGTTCAGATGGAGGTTGGATGGTTGAGGTGGAATCTGCTCAGCACTCCACAGGTGTGACCTGCAAAGTCTGCCTGCCCCCTGAAACAGGAGCATAATGTAGCTCCCTGACCAGAGGGCATCGAGGGAACATCACACAGCAGCTGTGCTCACAGGCAGGCTCAATTTGAGAAACTGCTTGCTCCAGGTATCTTGAGGGTATCTCCTCATTTGAACTAAGAGTTTGCAGGGACCTCAGGAATAGCAAAATTGAACAATTCTGTCACGGGATAATTGTGTAAAAGTGTGACAAAGAAAGAGTTTAAAAATGTGGCACTGCAATTAAGCTATCAGATGTGCCTTGCTCCCTCCAACAGTCAAACAAATAGTGAGATTTAGAGATTTAGTTCATGAAAATAATGCAAAGTAATATAACACATTACTTTTCATTGTAAAGAGCCTTTATGGTCCCTGGAGGAGAGAAGTCATTCTTGGCAGGTGTGCACTGCCCTTCTGCCAGCTCTGTGGTGGATTATAAAACCAAGCAAGTGCGAGGGAGGCAGGGTAATGCCTTCTAGTCAGGGCCTTCATACAAGCCCTGAGTTGCAGGTTGGCATTTATTGTCATGAATCTTGTCCTGGAGGCAGCTCTGCAGAGTGGTCACTAGGTGGCACAGCCACAGTCATAAAAACGGATATTAAACCTAACCTTAACGCTAACCTTAACCATACTGCTAACCCTAATGCTTAACCCTAACCATAAATTAAGACCAAAAAAGCACATTTTAGTTTTAATTAATTTTTACAATATAACACTGGCCCATCTAGCGGAAATCACTCAAGTTCTGCCTCCAGGGCAAGATGAATTTTTATTTAACTAGGAAAGTCAGTTAAGAACAAATTCTTATTTTATAATGAAGGCCTATCCCTGGCAAACCCTCCCCGGACCTGGACGATGCTAGGCCAATTGTGCGCTGCCCTATGGGACTCCCGATCACAGCCGGTTGTGATACAGCCCTGGATCAAACCAGGGTCTGTCATAATGCCTCTAGCACTGAGATGCAGTGCCTTAGACCGCTGTGCCACACCGGTGCCTATCATGACAATAAACATCAACCTGCCCCTGAGGTGAGCACACCAAACAACTCCACAAACAATCAGATAAAATTAAGTAGTACAGGGAAATAATATGTACTGTAGGGGCCAATGGGTTATTTATTTATTTATTTTGATTTAACTGTTAAATTGAGCCATTTTGTTCACGTTCAGCATCACCCCATCAAGGGAAATATGGTATCTACATATATTTCAACAAAGATATCTACATATATTTCAGGATGTTGTGTATCCCTGGAAATAAACTGAATTAATTTGAAAACATCGCTTGTCCATATGGGGTAAGTTGAGCCGCCTACAAATTTCTGTAGCTTACCGCTTTGGCTCAATTTACCCCACTCTCCCCTACCTGTTGTAACAGCTGTTGGAAGGAGAGGACCAAGGTGCAGCGTGGTACGTGTTCATACTTCTATTTGAACTGAACACTGAAATAACGAACGGAAAAGACACAATTCTGTCTGGTGCAGACACAAAAAGAGAAAACAACTACCCACAAAACACAGGTGGGAAAAGGCCATCTCAGTATGGTTCTCAATCAGAGACAATGATAGACAGCTGCCTCTGATTGAGAACCACACCCCGGCGTTGCCAGAACTGTTTCGGTTCCGTTCGTTCTCTTTGTTATTTTTTGTTATGTCAGTGTTCAGTTCAAATAGAAAACATAGAACACAAAACATAGAATGCCCACCCCAACTCCCACCCTGACAAAACCAAAATAGAGACCTAAAAAGGATTTAAGGTCAGGGAGTGACAGTACCCCCACAACGGTGCTGACTGCGGCCTCAAAATCTAAACCTACAGGGGAGGGTCTGGGTGGGCATCTATCTGCAGTGGCGGCTCTGGAGCGGGACGTCGATCCCGCTCCACCTTAGGCTTGGCCCACTTAGGTGGCGCCTCTGGAGCGGGGACCCTCGCCGCCGACCCTGGACAGGAGAGCGACTCTGGCAGCGCCGAACAGGAAGGCGACTCTGGCAGCGCCGAACAGGAAGGTGACCCTGGCAGCGCCGGACAGGAGGGCGATTCTGGCAGCGCCTAACAGGAGGGCGACTCTGGCAGCGCCGGACAGGAAGGCTACTCTGGCAGCGCCGGACAGGAGGGCTACTCTGGCAGCGCCGGACAGGACGCAGGCACAGGACTCACCAGGCTGGGGAGACACACTGGAAGCCTGGTCCGTGGAGGAGGCACAGGATAGACCATGCTGTGAGGGAGCACTGGAGATCTGGTGCGTAACCTTAGCACCACTCTTCCAGGCTGAATGCCCACTCTAGCTGGAACAGGCCGCACTGGGTTCTCCTGGCGAACTGGGGAAACCATGCTTAGAGCCGGCGCAGGATATCCTGGCCCGAGGAGACGCACTGGAGGTCTGGAGAGCAGGGCTGGCACCACCCCTTCTGGATGGATGCCAGCCTCTACCTGGCAAATGCGGGACGCTAGCACCGAGCACACCGGCCTGTGAATGCTCGGCTGAGACACAATGCACATCACCCCATAGCACGGGTCACATGCTCGCCCCGGTAAGCACGAGTAGTGGGCTCCAGGTCTCCAACCTGACTCCACCACTCTCCCCGTGTGCCCCCCCAAAACATTTTTGGGGTTGCCTCTTGGGCTTCCTTGCCAGCCGTGTTCCCTCATATCACTGTTTCCTTTCTCCTGCTGCCTCAGCTCTCCTGCCTGCCTCCACCTGTTCCCATGGGAGGCGATCCCTTCCAGCCAGGATTTCCTCCCATGTGTAGGATCCCTTTCCGTCCAGAATGTCCATACCTTAGTATGGTTCTCAATCAGAGACAATGATAGACAGCTGCCTCTGATTGAGAACCACACCCGCCAAACACACAGAAATAATTAACATAGAATACAAACCATAGAATGCCCACCCCGACCAAACTAGAGACATAAAAAGGATCTCTAAGGTCAGGGCGCGACACCTGTGCAGTTAATTTTGGACAAACTAAAAACGGTTTGTCCTAAAGGAAACTAATGCATCATGAACCATAACTTTTTGCCACCCAGAAAATACAGCACAAAATACACCAAGCATCGCATTGGCAATGCAGCGTCTGTTAGAGAAAGCTCGCCTGTTTGAGTCAGCTGAGCTGCGTCACATTTGAAAACATAGAAATACCGCCTTTTGTTCCCTAGAAAAACGACCAAAAGCGTTGTTGTTAGATAGATAGAGTTTTAATATTTGGTTGCCCTGTCAAATCTCGACAGCATCGACTACTGGATGTACATAGTATTTGCATGTCAAAAACATAACGATTAGGTCTAATTAACTATTTCGGTTTTCAAAAATGATAATCTAACATCTTTATTGAGGCAGGCGAACCAATTGTGCTTCACCTGTTTATTGCAAATCTTCGTGAGCGTGAAGATGCGCTATGTCTGCTACACACTTTTGAGCATACTAATCATAACATATCCTTATACATATTCAATGTTTACAGGATTAGGGTATAACTCCAAAACAAGTAAACTCAGTGGACTTCAAGTCTGAAATGAAATGAAGCTTAATGTAGCAGGTGATCGAATCGACATAGCCTAAATCAAAAAGAATACCAGCACGATTTAATAAGTGCATGGCGCACTCTTTCTTGGCATGTGGTGTAACTGCCTTCTGGTAATTGTGAAATATTTGCGCTTTCTATCCGGTTCTCAGCAGAGGCATTGATACCAATCCCTTTACCAAAATGAAATGTGCATTTTGCTGCGTTGCATTATGATCAAATGAATTCAGTGGGCGCTGAGTGCACTCCATCGATTGGACATTGCTGTCTCCATTTCGCGGGCATGCGAGGTTTGCTTTTCAGTCATCTTCATTATCAGGAAATGTCAATATATGTTGTTTAAACACATTAAGTGACTGTAGTATAAAGGCTACTTTACGTCACTGGTCAATTCGACTTATCTGTAATCAGCAGCAGGCAACGAAAGTTAGGCGAGTCAAGACTTTCAGAAGCACTTTCCACTGGACAGTGCTCCAGCGGCTTTGGGATCGAGACAGCCTACTCAAACGCATGGATTTCTTTGGGATATTTCAAACGATGGATGGAACTCTTTGGAAGTAAGGTCGAGGACATTCTTCAAGTAATCTACACAATATTACAAACAGGAACGACATTTTTCTCGATTCTTACATTGACACGTTTGTGCATTGGATATGGGTCAGTTCACACCGAGCAGATTCTGCCAGAGCAGACCCGGTAGAGGGGTAAGTAGCCGTAAAATGGGTCAACTTTGACATTCAAATATACAGCAGAAGATAGACAAAGGCATTCAAATGATTCACATTTCCGTACGCTCAAGCTCTATATGTGGTTGTATAAAATGAACTGAATGTAATTATTTAGACAAACGGAAGTGTTGTAGCCTAGGAGTTTGTGTAGCCTAACGATTTTTACTATAATGACACAATTGCAAAATATAGGCAAATACTTGCAGAGAAACGTCGAGATCTCATTGTGTGGTGTATGTGTATCCCGAGAAGTGCAACACCAGGAATACTGAGGCACGCATTGATTGTTGTATGCATAAAGGTGCAGGTCTGTGTCCGCACCCGTAGTCTATGCGGACTGCAGAGCAACGAGAGATGTTTTTGTCACGAAGCGAACAAACGAAGTTACGTTGCTTCACGTATGCTTTTGTGGGGAAAACAATGTTACAATTGATCGAATATATCTCACGACTGATATCTACACTTATTTTGAGCCACTATGGAAGTGTATGAGCAACTGACTCTGCTATTCAGACGAGTTAGAAAGATCACAGAATGTGAGGTGCCTTCTGAAGAGCACGATACCCCACCATATGCATCCCTGCAATAAGTTCGACACGCCGGAGAAAACTCCCGCGGGGAAAGCAAACGGTGTGTTAGAATTATTTTCCCCTCCAGATGCTCTACATCTGTGCAGCATCCTCTTGGCAATCTCTAGAAAACGATCTGGAGACACACGTGTCAAATGGAATGGAAAACTATTAACTGACACAACTGTCAATTGAGAAGAATTGTGGTGGATATAGGTAGTCATAAAATGAACACCACGGATAGTCTGAAGGACTATTCGGCTGCACCATGTAACAGCTTTTAGAAGTTTTGACATTTCTCATTGGAAATGTTAACACATTGGGTTTGCACATTCATTTTCTTAGCAACCTCACCCTATGATAATTCCAATGTTCAGTGGAAGTCAGCCTTTTATGACCAAGTATTCTTCAAGGTCCAATGCAACCGTTTTTTATCTCAATATCTAAAATTGATGTAGCTTGGCGGTCTGAAACCGCTCCGATGCAAAACATGCTGACATTTCAGGTGGTATTTTCAAACAACCCTTACACTAAAAATACATGATCATCATTTTCACAATTTCACAGTATATATATATATATATATATATATATATATATATATATATATATATATATATATATATATATATATATATATATATTTCCACACTATGAAGTTGGAATAATCCTGTGAAATTGTGAATATATATATATACATACATACATACATACATACATACATACATACATACATACATACATACATACATACATACATACATACATACATACATACATACATACATACATACAGTGCATTTGGAAAGTTTTCAGACCCCTTGACTTCTTCCACATTTTGTGACGTTACAGCCTATTCTGAAATGTATTAAATAGAAACATTCCCTCTGCAATCTACACACAATAGCCCATAATGACAAAGCGAAAACAGTTTTTTAAAAAATGTTTACAAATGTATAAAAATACAACAACACAGAAATACCTTATTTACATAAGTATTCAGACATTTTGCTATAAGACTCGAAATTGAGCTCATGTGCCTCCTGTTTCCATTGATCATCCTTGAGATGTTTGTACAACTTGTTTGTAATCCACCTGTGGTAAATTCAATTGATTGGACATGATTTGGAACGGCACACACCTGTCTATATAAGAACCCACATTTGACAGTTCATGCCAGAGCAAAATCCAAGTCATGAGGTTAAAGGAATTGTGTCGAGGCACAGATCTGGGGAATGCAACCAAAACATTTCTGCAGCATTTAAGGTCCCCAAGAATAGAGTGGCCTCCATCATTCTTAAATGGAAGAAGTTTAGAACCACCAAGAATCTTCCTAGAGCTGGCCACCCGGCCAAACTGAGCAATCGGGGGAGAAGGGCCATGATCAGGGAGGTGACCAAGACCCGATGGTCACTCTGACAGAGCTCTAGAGTTCCTCTGTGGAGATGGGCGAGCCTTCCTGAAGGACAACCATCTCTGCAGCACTCCACCAATCAGGGCTATATGGCAAAGTGGCCAGACGGAAGCCACTCCTCAGTAAAAGGCACTTGACAGCCTGGTTTGGGATGAATTGGAATGCAGAGTGAAGGAAAAGCAACCAGTGCTCAGCATATGTGGGAACTCCTTCAAGAATGCTGGAAGAGCATTCCTCATGAAGCTGGTTGAGAGAATGCCAAGAGTGTGCAAAGTTGTCATCAAGGCAAAAAGGTGGCTACTTTGAAGAATCTCAAATACAACATATATTCGGATTTGTTTAACAATTTTTTGGTTACTACATGATTCCATATGTGTTATTTCGTAGTTTTGATGTCTTCATTAGTATTATATTATGTAGAACATTGTAAAAAATAAAGAAAAACACTTGAATTAGCAGGTGTGTCCAAACCTTGGACAGGTATTGTGTATATATATATATATATATATAACACAGAGAAATCACGTTTTTGACAGCACAGCCCCTTTAACATGATCATTTTAAATAAGATGGTGACAGGCATACACTTGAAACGGCCAGGTCTTATGGAAGATGTGGTAAATATCAGAACATTGGTTTCTGCAGAGGTTGCACTGGAATATGACCTCTGGGGAAGTGAACACTGCCTTGAAAGTCAGATGACAGTAATGACATCATGATATTAATAATGCCATTTCCATTTGCAGGATATCTATACCTCGGGCCTCGCTATGTCTGTTTAGGGTATAAGATAAGCTCTGTTCTATCTTTGTCTCAGCTTGCCTTCAAATCGGACCGCTGACATGATTGCTTCCAAATGTGCACTTTTCTGCAGATAATTTGTTTCTTGTTTTTGACGAACGTACAGCTAAAAGGGAAAAGTACTCTACATATCACTGGGTTGACTAAGCACAACATTTTAAATATAGATTCAATTTTGCCCAGTCTTTGAGGTTCCCCTGGATAGATTTGATGTCTTCCGTTATTGGGTTATTCCTTCTGGCATGTTCTTAATGAACACAGCCACTGGTAGCCTAGCTACATGATGCTAGACAGATAGAGAACACATGTGATGTGAGCAGATCCCAGGGGGATACAGGTTGTGTGTCGTAGGCTACTGTATCAATGCAACACGCTGCATGGAAAAAGAGGTGCAGGGCTCAAACAGCCTTAGATTTACTTTACCCTGTGTCGCTCTGCTGCTCCCCTCCCCGTCTGTCTGTCTGTCTGTCTGTCTGTCTGTCTGTCTGTCTGTCTGTCTGTCTGTCTGTCTGTCTGTCTGTCTGTCTGTCTGTCTGTCTGTCTGTCTGTCTGTCTGTCTGTCTGTCTGTCTGTCTGTCTGTCTGTCTGTCTGTCTGTCTGTCTGTCTGTCTGTCTGTCTGTCTGTCTGTCTGTCTGTCTGTCTGTCTGTCTGTCTGTCTGTCTGTCTGTCTGTCTGTCTGTCTGTCTGTCTGTCTGTCTGTCTGTCTGTCTGTCTGTCTGTCTGTCTGTCTGTCTGTCTGTCTGTCTGTCTGTCTGTCTGTCTGTCTGTCTGTCTGTCTGTCTGTCTGTCTGTCTGTCTGTCTGTCTGTCTGTCTGTCTGTCTGTCTGTCTGTGTGTGTGTGTGTGTGTGTGTGTGTGTGTGTGTGTGTCTCGCTCGCTCGCTCTCGGTTGGTTTAACATGTGCACACTCAGCAAGAGCCCTCTGGGTAGCCCACTGTTCTTAAGTTTCTTTAATATGCCATGGGGCAGAATGTAAGCAGCTATGGAGTAGATAGCATTACTCTATTCTATACCAAGTTAATAATGTATGGCTACATGCATAACATATTATGCTGGTTCTTAATAGATGGTGTTATTGCTGTTTGACATTCCAATCTAGTTCGGAGTGGTCATGTGTCTAGGACATCCATTTATTTAAAGTGTATAAAATCACAGTAATCAACATTTAATATGTTATCGAAATACCAAGTAGAAACAACGGTAGCGTATTTTCAACAGAGTGGAGAGAGTGGTTCATTGTTGCTTAAAATGGATTTTATATAGAAGATATAGAAAAATTGGAGGATGGATTTCCAAAAAACAGCCCAATGACTTCCCCTGGAGCGATGTTGTTCCATCTGTAAAGAGTTTGGCTGGGAAGGAAGAGGACTTCCATTGGGCTGTGCAGCCTATCACGAGCCAGAGTTCCAGCTTCAGTCTCCTCCCGGCAGATACCATCTGCTCATTGGAGGCCCTGTCCAAGCAGCTCTGTGTTGGTATAATGGAGAGAGAGAGAAAGAGAGAGATGGGGGAGGGGGGTAGGAAGGGGGGGGGGGTGGAAGAGAGAGAGAGGGAGGGTTGGTGGGAGAAAGAGAGGTGGAGAGAGAGAGAGGTAGCTAGAGAGAGATGCAACACTGCACTAGACTGACTCATACTGGCAAGATTTGTCTGTATGGCTCCCTTGTAAGTTCCGTGACCATGGCATTCATTCACAAGGGTTCTGTGTCAGAAGTTTAATTTTCTGTAGGCATCGACGCCTAAAAAAACACTGACCATTCCATATTGCTACCCAGGTAAGGTTTGTGGAATGCTACAAGCCCAATGCAGTCTTGATCTCTGTCTACACAATCTGTGATGCAGAGTAAACTGCTCATTCACTATGAACTAGGCAGAATGTCCTGACTTCTGAGAGGATTCATTAATTCATATTACTAACAGTGGATAAAGAAAAGTAACCTATCTGTCTATTCAATAGACAGTCAAGATCGGACATTTATAGAGGAAAGAGGAAGTTCATCAGTTCTGGAGCTTAATGGTTACAGTTTTTCAATTGGAGACGAAAGACTTAACAATTGTATTTATTAAACTGTGCTTAAACGTACCTAGATATAGCAGAACAGCCATTATCAAATGTTTGGATTGCATATCTTTAAGCAGTTGCCAAATATGTGGGTGTCATCATAAAGTGTCACCAGAAATTGATTCAAAAGGGCTTAAATTCATCATGTGTGTCTTCAGAGAAGGTCTGTACAACAGTAGACCATGTACATTAAGCAAGGCCATGATTGAAGTTATGTGAATATCTATCTCAAACACAGCCAACCACACTCTCATGTGCATGTACACACGCTCGCTCTCTCACATTGTGACAAAGTGCAAATCTCTCTCTCTCTCTCTCTCTCTCAAACTAAATATATGCAGAATAGAAAGGTCCTCAAGAATGTTAAGAGTATATCCTGAGTCATTGTACGCAAAGCATTCTCCTAGGGCTGACGGGTGAGAAATGGACTGTGAAATGAGTGTACTTAACATCCCCTAACTGGCTGGATTATACACATCACAGAAGGTTACGCCATCACCCTGCCTCTGCCTCTCAACACTTCCCCAAGTCCCATTCACCTTTAATAATGTCAAATAAACATTCAGAGCACATTTCCACAGACAACCCATTCAGAGTGCATTTCCACAGACAACGCATTCAGAGCGCATTTCCACAGACAACCCATTCAGAGTGCATTTCCACAGACAACCCATTCAGAGTGCATTTCCACAGACAACCCATTCAGAGTGCATTTCCAGACAACCCATTCAGAGTGCATTTCCACAGACAACCCATTCAGAGTGCATTTCCACAGACAACCCATTCAGAGTGCATTTCCACAGACAACCCATTCAGAGTGCATTTCCACAGACAACCCATTCAGAGTGCATTTCCACAGACAACCCATTCAGAGTGCATTTCCACAGACAACCCATTCAGAGCGCATTTCCACAGACAACCCATCCAGAGTGCATTTCCACAGACAACCCATCCAGAGTGCATTTCCACAGACACCCCATCCAGAGTGCATTTCCACAGACACCCATTCAGAGTGCATTTCCACAGACAACCCATTCAGAGTGCATTTCCACAGACAACCCATTCAGAGTGCATTTCCACAGACAACCCATTCAGAGTGTATTTCCACAGACAACCCATTCAGAGTGCATTTCCACAGACAACCCATCCAGAGTGCATTTCCACAGACAACCCATCCAGAGTGCATTTCCACAGACAACCCATTCAGAGTGCATTTCCACAGACAACCCATTCAGAGTGCATTTCCACAGACAACCCATTCAGAGTGCATTTCCACAGACAACCCATTCAGAGTGCATTTCCACAGACAACCCATTCAGAGTGCATTTCCACAGACAACCCCGCACAAACGTGGAGAGGAGTTGTTTCTGTTGAATTAACTACAACCATAACATCAGGTTACAACGCATTAACACTGACAATGGTTGAATTTAGAGAGCAGCAAGATGAAAAAAAATACTTCCCTGATAGCAACACGTGTGTCATATCAATCTCAAAGGAAAAGATGTCCTGAAATGGAGTCTATTTCACTGCTCTAATGCAGCAACAATCATTATGTTTACATGCCAAAGAACATGAGCTAAAATGAGAGCTGTGGCTGAGCCACTGATCATAGCATTTTCAACAGTGCAGTTCAAGAAGTGTTAAGAAAATATTTACCAAATAAACAAAAATTAAATTAAAACAACTCTAAATAAGTTATCGTGTTATAAAAAGATATATTTTTATTTTTTACTATTTTTTATTTTCTTAACTCTTCTTGAACTGCACTGTTGGTTTAGGGCTTGTAAGTAAGCATTTCATGGTAAAGTCTACACTTGTTGTATTCGGCACATGTGACAAAGTTTGATTTAATTTGATTTGATATAAGCCCTGTTCTGAATATCCCCTTTCAGTCACACTATCCTCTCTTTGGCAATTCACTGTAACACACTTTCTGTGACATGGATTTTGATTTGATCGTTTGCCATGCATAAACGTCATTTGGTTGAAAATGCCTGTGCCGTCGCTTGTTAGCCATCTGAAACCTTGTCATCATTCGATCCTTGCAGTATTTTAATTGCATGCAATAATGCAATAAAATAACCCACGTGGGAGTCATTTTCATAGTCACTAAGAATATCAACTCAACCTGATATTTCCTAAAACATTTTGATTTATTTCTGCTCTCTAAAGAGTGATGAAAGAAATGCTAACTGGTGTTAAAGGGGCAATCTGCAGTTCAACGATAAAAAGTGGCAGGGTGGTACCTCTTTGTTGAGTAAACAACTGAGCGACGGGGCCAGAGAAATGTAACCACTCTCAAATGAATATCCAGAGCTACAAATGCCAGGAATGAACATTCTTGATATGAAGGTGATCGTTCTAATCATGTTTTAAAGCTAAATAGTGTTTGTTTACTACTACACTGTTTATAAACAATGGAGTAAAACAAGGTTATATTTTGGGTTCTGATGGGGTATGACAGTTGAAGTCAGCCCATGAGGCATTTATAAGTTATATTCTTCAAGAATCAGTGGTTATATATCATTAATTAAAAGTCCAAAAATAGATGTAGTAATCGCATGTTAAGATTAAAGGTTCTCTATTCGCAACAGTGTCAGTCACCCAGAATAACTTACCATTGTGACAGAGTGCAAATCTCGCTGTCTCTCTCTCTCTCTCTCTCTCTCTCTCTCTCTCTCTCTCTCTCTCTCTCTCTCTCTCTCTCTCTCTCTCTCTCTCTCTCTCTCTCTCTCTCTCTCTCTCTCTCTCTCTCTCTCTCTCTCTCTTTGTCTCTTTGTCTCTTTGTCTCTGTCTCTGTCTCTGTCTCTGTCTCTGTCTCTCTCTGTATCTGTCGCTTTCGCTTCAATTTAAAGGTGCAAGTTAGCAGGTAACTATAATTATTACCTCAGACGTCATGATTAGTTATGTATGGACCATTACCTGGGGAGGGGAACGAAGCTCACACATCACTCATCCATCCAAACCTTCCAAAATGGTCTCCTCCGCTCTGAAATAGATTTACCTTCTGTGATAATATGGGTCTAAGGCTGGAGCTGGATCCGGGGCTGGGGATCGGCAGGCTACATGATGGTGTTGATGTTGGGGTTGGAGACATAAGAGGACAGGCATTATTTTTTATGATGCCTTCTGATGATTCATTGAACTATATGAGCAGCAAGACTGATTAGATTGTATTCCTTCTTCTCCTTACCATGGATGACAGGATGACAGCTTCGGAATGAGGCCATATTCAGATTGGATCTGGACTGGACAACATACACGTACACACACACGTACACACGTACACACGTACACACAACGCACAGCACACGCACATCACACAACACACGCACACGCACACGCACACACACACACACATACACCAGCTACGCTGCCGTGTGCTCCAAAGTTAGACAGACAAACACACACTCTGCTGAAAATACACAGTCATGCTCATGGTGCTGCTTTGCTGTGATTCATTCAGTCACAGTGTTGCACAACATTGCACAGCCATTGGTCTACTTCACAGTGATCTAAAGTGATCTACAGACACAGTGCTTGTACTGTACTAGGACTGTATGACAGAACCACACAGCCTTTGCCATCTGTCTATTCAATAGACACAATCAAGATCAGACTTTTTATAGAGGAAAGAGGAAGTCCATCAGTTCGGGAGCTTTATGGTTACAGTTTTTCAATTGGAGACGTAAGAATTGTATTTATTAAACTGTGCTTAAACGTACCTAGATATAGCAGAACAACCATGATCAAATGTTTAAATACATTAGCAGAATGTCTGATCATTTTCTTGCCTTTGGACCTGGGTTGCATATCTGAGACACACTTTTGCAAAAGTGTAAATACAATTGCCAGCAATGAATACTAAAGTGTTTTGTTCACAGAATATCAACACATTGTTTTCATTAGAAGAGAAAACGTTTCTGGAAATCAGTAAATACTACTGCACAAAATTGTAAATAGCTTCATCAGTAGTACATCAGGTAGAATATAGGGAAAGATCAAGCAAGGCATGTCTAATTTGTATGTTTAAAAAAACAACAAAATTGCAGACATTTTTTTTCACCTTTATTTAACTAGTTGAGAATAAGTTGTAATTTACAACTGCGACCTGGCCAAGACAAAACATAAGCAATGCAGAGGGGACGGAGAATGAGGTGATTAATTCTATGTAACTGTGGGTTACTCCCAAATCAGCATCCCTAACATTGTGAACTTCCATTATACAGCTTTGCCCTGGTGTGGATTGAGGCCTGTACATTGGTATCAGATGTGTTCCACTGTATTCACTGTTCCTGGTTTAAATTGGGGATTATGATCATCATGATTTAGTGACTGCAAAGAAAATCTATTAATCACTGAGATTTTTTCAAAGCCTGACGAACTTTCTGTTTTGTCAGCTTAGACTCAAGAGAAATTTAGGTTTGTGTTCATCTTTTTGCAAACAGCCACTTTCTTTGTGTTAGCAACTTTGAAGGTATCATATCATTTTGATTAATGTATTTATGTTTTGCGAAGGGCAAATACATTTTGTAAATGCTTTTAGTGTTTCCCAAAAGTCCACCGAGTTCTGTGTCTTCAGAACACTGTTTGGAATTGTACGCAATTCAGAAAAACTGTATTATTTATCAGGTCCTTATTTTCATAAATCATTACTCTGTTAAATCATTGCTCACAAAAATGGTTTAAAAAAATAATAATTTGAGGATTAGAGCGAAGGCTGCTGAGTGGAGGATGGCACATAATAATGGCTGAAACCAGAGCGAATGGAATGGCATCAAACGATTGGAAACCATGTGTTTGATGTATTTGATACCCTTCCATCTTTTCCTTTTCAGCCATTACCACTAGCCCGGCTTCACAAATTAAGATGCCACCAACCTCCTCTGGAGGATTCATATGAAATACAGTACTATTCAGGAACAGCATGTGTTGTATCCTTTAAGCTGTTGCCTAATATGTGGGTGTCGTCATAAGGTGTTGCCAGAAATTGATTCAAAGCGCTTAAATTGATCATGTGTGTCTTCAGAGAAGGTCTGTACAACAGTCGACCATGCGCATTAAAGCAAGGCCATGATTGAAGTTATGTGAATATCTGTCTCAAACACAGCCACCCACACTGGCATGTGTATGCGCACTCTCTCTTTCTTTCTCTCTCTCTCTCTCTCTCTCTCTCTCTCTCTCTCTCTCTCTCTCTCTCTCGTTCTGTCTCTCTCGTTCTGTCTCTCTCGTTCTGTCTCTCTCGTTCTGTCTCTCTCGTTCTGTCTCTCGTTCTGTCTCTCTCGTTCTGTCTCTCTCTCTCTCTCTCTCGTTCTGTCTCTCTCTCTCTCTCTCTCTCGTTCTGTCTCTCTCTCGTTCTGTCTCTCTCTCTCTCTCTCTCTCGTTCTGTCTCTCTCTCTCTCGTTCTGTCTCTCTCTCTCTCTCTCTCTCTCGTTCTCTCTCTCTCTCTCTCTCTCGTTCTGTCTCTCTCTCTCTCTCTCGTTCTGTCTCTCTCTCTCTCTCTCGTTCTGTCTCTCTCTCTTTCTCTCGTTCTGTCTCTCTCTCTTTCTCTCGTTCTGTCCCCCTCTCTTTCTCTCGTTCTGTCTCACTCACTCACTCACTCACTCACTCACTCACTCACTCACTCACTCACTCACTCACTCACTCACTCACTCACTCACTCACTCACTCACTCACTCACTCACTCACTCACTCACTCACTCACTCACTTGATGGGGTGGATGCGACCACGAGAGAGAGTGTGTGATGTTTTAAAATCTCGGATCCCTGTACCCCACCATGGGTGTTCTCTGTCTGTCTTCCCCCGAGGGATGCTCTTGTTGTTTTGCGGAGGTAGGTTCAGCTCTAGGATAAATGAAAAGCTCCATGTTAGTCATAAAAAGAGCATTTTCACAATCTATTTAACATCATGCATACCAATGGCTCACATTAGGCACTGTTGACTTATGCTTGCCTACAGCAATGTTTTCTGATGTGTTCAGTTGTACTGCTGTGATCTCCTCTGGTCGTCTCTACCCTCTCCCCAACCCCCAACCCCCCCACAGCCCAACAGACTTCCCATGGAGTGTCAGGCGTTTCTCTCATTCTCACTCTAAAGCCATTCTCCATCTTTTGCAGAGAGATGAGAGCACGGAACACAAAGGGAGGTCAGAAAAGAGTGACGGGAAAAATAATACCAATAAGAAAGGAGCTCTTTCATCGCTGGGTTTCAAATTGATTCTGGGATTTTTATTAAATAGATTTCCAATTGCGCTTGTAATTTGGTCCTATTAGCTAATTGAATTAATTGAGCAATCACAGTGTACATTCTTTCTTGCTTCCCTTTGACTTACTGTGAGAACTGTCTGTATAACAAAGCATTGGACTGTACTGTAGCCAGAACGTCTTTCAGTGGACAGTCAGGCTTAGCCTCTACACAGCATTACGCGATGGGAGATAGAACTGACAGGGAATGCTGTGGGAAGTGGAGAGAGTGTTCCAGGAGTACGGGATGTTATTACAGAGGTTGCTGCATGGTAGCTGAATTATGATTCAGTACAAGCGGTTGTAATTGCACAGAGACTATGGCGAGGCCAGACCCGGGGTCGCAGCGTGTCTAGAGCATCGTGTCAGGCTATCGCATCACAGCACAGGCATTCTAGGAAATCAGAACTCTGAAGAATTGTTGCCCTGACAACGCTTCCGCCCGTGAGCAGTTGCCGCCAGGTTGGTCCCTCTCAGAGCTTTTAAAAGGCTGTTAAATGTGCATTGTGAGACATTGCCCTCACCCCCTAGCCCGCAAACAAACCCCACTCCTCCTCTTTGCTGTCCCCGCATACCCACAAAGCCCTCGACGCAATCTGTTTTCTCAGGATGTCAGCAAGCATTACCTTAACCCCCTTACGCCTGCGATCAGGGCCCAGCCATGCAGGCAGGCGAATAGGGCCAAAGCAGAGGCACTCATTCACAGCGGTGCGTAGATAGGGGAGAGGGGAGAGAGGGCAGTCATCTCTGCCTCGTTGACCTTTGAGGGCCTTTCGAGGACTGGAGGAACAGAACTGAGCAGGCTATGAGTGGCCGATGGATGGGTGATGGCGGTGAGTAATGGTGAAGGTAATGCCCTGATTTGTGTCATCAGTAAACATGGCATGATGACTCATGGCCACGGAGCAGAACGTTATGCAGGATCCAGGGAAGAACGCCTGGAACATCCATTGGTGCTACTGTCTGTGGCTCTCTTGTCTGCACGCTTGTCTATCCAATCCTGTCCTATTCAGGTCTGGAACAACTCTCGTTTAAAAAGGCAGGTCTGCAAATTCCAGGTGGCAGATGAGCAGAGGTCCCCTGATGGGGACTAAGGGCCTCAACCTGTCCCACTGACACCATTACTGTCAGGGTGTTGATGTAGACCTTTCATTAAAAGCCTTCAGCTGAAGGTATGTGTGATGAGACAGTACTCAGGCCCTAATGCCAGAGGACAGGACAGGGGAAAGCACTGAGATCGAAGACAGACAGGGTAGGAGAAAAGCAGAGCCCCAGGGGACAGTCTGTCTCAAAGGCCTTAATCTAACAAAGCAGGCGTAAAAAGACATCTGAGCAGAGTCCCCATATCTGTTTTCAGGGGAAACGGAAAGTAGGTTGAAAATACTGTATCCCTGAAAAACAGAAATCTCCGCAATCTTCCGACCCCATGTAGAGTGCATAGGCTTAAAGGGTAGCCCTGGGGTCAACTTCTGGACTTATATGGACTCATGGGAACATAGTGTAACGAATAGGGAATTCTATATGTGATCAGGATTTTCAAAACTGCAACCGGGTATGTCAGTCAGCCAGTTCTATGCTGTTACAAGAGGGCGGAACTTCTTGAGGAGGTTTCTGGAGTTACACCAAGGATGCTACAATCTCTCTAATTTGACTTGGATGAATTGAAGTGTGAATCCTGCTATCCATTTCAAGTAAAAATCTGATTATGTTTTCCAGTACAAATGTTGTGGCAGTTACTGCCATTTTACTCAATACACATGACAGGCTCTCAATACTCACTCACACATTCTGGTAAAAAAAAAAACACAATCCCCCTTCATAGAATTTTGTATCTATTCAAAACAAATGTCACAGGATTGACTCAGTTTTCTGTAAAAAAAACAAGTGCTTATTTGTGTACATTTTTGCCAACCTAATGTCTCACAGATGACAACGGGAGAGAGAGCGATGCCATAGTACTTTGAGTCAGACGCCACTGAAAAAGCAAGAAATTAACAAATAATTAAGGCAATTAAAGAATTGATTGGCACACTGCAACAACCATGTGGACGCACTTTGAGGTGTTGCCATGTACATCTAATCATGAATAATTGCAAACAGAAAGCTAATGAGCATATCCAGCATAGTGTCAGATGTAATACATTCATCATGAGCAGCTCACTGAATGTTCATTTTCTTCTATTTGTTCACCTGTTCTTCTTCAATTCCATGAAACTCATAACCTTGAGGTTAGATGGTATGGTGAAGCTTTCACTATTTGTGTCCACATACAGCTGGTGGTGCAGGAACATTTAATAGACTTGCGAGACACCCCTTCTTTCAGATGACCTTTGTGTATATTCAGCTTCAGCAGCAGCCTTCTCCATCCTTGCCACTGCACAAGACTAGCAACAAGTAACATTTGGACCAAATAGGTTTACAATTGAGATTCCTTATTGGGCCTGATTCATTAGTAACACATACACAGATTCTCCTGAATACGAGGAAGGAAAGGGTCTCCGTGGTTATCTTTTAATTAGACGCTGGTGGGAGACTGTGACGTTGGTAACAAGATAAGACGAGATGGATGAAAGTGTAGGTTAATAAGGAGGTCAACTCTCTGAGTCAGATTAAGTGAAGTGAGCAGACTCTCTGTCCACAAACAACCCCCTATCCCCTCTAACTCCTAGTCCCACCCGGTAGTCTCTAGATTTTGCTCATCTGAAGCAGAGTATCTAATGATAATCTGTAGACCACACGATTTGCCAAGAGAGTTTTCATCGTGGCTATTTATTTACCACCACAGATGGATGCTGGCACAAAGACTGCCCTCAGTCAGCTGTATAAGGAAATAAGAAAACAGGAAACCGCTCACCCAGAGGTGGGCCGGGGATTTTAATGCAACTTAAAAAAAAAATTAAAAATCAGTTTTACCTAATTTATATCAACATGTTAAATGCACAACCAGAGGGGAAACAAATCGAAATCACCTGTACTCCACACACAGAGACACATACAAAGCTCTCCCTCGCTCTCCATTTGATAAATCTGACCATAATTGCATCCTCCTGATTCCTTCTTACAAGCAACAATTAAAGCAGGAAGCACCAGTGACTCGGTCTATAAAAAAGTGGTCAGATGAAGCAGATGGTAAACTACAGGACTGTTATTCTAGCACAGACTGGAACATGAACTGGTATTATTCTGAAGGCATTGAAGAGTACATCACATCAGTCACCGGCTTTATCAATAAGTGCATTGAGGACATCATCCCCACAGTAAGTATACGTACATACCCCAACCAGAAGCCATGGATTACAGGCAACATTCGCATTGAGCTAACGGGTAGAGCTGCTGCTTTCAAGGTGCGGGACTCTAACCCTGAAGATTATAAGAAATCCTGCTATGCCCTCCGTCAAACCATCAAACAGGCAAAGCGCCAATACAGGACTAAGATTGAATCATACTACACCGGCTCCGACGCTCGTAGGGAAGTGACAGAGCTTGCAAACTATTACATACTACAAAAGGGAAGCACAGCCGAGAGCTGCCCAATGACACAAGCCTACCAGACGAGCTAAATCACTTCTATGCTCACTTCGAGGCAAGCAAAACTGAGGCATGCATGAGAGCATCAGCTGTTCCAGATGACTGTGATCACGCTCTCCGTAGCCGATGTGAGTAAGACCTTTACACAGGTCAACATTCACAAGGCTGCGGGGCCAGACGGATTACCAGGACGTGTGCTACGGGCATGTGCTGACCAACTACCAGGTGTCTTCACTGACATTTTCAACATGTCCCTGATTGAGTCTGTAATACCAACATGCTTCAAGCAGACAACCATAGTCCCTGTGCCCAA
The DNA here is from genome assembly GCF_021184085.1 of Oncorhynchus gorbuscha. NCBI lineage: Eukaryota > Metazoa > Chordata > Actinopteri > Salmoniformes > Salmonidae > Oncorhynchus > Oncorhynchus gorbuscha. The sequence continues at coordinate 69,844,827 of NC_060190.1, read as the reverse complement.
TAACACAAAGGCAACCTGCCTAAATGACTACAGACCCGTAGCATTCACGTCCGTAGCCATGAAGTGTTTTGAAAGGCGGGTAATGGCTCACATCAACACCATTATCCCAGAATTTCTAAACCCACTCCAATTTGCATACCGCCCAAACAGATCCACAGATGACTCAATCTTTATTGCACTTCACACTGCCCTTTCCCATCTGGACAAAAGGAACACCTACGTGAGAATGCTATTCATTGGCTACAGCTTAGTGTTCAACACCATAGTTCCCTCAAAGCTCATCACTAAGCTAAGGATCCTGGGACTAAACACCTCCCTCTGCAACTGGATCCTTTACTTCCTGACGGGCCACTCCCAGGTGGCAAGGGTAGGTAGCAACACATCCGCCATGATGATCCTCAACACTGGAGCCCCTCAGGGGAGTGAGCTCAGTCCCCTCCTGTACTCCCTGTTCACCCACGACTGCGTGGCCTGACATGACTCCAACACCATTATTAAGTTTGCAGACGACACAACAGTGGTATGTATACCTGAATACTGACAGCAATGAGACAGCCTATAGAGAGGAGGTCAGAGACCTGGCCGGGTGGTACCAGAATAACAACCTATTCCTTTAACATAATCAAGACAAAGGATATGATTGTGGACTACAGGAAAAGGAGGACCGAGCACATTCTCATCGACAGGGCTGTCGTGGAGCAGGTTGAGAGTTCCAAGTTCCTTGGTGTCCACATCACCAACAAACTAGAATGGTTCAAATACACCAAGACAGTCGTGAAGAGGGAACAACAAAGCCTATTCCCCCTCAGGAAGGTAAAAAGATTTGGCATGGGTCCTGCAACATAAACAGCATGTTGGTTGCATCACTGCCTGGTATGGCAACTGCTCTGCCTCTGACCGCAAGGCACTACAGAGGGTAATGCGTAAGGCCCAGTACATCACTGGGGCCAAGCTGCCGCCATCCAGGACCTCTACACCAGGCGGTGTCAGAGGAAGGCCCTAAAAATTGTCAAAGACCCCAGTCACCCCAGTCATAGAATGATCTCTCTACGACCTCATGACAAGTGGTACCGGAGTGCCAAGTCTAGGACCGAAAGGCTTCTCAACAGCTTTTACCCGCAATCCATAAGACTCCTGAACAAGTAATCAAATGGCTACACGGACTATTTGCATTGTCCCGCCCCCCCATCTCCTCTTTTACACTGCTGCCACTCTCTGTTTATCATATATGCATAGTCACTTTAACTATACAATCATGTTATCGTGTCTTTGGCTATGCCGGATTAAGTGATATGTAATGCTATTCAATAAAATAATTTCTATGTGATTCATATTAACTGATTAAGCTAATTCGGTGAATGTAATTAACTAGAAAGTCGGGGCACCACGAAATAATGTTTATAGAGCTGTTATCTTCCGAATAAACTCTTAAAGACCTGAAAATATTACATCTGTAGCAGTCAATATTTAATCGTCACCTTATTTTGTCTCATCTGAAAGTTGCAAATTCTTGGTTATCTTCATGAACCTTGGCTATCAAGTTGAATCAGCAATATAAAATGTGGTTTAATTAGTTATTTACTAAATACATAAACAATCACACAGAATTACATCTACACAGAATGTATCATTCATTGATTACAAATGATGTCATAAAGGAAAAGATATGACAGCTGGTTACACAAAGAAAGGGGGTTGGGTTTGAGTGAAAGAGCTGGAAGACTGAGGAGCAAAAAGGTCTTGGTGTCATGTTTGTCATTTATTATCATGTCTTGTCCCTGTGCTCCCCATTCTATTCGTTTCCCTCTGCTGGTCTTATTAGGTTCTTTCCCTCTTTCTATCCCTCTCTCTCCCCCTCCCTCTCTCACTCTCTCGCTCTCTCTTCTCTCTATCATTCCGTTCCTGCTCCCAGCTGTTCCTATTCCCCTAATCATCATTTAGTCTTCCCACACCTGTTCCCGATCCTTTCCCCTGATTAGAGTCCCTATTTCTTCCTTTGTGTTCCGTTCCTGTCCCGTCGGTTCCTTGTTTAGAATTCACCGTGCTGTGATTGTGTATCGCCCTGTCCTGTCGTGTTTTTGCCTTCATCAGATGCTGCGTGTGAGCAGGTGTCTCTGTCAGCTACGGCCTGCGCCTACCCGAAGCGACCTGCAGTCTGTGGCCGCTTCTCCTGTTATTCCCCTCTACAGACTAGAGGATTTCTGTTATTCCCTGTTTGGACATTTCCTGTTAAGGATTCAGGATTTGTCGTTTTCTGTTTGGACTTGAATAAACTCTGTTTCTGTTAAGTCGCTTTTGGGTCCTCTTTCACCTGCATGACAGAAGGAACCGACCAAGGAATGGACCCAGCGACTTCAGACGCTCGTTACACTGCCGTCAAGATCCAAGGAGCCATGCTCGGCAGACACGAGCAGGAATTGTCTGCTGCTCGCCATGCCGTGGAGAACCTGGCCGCTCAGGTTTCCGACCTCTCTGGACAGTTCCAGAGTCTACGTCTCGTGCCACCTGTTACTTCCTGGCCTGCCGAGCCTCCAGAACCTAGGGTTAATAACCCACCTTGCTACTCCGGGCAGCCCACTGAGTGCCGCTCCTTTCTCACGCAGTGTGAGATTGTGTTCTCTCTCCAACCCAACACATACTCTAGAGAGAGAGCTCGGGTTGCTTACGTCATTTCACTCCTTACTGGCCGGGCTCGAGAATGGGGCACAGCTATCTGGGAGGCAAGGGCTGATTGCTCTAACAAGTTCCAGAACTTTAAAGAGGAGATGATTCGGGTTTTTGACCGTTCAGTTTTTGGTAGGGAGGCTTCTAGGGCCCTGGCTTCCTTATGCCAAGGTGAACGGTCCATAACGGATTATTCTATTGAGTTTCGCACTCTTGCTGCCTCTAGTGAGTGGAACGAGCCGGCGCTGCTCGCTCGTTTTCTGGAGGGACTCCACGCAGTGGTTAAGGATGAGATTCTCTCCCGGGAGGTTCCTTCAGATGTGGACTCTTTGATTGCTCTCGCCATCCGCATAGAACGACGGGTAGATCTTCGTCACCGGGCTCGTGGAAGAGAGCTCGCATCAACGGTGTTTCCCTGCTCCGCATCGCAACCATCTCCCTCCTCTGGCTTTGAGACTGAGCCCATGCAGCTGGGAGGGATTCGCATCTCGACTAAGGAGAGGGAACGGAGGATCACCAACCGCCTGTGCCTCTATTGCGGAGTTGCTGGACATTTTGTTAATTCATGTCCAGTAAGAGGCCAGAGCCCATCAGTAAGCGGAGGGCTACTGGTGAGCGCTACTACTCAGGTCTCTTCATCTAGATCTTGTACTACTATGTCGGTCCATCTACGCTGGACCGGTTCGGGTGCTACATGCAGTGCCTTGATTGACTCTGGGGCTGAGGGTTGTTTCATGGACGATGCATGGGTTCGGAAACATAACATTCCTTTCAGACCGTTAGACAAGCCTACGCCCATGTTTGCCTTAGATGGTAGTCATCTTCCCAGTATCAAATTTGAGACACTACCTTTAACTCTCACAGTATCTGGTAACCACAGTGAGACTATTTCTTTTTTGATTTTCCGTTCACCGTTTACACCTGTTGTTTTGGGTCATCCCTGGCTAGTATGTCATAATCCTTCTATTAATTGGTCTAGTAATTCTATCCTATCCTGGAACGTTTCTTGTCATGTGAAGTGTTTAATGTCTGCCATCCCTCCCGTTTCTTCTGTCCCTACTTCTCAGGAGGAACCTGGCGATTTGACAGGAGTGCCGGAGGAATATCATGATCTGCGCACGGTCTTCAGTCGGTCCCGAGCCAACTCCCTTCCTCCTCACCGGTCGTATGATTGTAGTATTGATCTCCTTCCGGGGACCACTCCTCCTCGAGGTAGACTATACTCTCTGTCGGCTCCCGAACGTAAGGCTCTCGAGGATTATTTGTCTGTGTCTCTTGACGCCGGTACCATAGTGCCTTCTTCTTCTCCGGCCGGGGCGGGGTTCTTTTTGTTAAGAAGAAGGACGGTACTCTGCGCCCCTGCGTGGATTATCGAGGGCTGAATGACATAACGGTTAAGAATCGTTATCCGCTTCCCCTTATGTCATCAGCCTTCGAGATTCTGCAGGGAGCCAGGTGCTTTACTAAGTTGGACCTTCGTAACGCTTACCATCTCGTGCGCATCAGAGAGGGGGACGAGTGGAAAACGGCGTTTAACACTCCGTTAGGGCATTTTGAGTACCGGGTTCTGCCGTTCGGGTCTCGCCAATGCGCCAGCTGTTTTTCAGGCATTAGTTAATGATGTTCTGAGAGACATGCTGAACATCTTTGTTTTTGTCTATCTTGACGATATCCTGATTTTTTCTCCGTCACTCGAGATTCATGTTCAGCACGTTCGACGTGTTCTACAGCGCCTTTTAGAGAATTGTCTCTACGTAAAGGCTGAGAAGTGCTCTTTTCATGTCTCCTCCGTTACTTTTCTCGGTTCCGTTATTTCCGCTGAAGGCATTCAGATGGATTCCGCTAAGGTCCAAGCTGTCAGTGATTGGCCCGTTCCAAGGTCACGTGTCGAGTTGCAGCGCTTTTTAGGTTTCGCTAATTTCTATCGGCGTTTCATTCGTAATTTCGGTCAAGTTGCTGCCCCTCTCACAGCTCTTACTTCTGTCAAGACGTGTTTTAAGTGGTCCGGTTCCGCCCAGGGAGCTTTTGATCTTCTAAAAGAACGTTTTACGTCCGCTCCTATCCTCGTTACTCCTGACGTCACTAGACAATTCATTGTCGAGGTTGACGCTTCAGAGGTAGGCGTGGGAGCCATTCTATCCCAGCGCTTCCAGTCTGACGATAAGGTTCATCCTTGCGCTTATTTTTCTCATCGCCTGTCGCCATCTGAGCGCAACTATGATGTGGGTAACCGTGAACTGCTCGCCATCCGCTTAGCCCTAGGCGAATGGCGACAGTGGTTGGAGGGGGCGACCGTTCCTTTTGTCGTTTGGACAGACCATAAGAACCTTGAGTACATCCGTTCTGCCAAACGACTTAATGCCCGTCAAGCTCGTTGGGCGTTGTTTTTCGCTCGTTTCGAGTTTGTGATTTCTTACCGTCCGGGTAGCAAGAACACCAAGCCTGATGCCTTATCCCGTCTGTTTAGTTCTTCTGTGGCTTCTACTGATCCCGAGGGGATTCTTCCTTATGGGCGTGTTGTCGGGTTAACAGTCTGGGGAATTGAAAGACAGGTTAAGCAAGCACTCACGCACACTGCGTCGCCGCGCGCTTGTCCTAGTAACCTCCTTTTCGTTCCTGTTTCCACTCGTCTGGCTGTTCTTCAGTGGGCTCACTCTGCCAAGTTAGCTGGTCATCCCGGTGTTCGAGGCACTCTTGCGTCTATTCGCCAGCGCTTTTGGTGGCCGACTCAGGAGCGTGACACGCGCCGTTTCGTGGCTGCTTGTTCGGACTGCGCGCAGACTAAGTCGGGTAACTCTCCTCCTGCCGGTCGTCTCAGACCGCTCCCCATTCCTTCTCGACCATGGTCTCACACCGCCTTAGACTTCATTACCGGTCTGCCTTTGTCTGCGGGGAAGACTGTGAGAGCCGCCAATAAACGCAGGATTAAGAGTCCAAGGTATTGTTGCGGCCAGAGAGTGTGGCTTTCCACTCGCAACCTTCCTCTTACGACAGCTTCTCGTAAGTTGACTCCGCGGTTCATTGGTCCGTTCCGTGTCTCCCAGGTCGTCAATCCTGTCGCTGTGCGACTGCTTCTTCCGCGACATCTTCGTCGCGTCCATCCTGTCTTCCATGTCTCCTGTGTTAAGCCCTTTCTTCGCACCCCCGTTCGTCTTCCCTCCCCCCTCCCGTCCTTGTCGAGAGCGCACCTATTTACAAGGTACATAAGATCATGGACATGCGTTCTCGGGGACGGGGTCACCAATACTTAGTGGATTGGGAGGGTTACGGTCCTGAGGAGAGGAGTTGGGTTCCGTCTCGGGACGTGCTGGACCGTTCACTCATCGATGATTTCCTCCGTTGCCGCCAGGATTCCTCCTCGAGTGCGCCAGGAGGCGCTCGGTGAGTGGGGGGTACTGTCATGTTTTGTCATTTATTATCATGTCTTGTCCCTGTGCTCCCCATTCTATTCGTTTCCCTCTGCTGGTCTTATTAGGTTCTTTCCCTCTTTCTATCCCTCTCTCTCCCCCTCCCTCTCTCACTCTCTCGCTCTCTCTTCTCTCTATCGTTCCGTTCCTGCTCCCAGCTGTTCCTATTCCCCTAATCATCATTTAGTCTTCCCACACCTGTTCCCGATCCTTTCCCCTGATTAGAGTCCCTATTTCTTCCTTTGTGTTCCGTTCCTGTCCCGTCGGTTCCTTGTTTAGAATTCACCGTGCTGTGATTGTGTATCGCCCTGTCCTGTCGTGTTTTTGCCTTCATCAGATGCTGCGTGTGAGCAGGTGTCTCTGTCAGCTACGGCCTGCGCCTACCCGAAGCGACCTGCAGTCTGTGGCCGCTTCTCCTGTTATTCCCCTCTACAGACTAGAGGATTTCTGTTATTCCCTGTTTGGACATTTCCTGTTAAGGATTCAGGATTTGTCGTTTTCTGTTTGGACTTGAATAAACTCTGTTTCTGTTAAGTCGCTTTTGGGTCCTCTTTCACCTGCATGACACTTGGTGTCTCTATCTAGCCGTAGGCAGCTATGCTATCGTAAATGCAGTATCTTATGCATTTAAAATTTCCGCCCATTTGGAAATACTCTGAGCTGCGCTTTGACCTGTTGTAACTTTAATGTGTCACAGAGTTAATGTTAATTCATGGAGCTGTATCTAAAGATATTTCTTTGCAGTTATTTACATATGTAATTGTATTGGTTAGCATTGAATTACGCTTTTGTCTGCAAGTTCCAGAATGCCTTGTGACAGGAATGAGAGAGATAACGCGCCAGTTATGTGCAGGTACAAAGTGATTAAGCTGATTTTCCGTTAGCATCTTACCTGCATTGCTCTGTAGAATCTAAATTTGTTAAATGTAACGTGAACAAGTATTATTACTAAAAGAAGCTTTCATATCAAACCCGACGTCCCGAGTCATTACTTTGAAGACAGTTAATCTAAAATGATTGGTTGGTCATAGATAGGAGGCCTGGTTGTCCTTTGAAGAATGTCTGGTGGAAGAATGGATTTGAGTGTCCCTGCATTAACCTGTTACTCCTACCCCCTACTTTTTCGAACATTCTGTTAAAAATCGCGCAACATTTCAGCGCCCTGCTACTCATGCCAGGAATATAGTATATGCATATGATTAGTATGTGTGGATAGAAAACACTCAGACGGTTATAAAACTGGTTAAATCACGGCTGTGACTATAACAGAACGTGCGTTTCATCGAAAAGCGCAGGAAAATCTGATCACTGAAAATGGGAAAATATATCCATGCGCCACTAGAACCCATTGTTGAATGTGATCCACATTAAATGGGGCCGATGTTGCAATACCTACAGCTTCCACACGATGTCAACAGTCTTGTCATTTGCCTACGATTTGTTTCTTGGTCAAACGGACACAAGGTAGCGCCTTTCTTCCGGTCTCCGACCGGATATTTTGGTTGAGATTTACCCGGACATTATTTCCAGACGTAAAGCTATAGAATATACATCGCCTCGTGATCAATTTGATCGCTTATTAACGTTTACTAATACGTAAAGTTGCATTACAAAAGTATTTCGAAGTGTTTTGTGAAAGTTTTTCGTCAACTTTTTTAATTAAAAAAAAATGTTACGTTATAAAACGCTATTTTTTTGTTGATCACACAGTCTTCATAGATCAATATCTAGGCTATATATGGACCGATTTTAATCGAAAAAAAGACCCAATAGTGATGTTTATGGGACATCTAGGAGTGCCAACAAAGAAGATGGTCAAAGGTAATGAATGTTTTATATTTTATTTGTGCGTTTTGTGTAGCGCCGACTATGCTAATTATTTTGTTTACGTCCCCTGCGGGTCTTTTGGGGTGTTACATGCTATCAGATAATAGCTTCTCATGCTTTCGCCGAAAAGCATTTTAAAAATCTGACTTGTTGCCTGGATTCACAACGAGTGTAGCTTTAATTCAGTACCCTGCATGTGTATTTTAATGAACGTTTGAGTTTTAACGAGTGCTATTAGCATTTAGCGTAGCACATTTGCATTTCCAGATGTCTAGATGGGACACCTGCGTGTCGGGTAGGAGCAAGAGGTTAAAGTCCCCGGACACATTACATTACATTTAAGTCATTTAGCAGACGCTCTTATCCAGAGCGACTTACAAATTGGTGCATTCACCTTATGACATCCAGTAGAACAGTCACTTTACAATAGTGCATCTAAATCTTAAAGGGGGGGGGTGAGAAGGATTACTTATCCTATCCTAGGTATTCCTTAAAGAGGTGGGGTTTCAGGTGTCTCCGGAAGGTGGTGATTGACTCCGCTGTCCTGGTGTCGTGAGGGAGTTTGTTCCACCATTGGGGGGCCAGAGCAGCGAACAGTTTTGACTGGGCTGAGCGGGAACTGTACTTCCTCAGTGGTAGGGAGGCGAGCAGGCCAGAGGTGGATGAACGCAGTGCCCTTGTTTGGGTGTAGGGCCTGATCAGAGCCTGGAGGTACTGAGGGGCCGTTCCCCTCACAGCTCCGTAGGCAAGCACCATGGTCTTGTAGCGGATGCGAGCTTCAACTGGAAGCCAGTGGAGAGAGCGGAGGAGCGGGGTGACTTGAGAGAACTTGGGAAGGTTGAACACCAGACGGGCTGCGGCGTTCTGGATGAGTTGTAGGGGTTTAATGGCACAGGCAGGGAGCCCAGCCAACAGCGAGTTGCAGTAATCCAGACGGGAGATGACAAGTGCCTGGATTAGGACCTGCGCCGCTTCCTGTGTGAGGCAGGGTCGTACTCTGCGGATGTTGTAGAGCATGAACCTACAGGAACGGGCCACCGCCTTGATGTTAGTTGAGAACGACAGGGTGTTGTCCAGGATCACGCCAAGGTTCTTAGCGCTCTGGGAGGAGGACACAATGGAGTTGTCAACCGTGATGGCGAGATCATGGAACGGGCAGTCCTTCCCCGGGAGGAAGAGTAGCTCCGTCTTGCCGAGGTTCAGCTTGAGGTGGTGATCCGTCATCCACACTGATGTCTGCCAGACATGCAGAGATGCGATTCGCCACCTGGTCATCAGAAGGGGGAAAGGAGAAGATTAATTGTGTGTCGTCTGCATAGCAATGATAGGAGAGACCATGTGAGGTTATGACAGAGCCAAGTGACTTGGTGTATAGCGAGAATAGGAGAGGGCCTAGAACAGAGCCCTGGGGGACACCAGTGGTGAGAGTGCGTGGTGAGGAGACAGATTCTCGCCACGCCACCTGGTAGGAGCGACCTGTCAGGTAGGACGCAATCCAAGCGTGGGCCGCGCCGGAGATGCCCAACTCGGAGAGGGTGGAGAGAAGGATCTGATGGTTCACAGTATCGAAGGCAGCCGATAGGTCTAGAAGGATGAGAGCAGAGGAGAGAGAGTTAGCTTTAGCAGTGCGGAGCGCCTCCGTGATACAGAGGAGCAGTCTCAGTTGAATGACTAGTCTTGAAACATGACTGATTTGGATCAAGGTCATCCAGAGAGAGATAGCGGGAGAGCTGGCCAAGGACGGCACGTTCAAGAGTTTTGGAGAGAAAAGAAAGAAGGGATACTGGTCTGTAGTTGTTGACATCGGAGGGATCGAGTGTAGGTTTTTTCAGAAGGGGTGCAACTCTCGCTCTCTTGAAGACGGAAGGGACGTAGCCAGCGGTCAGGGATGAGTTGATGAGCGAGGTGAGGTAAGGGAGAAGGTCTCCGGAAATGGTCTGGAGAAGAGAGGAGGGGATAGGGTCAAGCGGGCAGGTTGTTGGGCGGCCGGCCGTCACTAGACGCGAGATTTCATCTGAAGAGAGAGGGGAGAAAGAGGTCAGAGCACAGGGTAGGGCAGTGTGAGCAGAACCAGCTGTGCCATTTGACTTAGCAAACGAGGACCGGATGTCGTCGACCTTCTTTTCAAAATGGTTGACGAAGTCATCTGCAGAGAGGGAGGAGGGGGGGGGGAGGAGGAGGATTCAGGAGGGAGGAGAAGGTGGCAAAGAGCTTCCTAGGGTTAGAGGCAGATGCTTGGAATTTAGAGTGGTAGAAAATGGCTTTAGCAGCAGAGACAGAGGAGGAAAATGTAGAGAGGAGGGAGTGAAAGGATGCCAGGTCCGCAGGGAGGCGAGTTTTCCTCCATTTCCGCTCGGCTGCCCGGAGCCCTGTTCTGTGAGCTCGCAATGAGTCGTCGAGCCACGGGCGGGAGGGGAGGACCGAGCCGGCCTGGAGGATAGGGGACATAGAGAGTCAAAGGATGCAGAAAGGGAGGAGAGGAGGGTTGAGGAGGCAGAATCAGGAGATAGGTTGGAGAAGGTTTGAGCAGAGGGAAGAGATGATAGGATGGAAGAGGAGAGAGTAGCGGGGGAGAGAGCGAAGGTTGGGACGGCGCGATACCATCCAAGTAGGGGCAGTGTGGGAGGTGTTGGATGAGAGCGAGAGGGAAAAGGATACAAGGTAGTGGTCGGAGACTTGGAGGGGAGTTGCAATGAGGTTAGTGGAAGAACAGCATCTAGTAAAGATGAGGTCGAGCGTATTGCCTGCCTTGTGAGTAGGGGGGAAGGTGAGAGGGTGAGGTCAAAAGAGGAGAGGAGTGGAAAGAACGAGGCAGAGAGGAATGAGTCAAAGGTAGACGTGGGGAGGTTAAAGTCGCCCAGCACTGTGAGAGGTGAGCCGTCCTCAGGAAAGGAGCTTATCAAGGCATCAAGCTCATTGATGAACTCTCCGAGGGAACCTGGAGGGCGATAAATGATAAGGATGTTAAGCTTGAAAGGGCTGGTAACTGTGACAGCATGGAATTCAAAGGAGGTGATAGACAGATGGGTAAGGGGAGAAAGAGAGAATGACCACTTGGGAGAGATGAGGATCCCGGTGCCACCACCCCGCTGACCAGAAGCTCTCGGGGTGTGCGAGAACACGTGGGCGGACGAAGAGAGAGCAGTAGGAGTAGCAGTGTTGTCTGTGGTGATCCATGTTTCCGTCAGTGCCAAGAAGTCGAGGGACTGGAGGGAGGCATAGGCTGAGATGAACTCTGCCTTGTTGGCCGCAGATCGGCAGTTCCAGAGGCTACCGGAGACCTGGAACTCCACGTGGGTCGTGCGCGCTGGGACCACCAGATTAGGGTGGCCGCGGCCACGCGGTGTGGAGCGTTTGTATGGTCTGTGCAGAGAGGAGAGAACAGGGATAGACAGACACATAGTTGACAGGCTACAGAAGAGGCTACGCTAATGCAAAGGAGATTGGAATGACAAGTGGACTACACGTCTCGAATGTTCAGAAAGTTAAGCTTACGTAGCAAGAATCTTATTGACTAAAATGATTAAAATGATACAGTACTGCTGAAGTAGGCTAGCTGGCAGTGGCTACGTTGTTGACTTTGTAGGCTAGCTGGCAGTGGCTGCGTTGTTGACACTACACTAATCAAGTCGTTCCGTTGAGTGTAATAGTTTCTGCAGTGCTGCTATTCGGGGGCTAGCTGGCTAGCTAGCAGTGTTGTTTACGTTACGTTGCGTTAAAAGAACGACAATAGTTGGCTAGCTAACCTAGAAAATCGCTCTAGACTACACAATTATCTTTGATACAAAGACGGACACTGGGGGTGCCGCTTCTGGATGAGTGTTTTCCTGTTTGCTTATGGCCTTATACAGCTCATTGATTGTGGTCTTAGTGCCAGCATCGGTTTGTGGTGATATATAGACAGCTACGAAAAATACAGATGAAAAATCTCTTGGTAAGTAGTGTGGTCTACAGCTTATCATGAGATGCTCTACCTCAGGCGAGCAATACTTCGAGACTTCCTTAGATTTGGGGACCAGCTGTTGGTTACGAATATACATAGATTGGCACCCCTTGTCTTACCAGAGACCGCTGTTCTATCTACCGAAAAAGCTTAAAACCTGCCAGTTGTATGTTATTCATGTCCTTGTTCAGCCACGACTCGGTGAAACATAAGATATTACAGTTTTTATTATCCTGTTGGCAAGATATACGTGATCGTAGTTTGTCTATTTAATTATCGATTGATTGTACGTTGGCTAATAGGACCGATGGTAATGGTAGATTACCCTCTCGGCATCGGATCCTTACAAGGCACCTGGACCTTCATCCCCATTACCCCCATCTCTTTCTCCTGTGAAATGTTTTTCTGAAGTAAATCATTCCTGACAGACTCGTTGAAGAATATATATTCCTCCAGTATTGCTGCCCTATCTAGAAGCTCTTTTCAGTCCCATAAGTCACGGTGGCAGAAACATCATGTACAAAATAAGTTACAAATAACGCGGAAAAACATACACAATAGCACAATTGGTTACGGGTTCGTAAAACGGCAGCTATCTCCTTCAGCGCCATTCTCTCTCCAGTTTGTCCCGAAACAAAGCGTAGTAGATACAGCTCCTACATTGCAGGAACTGTTCATTTTCTTCTCCATTGGGAGACTAATCTGGGACTAAATTCATTAGCAGTTGATCTAGGTTAGCGGCTCTTTTCAGTTCGTTAATCGGGATGCCGGGGCAAGAAATATTGGTCCTAGCTGTTAAAATCTAACCACGTCACGGAATCCATGCAAAAAACAATTTTGTTATATTTTCGATAAAATACCAAACTGAGTGTTTCCAGTATATAGTGTTCAGCTGCACACTCTGATGACGATGATGAAGAGTCCAAGATGGCGTAGCAGTAAGTCGTCCTGTCGTCCTGTCCCTTGTATATATCGCTTCTTTTTCGTTTTTTTTACATATTTTTCTTCGCATACCTCTTTAAAAACATTTTGCTAAACCTAAGCTCCCAAATACTCTCCTGCAACCCGCCTCATCCAATGTAGCTATTTTTCCTAAAGTATTTATATTTACTTCGGAACCCCTCAACTGAAGCTAGCCAGCTAACCACCAGCTATGCTAGTGGTCTTCAGCTAACCGGTCATCAGCTAACCTTTAGCCCGGAAAGCTCTCGCCAGTTCGAACAACGCGACTCTAACCAGAGCATAACGGACCTATTTATTTTTCATCCCCGGATTCCCACCGCAAACTGAACATTTTTCAGCTGGATCTTCACAACTAGCTATCTAGCTAAACTGCAACCCCGGATGATTACCCCTGGCTAGCGTTTCCACCCACTTAGCCTGAAGCTAGCCCGGCCAGAGCACCTGTAGCATACTCCTGGGCTACAATACCCGGGCCCACGACCAGTCTATCGATGTCACCACATGAAGAGGAATAAACAGACTCACCCCATCGCAACGTCCCCCTAAGGCTAACTCTCTAGCCCTCGCTATCTCCCTGCTTGCTAATTTGGTCCGCTAACTGCTACCCTGTCTAGCCCGGGCCTACGAACTGTTAGCTTGTTAGCACAGGCCTGCTAACCGTCTGAATCGCCGCGTCCCAAACACTCTCTGGACCCATATTTACTTTCTATCTCTTTTTGATTTTTAATTTGTTTATACCTTCCGGAAACCTGCCTCACCCAATGTGATACGGAATCGCTATTATTTTTAATTTTTTAGAACACACTCAAGAACCTCCAGATGCTAACCAGCTAACTAGCTACAAGCTATTTAGTCATTGATAGTTTTTTTACCTGGATAACACTCGCCAGTCCAGCTTCCCTGCCCATCCACCGCTGCCCCCTGGACACTGATCTCTTGGCTACATAGCTGATGCACGCTGGACTGTCCATTAATCACGGTACCCCATTCTGCTTGTTTGTTTTATCTGTCGGCCCTGTTGCCTAGTCAACGCCATTTTACCTGCTGTTTTGTTGTGCTAGCTGATTAGCCTCACCTACTGTTTTAGCTAGCTTTCCCAATTCAACACCTGTGATTACTGTATGCCTCGCTGTATGTCTCTCTCAAATGTCAATATGCCTTGTATACTGTTGTTCAGGTTAGTTATCATTGTTTTAGTTCACAATGGAGCCCCTAGTTCCACTCTTCATACCCCTGTTACCTCCTTTGTCCCACCTCCCACACATGCGGTGACCTCACCCATTACAACCAGCATGTCCAGAGATACAACCTCTCTCATCATCACCCAGTGCCTGGGCTTACCTCCGCTGTACCCGCACCCCACCATACCCCTGTCTGCGCATTATGCCCTGAATATATTCTACCATGCCCAGAAACCTGCTCCTCTTATTCTCTGTCCCCAACGCTCTAGGCGACCAGTTTTGATAGCCTTTAGCCGCACCCTCATACTACTCCTTCTCTGTTCCGCGGGTGATGTGGAGGTAAACCCTGGCCCTGCATGTCCCCAGGGACCCTCATTTGTTGACTTCTGTGATCGAAAAAGCCTTGGTTTCATACATGTCAACATCAGAAGCCTCCTCCCTAAGTTTGTTTTACTCACTGCTTTAGCACACTCTGCTAACCCTGATGTCCTTGCCGTGTCTGAATCCTGGCTCAGGAAGGCCACCAAAAATTCTGAGATTTCCATACCCTGCCAAAGGGGGAGGAGTTGCAGTCTACTACAGAGATAGCCTGCAAAGTAATGTCATACTTTCCAGGTCCATACCCAAACAGTTCGAACTACTAATTTTGAAAATGACTCTCTCCAGAAATAAGTCTCTCACTGTTGCCGCCTGCTACCGCCCCCCCCCCCAGCTCCCAGCTGTGCCCTGGACACCATTTGTGAATTGATCGCCCCCCATCTAGCTTCAGAGTTTGTTCTGTTAGGAGACCTAAACTGGGATATGCTTAACACCCCGGCAATCCTACAATCTAAGCTAGATGCCCTCAATCTCACACAAATCATCAAGGAACCCACCAGGTACAACCCTAACTCTGTAAACAAGGGCACCCTCATAGACGTCATCCTGACCAACTGGCCCTCCAAATACACCTCCGCTGTCTTCAACCAGGATCTCAGCGATCACTGCCTCATTGCCTGTATCCGCCACAGAGCCGCAGTCAAACGACCACCCCTCATCACTGTCAAACGCTCCCTAAAACACTTCTGTGAGCAGGCCTTTCTAATCGACCTGGCCCGGATATCCTGGAAGGACATTGACCTCATCCCGTCAGTTGAGGATGCCTGGTCATTTTTAAAAGTAATTTCCTCACCATTTTAGATAAGCATGCTCCGTTCAAAAACACTGTGAAGTCCATGGAGAACAAGAGCATCTCCTCCCAGCTGCCCACTGCACTGAGGCTAGGTAACACGGTCTCCACCGATAAATCCATGATTATCAAAAAACTTCAATAAGCATTTCTCAACGGCTGGCCATGCCTTCTGTCTGGCTACTCCAACCTCGGCCAACAGCTCCGCCCCCCCCGCAGCTCCTCGCCCAAGCCTCTCCAGGTTCTCCTTTACCCAAATCCAGATAGCAGATGTTCTGAAAGAGCTGCAAAACCTGGACCTGTACAAATCAGCTGGGCTTGACAATCTGGACCCTCTATTTCTGAAACTATCCGCCGCCATTGTCGCAACCCGTATTACCAGCCTGTTCAACCTCTCTTTCATATCGTCTGAGATCCCCAAGGATTGGAAAGCTGCCGCAGTCATCCCCCTCTTCAAAGGGGAGACACCCTGGACCCAAACTGTTACAGACCTATATCCATCCTGCCCTATCTAGGGTCTTCGAAAGCCAAGTCAACAAACAGGTCACTGACCATCTCGAATCCCACCGTACCTTCTCCGCTGTGCAATCTGATATCATAACCGCCATCGATAAAAGACAGTACTGTGCAGCCGTCTTCATCGACCTTGCCAAGGCTTTCGACTCTGTCAATCACCATATTCTTATCGGCAGACTCAGTAGCCTCGGTTTTTCGGATGACTGCCTTGCCTGGTTCACCAATTACTTTGCAGACAGAGTTCAGTGTGTCAAATCGGAGGGCATGCTGTCCGGTCCTCTGGCAGTCTCCATGGGGGTGCCACAGGGTTCAGTTCTCGGGCCGACTCATTTCTCTGTATATATCAATGATGTTGCTCTTGCTGCGGGCGATTCCCTGATCCACCTCTACGCAGACGACACCATTCTATATACTTTCGGCCCGTCATTGGACACTGTGCTATCTAACCTCCAAACGAGCTTCAATGCCATACAACACTCCTTCCTTGGCCTCCAACTGCTCTTAAACGCTAGTAAAACCAAATGCATGCTTTTCAACCGATCGCTGCCTGCACCCGCATGCCCGACTAGCATCACCACCCTGGATGGTTCCGACCTTGAATATGTGGACATCTATAAGTACCTAGGTGTCTGGCTAGACTGCAAACTCTCCTTCCAGACTCATATCAAACATCTCCAATCGAAAATCAAATCAAGAGTCGGCTTTCTATTCCGCAACAAAGCCTCCTTCACTCACGCCGCCAAGCTTACCCTAGTAAAACTGACTATCCTACCGATCCTCGACTTCGGCGATGTCATCTACAAAATGGCTTCCAACACTCTACTCAGCAAACTGGATGCAGCCTATCACAGTGCCATCCGTTTTGTCACTAAAGCACCTTATACCAACCACCACTGCGACTTGTATGCTCTAGTCGGCTGGCCCTCGCTACATATTCGTCGCCAGACCCACTGGCTCCAGGTCATCTACAAGTCCATGCTAGGTAAAGCTCCGCCTTATCTCAGTTCACTGGTCAAGATGGCAACACCCATCCGTAGCATGCGCTCCAGCAGGTGTATCTCACTGATCATCCCTAAAGCCAACACCTCATTTGGCCGCCTTTCGTTCCAGTACTCTGCTGCCTGTGACTGGAACGTACTGCAAAAATCGCTGAAGTTGGAGACTTTTATCTCCCTCACCAACTTCAAACATCAGCTATCTGAGCAGCTAACCGATCGCTGCAGCTGTACATAGTCTATTGGTAAATACCCCACCCATTTTCACCTACCTCATTCCCATACTGTTTTATACTGTTTTTATTTATTTACTTTTCTGCTCTTTTGCACACCAATATCTCTACCTGTACATGACCATCTGATCATTTATCACTCCAGTGTTAATCTGCAAAATTGTAATTATTCGCCTACCTCCTCATGCCTTTTGCACACATTGTATATAGACTCCCCCTTTTTTTCTACTGTGTTATTGACTTGTTAATTGTTTACTGCATGTGTAACTCTGTGTTGTCTGTTCACACTGCTATGCTTTATCTTGGCCAGGTCGCAGTTGCAAATGAGAACGTGTTCTCAACTAGCCTACCTGGTTAAATAAAGGTGAAATAAAAATAAATAAAAAATAAATAAAATGACGTGGGTGACTGGCAGACCCGACTGTCAAGGTTCCTGCTGTCTTAGCACTATACGCAAGTGACATGCGTCTAAGGTAGGAGGATGATACAGACAGCGTCCGCGATCATTTAGGTATTTTGTACCCAACAAGTCCGTGTATATGAGGAGCTACTCTGGAGGTCCTAAGTGTCCATGCAGTCGTGGAAGAAGCCACTGGACCTGTCTCTTACAGGACTCGGAAGCCTGACGGTCAGGTGCACCGCCACCATGTGGATCAGCTGCGGAGCCGTGAAGCAGCAGCCCCCTTTGATGACACCTCCCTCCCTGGCCTGGATGCCCTAGACACCACACCTTTAGGTGGAAACAGAGTGCAAACTCCAGCCAAACCCTGATAATAGTCAGCCCCCAACTTCCAGCTGAACCTCCTCTGGCCGCAACTGGGGTGCCACCTTCACAGGCACAGAGGCTACCGCCAAAGACTATGCTGGTACCTCTCTCACCACACCCTGTTAGGGTGCGCCGTCCTCCCCAACGTTATGGGGAACCCACTATGGGACTTGGGGGAAGGAGTGTTGTGTATTGAGTATAGTGGTGGTGGGTACAGTAAGGACCGTGCACAGACACTCCAAATTGTTATACTTCAGTGCTGCCTTTGACATTATTGCTTCTGGCAAAATCTATGTGTTATGGCTTTCCACCCCTTGCTTGATTGTGGATAAAAAACATTTTTAACCTTTATTTAACTAGGCAAATCTGTTAAGAACAAATTCTTATTTTCAATGACGGCCTAGGAACAGTGGGTTAACTGCCTGTTCAGGGGCAAAACGACAGATATGTACCTTGTCAGCTCAGGGAATTGAACTTGCAACCTTTCGGCCGCTCGTCCAACACTCTAACCACTAAGCTAACCTGTCGCCCAATGTTATCTGTCTAACAGAACACACAGGTTGTTCTTTAATGGAAGCCTCTCCAACATACTCCAGGTAGAATCAGGAATTTCCCAAGGCAGCTATCTAGCCCCATTACTTTTTGCAATCTTTACTAATGAATTGCCCCTGGCTTTGAGGAAAGCCAGAGTGTCTATGTTTGCGGATGACTCAACACTACAAGTCAGCTACTACAGCGACTGAAATGACTGCAACACTTAACAAAGAGGGTGGGTGGCAAGGAATAAGTTAGTCCTAAATATTTCTAAAACTAAAAGCATTGCATTTGGGACCAATCATTCACTAAACCCTAAATCTCAAATACATTTTGCAATAAATAATGTGGAAATTGAGCAAGTTGAGGTGACTAAACTGCTTTGAGTTACCCTGGATTGTAAACTGTCATGGTCAAAACATATTGATACAACAGTAGCTAAGATGGGGAGAAGTATTTCCATGATAAGGCATTGCTCTACCTTCTTGACAGCACGGTCAACAAGGCAGGTCTTACAGGCCCTAGTTTTGTCACACTTGGACTACTGTTCAGTCTTGTGGTCAGGTCCCACAAAAAAGGACTTAGGAAAATTGTAATTGTATCAGAACAGGGCAGCACGGCTGGCCCTTGGATGTACACTGAGAGCCAATATTTATAATATGCATGTCAATCTCTCCTGGCTCAAAGTGGAGGAGAGATTGAATTCATCATAATAATAATAATAATAATAATAATATATGCCATTTAGCAGACGCTTTTATCCAAAGCGACTTACAGTCATGTGTGCATACATTCTACGTATGGGTGGTCCCGGGGATCGAACCCACCACCCTGGCGTCACAAGCGCCATGCTCTACCAACTGAGCTACAGAAGGACCACATCACTGCTTGTCTTTATGAGATGTATTGACATGTTGAATGCACCCAGCTGTCTGTTTGAACTAGTGGCGAACAGCTCAAACACCCATGCATACCCCACAAGACATGCCACAAGAGGTCTCTTCATAGTCCCCAAGTCCAGAACAGACTATGAATGGTGCACAGTACTAAATAGAGCCATGACTACATGGAACTCTTTTCCACAAGTAACTCATGCAAGCAATAGAATTAGATTTAAAAAACACCTCATGGAACAGCGGTGACTGTTAAGCAGCAGAAACATAGGCACAGACTCATGCATACACACACACGATAGCATACGCACTATACACATGTACACATGAATTTTGCACTGTATATATGTGTTAGTGGTGGTGTAGGGGTCTGAGGGCACACAGTCTGTGAATTTATTGTAATGTTTTTTAAATTGTATTAACTGCCTTAGTTTTGCTGGACCCTAGGAAGAGTAGATGTCACGCCTGCTCCCGCTCTCCCTCTCTTGAGAGCACCAGACTGCCTTTATTATGCACACCTGTGCTTCATCATGCACTGCAGCGCATCATTGGACTCACCTGGACTCCTTAAATTTGTTGATTGCCCCTGCTATATCTGTCTGTTTCTTTGATTAGATCCCTGTGTCAGCATTAATGTCGTTGTGTGTTCCTGTCCAGACGCTGTCCTGTCCTGTTTCATGTCGGTAATTGATTCAATGTTCTCATAAGGTGAATGCACCAATTTGTAAGTCGCTCTGGATAAGAGCGTCTGCTAAATTACTTAAATGTAAATGTAATGTAATGTCCCTGTCTCCAGTTTCGATCAACACAGTAGCTGCTGCCTTGGCACCCGCTAATAGGATCCATAATAAATACAATAATAAATAATAATAATAATAAATACAAATACACTTGCTGACATGGCGTTCATGTGTATTGCCTGCACCATGGAGTAAATAGCCTAAACTTACCTTTCGGCCACCTCGTAATTGGATTGTACTTTCACTATTTCACGTATATAAGAATTACTGTACATACACAATGTAATCATGTGTGTCAAATATATACGTTGAAAACACTACGGCTATTTCATGACATTCCAGGGACATCCTAATGACACATTATTGTTTTCAGGGCATCGTGTGAATATTTTATCCACTTGTGAAATATTATGTGATCACATGAAAATCCATATGAAACCTCATGTGAAATATCATCATGCGAAGTGTTCCAAAAATGCATGGTTTCACATTATTTCAGATGTGAAAGGTTATGTGATCACTTGTAAAAATCCACATAATGTTTAGATTTTTTTTTAAATTACATGTGATCCCAAACTTTACATGTGAAATAATGTGCCTTTTGTGGGGCCCAAGTGACATTTTGTGGGCCCCCTTTTGACAGCAGAGAGAAAAAATTTGAAGTTAAAGTACATTTCCTGCAATTTTGCACATTTTGCCATGAAGCATAAAGAAAATGCTGCCATTTTAAAGCAAGTTTGCTGCAATTCTACTCATTTTGCCATGGGGCGGAGAGAAAAATGTGCAGTATTTCAGTAAATTTCCTGAAATTCGGTACATTTTGTCATAAGATGCAGAGAAATGTTTGCAGTTTTTAATAAAAAATCAGAGTGACATATGAACTCAATGTGGGCCCTCTGTCGGTAATTCAATCATGATTACTACAGGTTTAGATAGCTGGCTAAACTAACTTACGAATAAAATATATATATAGGAACTGACAAGGGCTAGTTGAGTGACTGTCAGTGATTGACATAACAATAAAAAACTGCTGATGCATAACCACATTTCTAAATTGCACTTCATGTATTCTACTATTTTAAATCTCTACAGTAAGTTGAGATTCTGTCCGAGTTACAATTGATATACATACAGTTGAAGTCGAAAGTTTACATACACCTTAGCCAAATACATTTAAACAAAGTTTTCCACAATTCCTGACACTTAATCCTAGTAAAAATTATCTGTTTTAGGTCAGCTAGGATCACCACTTTATTTTAAGAATGTGAAATGACAGGATAATAGTAGAGAGAATGATTTATTTCAGCTTTTATTCCATTCATCACATTCCCAGTGGGTCAGAAGTTTACATACAGTACACACAATTAGTATTTGGTAGCATTGCCTTTAAATGGTTTAACTTGGGTCAAATTTTCAGGTAGCCTTCCACAAGCTTCCCACAATAAGTTGGTTGAATTTTGGCCCATTCCTCCTGACAGAGCTGGTGTAACTGAGTCAGGTTTGGAGACCTCCATGCTCGCACATGCTTTTTCAGTTCTGCCCACAAATGTTCAATAGGATTGAGGTCAGGGGTTTGTGATGGCTACTAATACCTTGACTTTTGTTTCCCTTAAGCCATTATGCCACAACTTTGGAAGTATGCTTGGGGTCATTGTCCATTTGGAAGACCCATTTGCGACCAGCTTTAACTTCCTGACTGATGTCTTGAGATGTTGCTTCAATATATCCACATAATTTTCCTCCCTCATGATGCCATCATCCATTTTGTGAAGTGCACCAGTCCCTCCTGCAGCAAAGCACCCCCACAACATGAAGCTGCCACCCCCTACTTCATGGTTGGGATGGTGAACTTCGGCTTGCAAGCCTCCCCCTTTTTCCTCCAAACATGGCAATGGTCATTATGGCCAAACAGCTCTAGTTTTGTTTCATCAGACCAGAGGACATTTCTCCAAAAAGTACGATCTTTGTCCCAATGTGCAGTTGCAAGCCGTAGTCAGGCTTTTTCTATGGCGGTTTTGGAACAGTGGCTTCTTCTTTGCTGTGCAGCCTTTCAGGTTTTGTCGATATAGGACTCATTTTACTGTGGATATAGATACTTTTGTACCTGTTTCCTCCAGCATCATTGCAAGGTCCTTTGCTGTTGTTCTGGGATTGATTTGCACTTTTCGCACCAAAGAACGTTCATTTCTAGGAGACAGAACGCATCTCCTTCCTGAGCGGTATGACGGCTGTGTTGTCCCATGGTGTTTATACTTGCGTACTATTGTTTGTACAGATGAACGTGATACCTTCAGGTAAATTGATATAAAGCAAATAGGCACTGAGTTTGAAGGTAGGCCTTGAAATATATCCACAGATACACCTCCAGATGACTCAAAGGATGTCAATTAGCCTGTCATATGCTTTCCCAAGCTGTTTAAAGGCACAGTCAACTGTATGTAGACTTATGACCCACTGGAATTGTGATACCGTGAATAATAAGTGAAATAATCTCTGTAAACAATTGTTGGAAAAATTAGTTGTGTCATGTACAAAGTAGATGTCCTTACCGACTTGCCAAAACTACAGTTTGTTAACTAGACATTTGTGGAGTGTTAGAAAAACGAGTTTTAATAACTACAACCTAAGTGTATGTAAACGTCTGACTCCAACTGTATATATACAGTGGAAAGACAATGTATGTGAACCCTTTGGAATTACCTGGATTTCTGAATAAATTGGTCATAAAATTTGATCTGATCTTCATCTGAGTTACAACAATAGGCAAACACAGTATGCTTAATCTAATAACACACAAACAATTATACATTTTCATGTCTTTATTGAACACAACATGTACACATTCACAGCGTAGGGTGTAAAAAGTATGTGAACCCATGCATTTAATAACGGGTTGACCCTACTTTGGCAGCAATAAACTCAACCAAACATTTTCTGTAGTTGCAGATCAGACCTGAGCAACGGTCAGGAGATATTTTGTACCACTCCTCTTTACAAAACTGTTTCAGTTCAACAATATTCTTAAGATGTCTGTTGTGAACCGTTTTCAAGGTCATGCCACAGCATTTTAAATCGGGATGAGGTCAGGACTCTGACCGGGCCACTCCAGAAGGCGTATTTTCTTCTGTTGAAGCCATTCAGTTGTTGATTTACTTCTGTGTTTTGGGTCGTTGTCCTGTTGCATCACCCAACTTCTGTTGAGCTTCAATTGGCGGACAGATAGCCTTACATTCCCCTGCAAAATGTCTTTAAACTTGGGAATTCATTTTTCCGTCAATGATAGTAAGCTGTCCAGGCCCTGAGCCCCAAACCATGATGCTCCCTCCACCATACTTTACAGTTGGGATGAGACCTTGATGTTGATGTTGGTGTGCTTTCTCCATCGATAGTGTTGTGTGTTCCTTCCAAACAACTCAACTTTAATTTAATTTGTCCACAAAATATGTTGCCAGAAGCGCTGTGGAACATCCTGGTGCTCTTTTGCAAACTTCAGACGTGCAGCAATGTTTTTTTTGGACAGAAGGGGCTTCTTCCGTGGTGTCTTCCCATGAACACCATTCTTGTTTAGTGTTTAACATATTTTAGACTTGACAACAGAGATGTTAGCATGTTCCAGAGATTTCTGTAAGTCTTTAGCTGACACTCTAGGATTCTTCTTAACCTCATTGAGCATTCTGCACTGTGCTCTTGCAGTCATCTTTGCAGGACGGCCACTGCTAGGGAGAGTAGCAACAGTGCTGAACTTTCTACATTTATAGACAATTTGTCTTACTGTGGACGGATGAACATCAAGGCTTTTAGAGATAAT
The DNA here is from genome assembly GCF_021184085.1 of Oncorhynchus gorbuscha. Lineage (NCBI taxonomy): Eukaryota > Metazoa > Chordata > Actinopteri > Salmoniformes > Salmonidae > Oncorhynchus > Oncorhynchus gorbuscha. Next base: position 69,821,189 of record NC_060190.1, on the reverse strand, counting down.
TTCGTAACCCTTTCCATCTTAATGCAAATCAACAATTCTTAATCTTAGGTCTTCTCTTTTGTTCGAGGCATGGCTCACATCAGGCAATGCTTCTTGTGAATAGCAAACTCAAATTTTGTGAGTGTTTATTATCAGGGCTAGGCAGCTCTAACCAACATCTCCAATCTTGTCTCATTGATTGGACTCCAGGTTAGCTGACTCTTGACTCTAATTATCTTTTGGAAAAGTCATTAGCCTAGGGGTTCACATACTTTTCTCAACCTACACTGGGAAGTTTTAAATTATGTATTCAATATAGACAAGAAAAATACAATAATTTGTGTGTTATTAGTTTAAGCACACTGTGTTCATCTATTGTCTTGACTAAGATGAAGATAAGATAATATTTTACTAATTTATGCAGAAATCCAGGTAATTCCAAAGCATTCACAAACGTTTTCTTGCCACTGTATGCTGAACAATAATATAAATGCAACATGCAACATACAACAATTTCAAATATTTTACTGAGTTACAGTTCATATAAGGAACTCAGTCAATTGAAACACACTCATTAGGCCTTGGTCTAAGGATTTCATATGACTGGGAATCCAGATGTTGTTCACAGATACCATAAGAAATAGGTAGAGGCGTGGATAAAAAAAACTGTCAGTATCTGGTGTGACTACCTTTTGCCTCATGCGGTGCTACACATCTCCTTATGCATAGAGGTGACCAGGCTGATTGTGGCCTGTGGAATGTTGTCCCACTCCTCTTCAATGGCAGTGCGAAGTTGCTGGATATTGGCGGGAACTGAAACACGCTGCCGTACATGTCAATCCTGAGCATCCCAAACTTGCACAATGGGTGACATGTCTGGTGAGTATGCAGGCCATGGACGAACTGGGCCATTTTCATATTCCAAGAATTGTGTATAGATCCTTGTGACATGGGGCAAAGCTTTATCATGCTGAAACATGAGGTGATGGATGCAGATGTATGGCATGACAATTGGCCTCAGGATCTCGTCATGGTATCTCTGCATTCAAATTGCCATTCATAAAATGTAATTGTGTTCATTGTCCGTAGCTTATGCCTACTGGGACATAACCCCACTGCCACTATGGGGCACTCTGTTCACAACATTGACATCAGCACTGCCCACACTACGCCATACACGGTGTCTGCCATCTCCCCGGTACAGTTGAAACCGGGATCCATCTGTAAAAAGCACACTACTTCCGCGTGCCAGTGGCCATCGATGGTGAGCATTTGCCCACTGAAGTCGGTAACGATGCTGAATTGCAGTCAGGTCAAGACTCTGAGTTGTCTGTGCCCATTAATGTTTGTACCATGCTTTGTGCTGCTAGCATGTTGTGCTGCTGCTAGGTTGTGAAAATAATTGAAATAATGTTGTTGTCATGTTGTGTTGCTGCCTTGCTATGTTGTTGTCTTATGTCTTTCTTTATGTAGTGTTGTGTTGTCTGTCTTGTCGTGATGTGTGTTTTGTCCTATATTTGTATTATATATATATATATATATATTTATCCCATCCCCCGTCAAAAGGCATTTGTCTATTAGTAGGCCTTCATTGTAAATAATAATTTGTTCTGTTTAACTGACTTGCCTAGTTAAATAAAGGTAAAAAATGTATAAAATAGAAGACGGTTTCTGACAGTTTGTGCAGAAACTCTTCAGTTGTGCAAACCAATAGTTCCATCAGCTATCTGGGTGACTGGCGTCAGACGATTCCGCAGGTGAAGGAGCCAGATGTGGAGGTTCTGGGCTGGCGTGGTTACACGTAATCTGCGGTTGTGAGGCTAGTTGGACGTACTGCCAAATTCTCTAAATGAATTTGTGCACAAAATGGTTAAAGAAAAACGATCTGGGATCTTTTACTTTAGCTCATGAAACATGGGACCAAATAAAATCAAAGTTTATTTGTCACGTGCGCCCAATACCACAGGTTAGCGTGTGCCAAATACAATACAACCTTACAGTGAAATGCTTACTTACAGGCTCTAACCAATGGTGCGAAAAAAAAAAGGTGTGTGTGTGTGTGTCTGTGTGTCTGTGTGTGTGTAAAGATATAAAACAACAGTAAAAAACATTTGAAAAAAGAGTAGCAAGGCTATATACAGACACCTGTTAGTCAGGCTTATTGAGGTAGTATGTACATGTAGGTATCGTTAAAGTGACTGTGCATACAGTATATGATGAACAGAGAGTAGCAGAAGCGTAAAAAGAGGGGTTGGCGGGTGGTGGGACACAATGCAGATAGCCCGGGTTAGCCAATGTGCGGGAACACTGGTTGGTAGGGCCATTTAGGTAGTATGTACATGAATGTATAGTTAAAGTGACTATGCATATGAGATAAACAGAGAGTAGCAGCAGCGTAAAAGACGGGTTGGGAGGGGGCACACAACACAAAGAGTCCGGGTAACCATGTCAGGAGTCTTATGGCTTGGGGTTAAAAACTGTTGAGAAGCCTTTTTGTCCTAGACTTGGCACTCCGGTACCGCTTGCCATGCGGTCGTAGAGAGATCCTTATTTTAAATACTTATTTTTCACCGTAATTTGCAAATAAATTCATAAAAAATCCAACAATGTGATTTTCTGGATAGTTTTTTCTCATTTTGTCTTTCATAGTTGAAGTGTGCCTATGATGAAAATGACAGGCCTCTCTCATCTTTTTAAGTGGGAGAACTTGCACAAATGGTGGCTGACTAAATATCAAATCAAATCAAATCAAATTTATTCATATAGCCCTTCATACATCAGCTGATATCTCAAAGTGCTGTACAGAAACCCAGCCTAAAACCCCAAACAGCAAACAATGCAGGTGTAAAAGCACGGTGGCTAGGAAAAACTCCCTAGAAAGGCCAAAACCTAGGAAGAAACCTAGAGAGGAACCAGGCTATGTGGGGTGGCCAGTCCTCTTCTGGCTGTGCCGGGTAGAGATTATAACAGAACATGACCAAGATGTTCAAATGTTCATAAATGACCAGCATGGTCGAATAATAATAAGGCAGAACAGTTGAAAGTGGAGCAGCAGCACATTCAGGTGGACTGGGGACAGCAAGGAGCCATCATGTCAGGTAGTCCTGGGGCACGGTCCTAGGGCTCAGGTCCTCCGAGAGAGAGAAAGAAAGAGAGAATTAGAGAGAGCATATGTGGGGTGGCCAGTCCACTTCTGGCTGTGCCGGGTGGAGATTATAACAGAACGTGGCCAAGATGTTCAAATGTTCATAAATGACCAGCATGGTCAAATAATAATAATACTAATTGCCAATAACAGTAGTTGTCAAGGGTGCAGCAAGTCAGCACCTCAGGAGTAAATGTCAGTTGGCTTTTCATAGCCGATCATCTCGTTCGCTCTCGCTCTCGTTCGTTCTCGTTGGCTGGCCCTCGCTTCATACTCGTCGCCAAACCCACTGGCTCCATGTCATCTACAAGACCCTGCTAGGTAAAGTCCCCCCTTATCTCAGCTCGCTGGTCACCATAGCATCTCCCACCTGTAGCACACGCTCCAGCAGGTATATCTCTCTAGTCACCCCCAAAACCAATTCTTTCTTTGGCCGCCTCTCCTTCCAGTTCTCTGCTGCCAATGACTGGAACGAACTACAAAAATCTCTGAAACTGGAAACACTTATCACCCTCACTAGCTTTAAGCACCAACTGTCAGAGCAGCTCACAGATTACTGCACCTATACATAGCCCACCTATAATTTAGCCCAAACAACTACCTCTTTCCCTACTGTATTTAATTAATTAATTAATTAATTTTGCTCCTTTGCACCCCATTATTTGTATTTCTACTTGCACATTCTTCCACTGCAAATCTACCATTCCAGTGTTTTACTTGCTATATTGTATTTACTTTGCCACCATGGCCTTTTTTTGCCTTTACCATCCTTATCTCACCTCATTTGCTCACATCGTATATAGACTTGTTTATACTGTATGTTTGTTTTACTCCATGTGTAACTCTGTGTCGTTGTATGTGTCGAACTGCTTTGCTTTATCTTGGCCAGGTCGCAATTGTAAATGAGAACTTGTTCTCAACTTGCCTACCTGGTTAAATAAAGGTGAAATAAATAAAATAAAATAAAACAAATAATAAATAATAAATCAAATCAATAAAATTAATAAATAAAATTAAGAGTGTCTCTACCACTCCTGCTGTCTCTAGAGAGTTGAAAACAACAGCACGTCCAGTGAACAGGTCAGGATTCGATAGCCACAGGCAGAACAGTTGAAACTGGAGCAGCAGCATGGCAGGGGACAGCAAGGAGTCATCATGCCAGGTAGTCCTGAGGCATGGTCCTAAGGCTCAGGTCCTCCGAGAGAGAGAAAGAAAGAAAGAGAGAGATTTAGAGAGAGCATTCTTACATTTACACAGGACACCGGATAAGACAGGAGAGGAGTACTCCAGATTTAACAAACTGACCCTCACCCCCCCCGACATATAAACTACTGCAGCATAAATATTGGAGGCTGAGACAGGAGGGGTCAGGAGACACTGTGGCCCCATCCGATGATACCCCCGGACAGGGCCAAACAGGAAGGATTTAACCCCACCCACTTTTCCAAAGCACAGCCCCAACACCGCTAGAGGGATAACCACCAACTTACCATCCTGAGACAAGGCTGAGTATAGCCCACAAAGATCTCTGCCACGGCACAACCCAAGGGGGGCGCCAACCCAGACAGGAAGATCACATCAGGGACGCATCCCTCCTAGGGACGGCATGAAAGAGCACCAGTAAGCCAGTGACTCAGCCCCTGTAATTGGGTTAGAGGCAGAGAATCCCAGTGGATAGAGGGGAACCGGCCATGTAAGAATGCTGTTCCTCGATTACAGCTCAGCATTTAACACCATAGTACCCTCCAAACTCGTCATTAAGCTTAAGACCCTGGGTCTCGACCCCGCCCTGTGCAACTGGGTATTGAACTTCCTGAAGAGTCATCCCCAGGTGGTGAGGGTAGGTAACAACATCTCCACCCCGCTGATCCTCAACACTGGGTCCCCACAAGGGTGCATTCTCAGTCCTCTCGTGTACTCCCTGTTCACCCACGACTGCGTGGCCATGCACGCCTCCAACTCAATCATCAAGTTTGCAGACGACACTACAGTGGTAGGCTTGATTACCAAAAACGATGAGACGGCCTACAGGGAGGAGGTGAGGGCCCACGGAGTGTGGTGTCAGGAAAATAACCTCACCCTCAATGTAAACAAAACAAAAGAGATGATTGTGGACTTCAGGAAACAGCAGAGGGAGCAGCCCCCTATCCACATAGGGGGCAGCCCCCTATCCACACGGGACAGCAGTGGAGAGGGTGGAAAGTTTTAAGTTCCTCGGTGTACACATCACAGACAAACCTCGGGAGGCTGAAGAAATCTGGCTTGTCACCAAAAGAACTCACAAACTTTTACAGATGCACAATCGAGAGCATCCTGTCGGGCTGTATCACCGCCTGGTACGGAAACTGCTCCGCCCACCACCGCAAGGCTCTCCAGAGGGTAGTGAGGTCTGCACAACGCATCACTGGGTGCAAACTACTTGCCCTCCAGGACACCTACACCACCCGATGACACAGGAAGTCCAAAAAGATTATCAAGGACAACAACCAGCCGAGCCACTGCCTGTTCACCAAGCTATCATCCAGAAGGCGAGGTCAGTACAGGTGCATCAAAGTGAGGGCCGAGAGACTGAAAAACAGCTTCTATCTCAAGGCCATCAGACTGTTAAACAGCCATCACTAACATTGAGTGGCTGCTGCCAACATACTGACTCAACTCTAGCTACTTTAATAATGGAAAAATTGATGTAATCCGATTTATCACTAGCCACTTTTTAATGCTTACATACCCTACATTACTCATCTCATATGTATATACTGTACGCTATACTGTCTACTGCATCTTGCCATCTTGATGTAATTAAATGTATCACTAGCTACTTTAAACAATGACACTTTATATGTTTTCATACCCTACATTACTCATCTCATATGTATATACTGTACTCTATACCATCTACTGCATCTTGCCTATGCCATTTGGTCATCACTCATTCATATATTTTTATATACATATTCGTATTCATTCCTTTACACTTGTGTGTATAAGGTAGTTGTTGTGAAATTGTTAGGTTATATTACTTGTTGGATATTACTGCATGGTCCGAACTTGAAGCAAAAGCATTTCGCTACACTCGCATTAACATCTGCTAACCATGTGTATGTGACAAATAGATTTGATTTGATTTATCACTCCAGTGTTAATGCTAAATTGTCATTATTCTTCCTCTATGGCCTATTTATTGCCTTACATCCCTACTCTTCTACATTTGCACACACTGTACATAGATTTTTCTATACTGTTCTTGACTGTACATTTGTTTATGTGTAACTCTGTGTTGTTTTTGTCGCACTGCTTTGCTTTATCTTAGCCAGGTCGCAGTTGTAAATGAGAACTTGTTCTCAACTGGCCTAACTGGTTAAATAAAGGTGAAATAATAAAACCTAAGTGTATATATATATATACTGCTCAAAAAAATAAAGGGAACACTTAAACAACACAATGTACCTCCAAGTCAATCACACTTCTGTGAAATCAAACTGTCTACTTAGGAAGCAACACTGATTGACAATAAATTTCACATGCTGTTGTGCAAATGGAATAGACAACAGGTGGGAATTATAGGCAATTAGCAAGACACCCCCAATAAAGGAGGGGTTCTGCAGGTGGGGACCACAGACCACTTCTCAGTTCCTATGCTTCCTGGCTGATGTTTTGGTCACTTTTGAATGCTGGCGGTGCTTTCACTCTAGTGGTAGCATGAGACAGAGTCTGCAACCCACACAAGTGGCTCAGGTAGTGCAGCTCATCCAGGATGGCACATCAATGTGAGCTGTGGCAAGAAGGTTTGCTGTGTCTGTCAGCGTAGTTACCAGAGCATGGAAGCGCTACCAGGAGACAGGCCAGTACATCAGGAGACATGGAGGAGCCCGTAGGAGGGCAACAACCCAGCAGCAGGACCGCTACCTCCGCGTTTGTGCAAGGAGATGCAGGAGGAGCACTGCCAGAGCCCTGCAAAATTACCTCCAGCAGGCCACAAATGTGCATGTGTCTGCTCAAACTGTCAGAAACAGACTCCATGAGGGTGGTATGAGGGCCCAATGTCCACATGTGGGGGTTGTGCTTACAACCTGTGTCAGTCATTGGCGCCCTGTGCTCTTCACAGATGAAAGCAGGTTCACACTGAGCACATGTGACAAACGTGACAGTCTGGAGACACCGTGGAGAACGTTCTGCTGCCTGCAACATCCTCCAGCATGACCGGTTTGGCGGTGGGTCAGTCATGGTGTGGGGTGGCATTTCTTTGGGGGGCCGCACAGCCATCCATGTGCTCGCCAGAGGTAGCCTGACTGCCATTAGGTACCGAGATGAGATCCTCAGACCCCTTGTGAGACCATATGCTGGTGCGGTTGGCCCTGGGTTCCTCCTAATGCAAGACAGTGCTAGACCTCATGTGGCTGGAGTGTGTCAGCAGTTCCTGCAAGAGGAAGGCATTGATGCTATGGACTGGCCTGCCCGTTCCCCAGACCTGAATCCAATTGAGCACATCTGGGACATCATGTCTCGCTCCATCCACCAACGCCACGTTGCACCACAGACTGTCCAGGAGTTGGCGGATGCTTTAGTCCAGGTCTGGGAGGAGATCCCTCAGGAGACCATCCGCCACCTCATCAGGAGCATGCCCAGGCATTGTAGGGAGGTCATACAGGCACGTGGAGGCCACACACACTACTGAGCCTCATTTCTACTTGTTTTAAGGACATTACATCAAAGTTGGATCAGCCTGTAGTGTGATTTTCCACTTTAATTTTGAGTGTGACTCCAAATCCACACCTCCATGGGTTGATAAATTTGATTTCCATTGATAATTTTTGTGTGATTTTGTTGTCAGCACATTCAACTATGTAAAGAAAAAAATATTTAATAAGAATATTTCATTAATTCAGATCTAGGATGTGTTATTTTAGTGTTCCCTTTATTTTTTTGAGCAGTGTATATATAAGTATCAATTGTAAAAGTGAAAGTATAATAATGTAAAATTCTTTATATAAAGCAAACCAGGTGGCATCATTTTCTTGTTTTCTTTTTATTTACAGAGAGCCAGGGGCACACTCTAACACTCAGACATCATTACAAATGAAGCATGTGTATTTAGTGAGTCTGCCAGATCAGAGGCTGTAGGGATGACCGGGAATGTTCTCCTGATAATTGCTTGAATTGGACAATTTTCCTGTCCTGCTAACCATTCAAAATGTCACTTAACACACTCACACCTTAACAGTCTGGGCAGCCCCCATCACATAACGTACACACCCAACTTAACAGTCTGGGCAGCCCCCATCACATAACATAACATACACTCCCACCTTAACCTTCAAATAAACTGAGTATACAAAACATTAAGGACACCTGCTCTTTCCATGTCATAGACTGACCAGGTGAGTACTTTTAGGTGTCAGCTAAAACATATGAAGGTGGCTTGAAATGTCCAATCCAATTTGCTTTTTGGCTGTTCAGACTGCAGGAAAAAGAGCAGATTCAAATCGGCTATGCAATCAAATAGGATTTGAGTCACTTCAAACTGCCAATGTGATCAAGGCTTTAGAGTACTTGAGACTACAGAGTATTTGAGCTCAGTTCATCAACAGGTGGCTTCTCAAAAGGATTGTGCAACTATTGTTAGCCATGTTTTGGACAATCTCATCTCAGGATACACCCTCAAAACGGCATCAAATTATAATTTTGTTGTCTGTTCTTCTGATCACTTACATAGGCCTTCTAGGGCAGACCAGGGCTTTTGGAACCGCTAGGTTGCTACGCAGTAGCCGACCAGCAGAGCTCATGACTTCACACTCCAGACCGGACACTGGGGACCTGGAAGCAGTGCTCAGTATTGACCAAGAAGCTGCCTCCTTCCGTCACATACCACAGAGCGAAGGCTTCTTTGATCCTTCTTAAGTCTTAAAAAGTTTAAAATGTTGTAGTCATTATACTAGCTCCAACATGGCTATAACATGTCTGTAATATGGCTGTAATATGGCCGAAATTTGTCCGTAATATGGCCATAATATGGCCGAAATATGGCCATAATATGGCCGTAATTGTCACGTTCTGACCTTTATTTCCTTTGTTTTGTCTTTATTTAGTATGGTCAGGGCGTGAGTTGGGGTAGGCAGTCTATGTTTGTTTTTCTATGTTTGGTTTCTGTTTCGGCCTAGTATGGTTCTCAATCAGAGGCAGGTGTCGTTAGTTGTCTCTATTTGCGAATCATACTTAGGTAGCCTGGGTTTCACTGTTGGTTTGTGGGTGTTTGTTTCCGTGTGAGTGTTTGTTGCCACACAGTACTGTTGTTTCGGTTTTCGTTGAAACACGTTATTTTGTTTTGTTCTAGTGTTCTGTTGTTTTTTGTAATTAAACATAATGGACACTTACCACGCTGCATCTTGGTCCGATCCTTACTTCTCTTCAGACGAAGAGGAGATCAGTCGTTACAGTAATATGGCTGTAATATGGCCATAGGCCTTCTAAAGGCATTTGTGGTTTACGTGATGAAGTGTGACAAAGCTCCTTCTTGACCCATTATGTTGAGTATGTCAGGAATCATTAGCACCCACTACCACCCAGAGTCAACAGGCAAGAGGAGATGGCTCACCCCATGCCATCCTCTCTCTGGACCGGCTGAGAGAGCAGCCTTAACTGCCAATTGCTCGTGGGGTTCCGGACTTTTTGTAAATGGATATGGCATATAGAATCTTCGGAGTCAAAGTCAGAACTGGATTTAAAATCTATCTGTGCCCTCAGATATGTATGTGATGCATATCCTAATAGTAGAGAGGTCTATGAAGAGTATGGCAAAAGCATGCGTATTTTTAGAATGCAGACTAGTTTTGTTATTTGTAATAGGAAAGACTACACGAGAAAAAATGTACCCAAAAAAGAGGAGTCAGTGATAAAGGAGGATGGAATAGTCATGACGTATGGACCAGGCATTGGGTAGTTAGCAAGCTTCCATATTACCCTTTCTGCTATCTATCCCTCTCCATATTACCCTTTCTGCTATCTATCCCTCTCTCCATACCTTTATTCCACCCCTCTCTCCATACCTTTATTCCACCCCTCTCTCCATACCTTTATTCCACCCCTCTCTCCATACCTTTATTCCACCCCTCTCTCCATACCTTTATTCCACCCCTCTCTCCATACCTTTATTCCACCCCTCTCTCCATACCTTTATTCCACCCCTCTCTCCATACCTTTATTCCACCCCTCTCTCCATACCTTTATTCCACCCCTCTCTCCATACCTTTATTCCACCCCTCTCTCCATACCTTTATTCCACCCCTCTCTCCATACCTTTATTCCACCCCTCTCTCCATACCTTTATTCCACCCCTCTCTCCATACCTTTATTCCACCCCTCTCTCCATACCTTTATTCCACCCCTGTCTCCATACCTTTATTCCATCCCTCTCTCCATACCTTTATTCCACCCCTCTCTCCATACCTTTATTCCACCCCTCTCTCCATACCTTTATTCCACCCCTGTCTCCATACCTTTATTCCATCCCTCTCTCCATACCTTTATTCCACCCCTCTCTCCATACCTTTATTCCACCCCTCTCTCCATACCTTTATTCCATCCCTCTCTCCATACCTTTATTCCACCCCTCTCTCCATACATTTATTCCATCCCTCTCTCCATACCTTTATTCCACCACTCTCTCCATGCCTTTATTCCATCCCTCTCTCCATGCCTTTATTCCATCCCTCTCTCCATACCTTTATTCCACCCCTTTCTCCATACCTTTATTCCATCCCTCTCTCCATACCTTTATTCCACCCCTCTCTCCATACCTTTATTCCACCCCTCTCTCCATACCTTTATTCCATCCCTCTCTCCATACCTTTATTCCACCCCTCTCTCCATACCTTTATTCCATCCCTCTCTCCATACCTTTATTCCACCACTCTCTCCATGCCTTTATTCCATCCCTCTCTCCATGCCTTTATTCCATCCCTCTCTCCATACCTTTATTCCATCCCTCTCTCCATACCTTTATTCCACCCCTCTCTCCATACCTTTATTCCATCCCTCTCTCCATACCTTTATTCCACCACTCTCTCCATGCCTTTATTCCATCCCTCTCTCCATACCTTTATTCCACCACTCTCTCCATGCCTTTATTCCACCCCTCTCTACATGCCTTTATTCCACCCCTCTCTTAATGTAGTGTGATCCATCCATCCTACATCACTATCTGGGTTACATTTCTACCCATTTCTCTTCTACCAGACACAGTTAAATGAATCTATGCCTCTATTGCAGGGGAAAGCATTCTATGAGTAAAACGAACATTTAGAGAGGGCTCTCTTTTTCAGCCATTTCCTTTCAATGCCCCATCAATCTCCACTTTTTAGTGCATACTTATCCTACAAACAACCACATTACTCTGTCTGAGGCCCTGAATACTTGTTTCAAATTCTTCCATCGTTTTCATTAGCTGAGGCTTTCCTTGCATGCATTTGGAAAAACAACAACAAGATATTACATATACAAAACATAACTGGAACTCCTCTCTGGTGTGGCAGTCAGAACATTGGTATTTTCAGAGAAAAAAGCGTCAGTGTTTCCGAAGAGTTTCCCAGGAAGGGGAAACCAAACGTCCACCAAGAGTAGGCTGATGCATAACATAATGTCTTCCTGATGTTTAACACATTTTCCAAGCTCTACATAAATCATAACTGTCACTGGATCCACTCCTCAGCTCACTGTGTCTCTGTGTGTGATTAAGTGCTACAGGGATGTACTGGGAATGGACAGAAGCTCTACTGAAAAGGCTGTCATCCAAGCAGTGTTTGCTACTTGGCTCTGGGTAGAAGTTGCCCTCAGGCACAGATCTATGATCAGCTTACCCTCACCAAAGCATGACCTTAACCAGTAAAAGGAAAATGCTAAAACTGACCTTACATCAGTGTCTAAAGCAGGGTTTCCCAAACTGGGTCTACTCTGTTTAGGACCACCAACATGCCAGGACACCTAATGGGCATTTTAAGAAAGCTGATTTACATAGAATTTGTGGTTGTTTTGGTTATACTGTATATCAATCATGATGAAATAACTACGTAGAAACAATGCTAAATCTAGACAGTGAATTTTGCTTCACTGTCATTGGCCAAACATAACAATGGTCGGGAAACTACTGTGAGACAACAATAAACCCAGATGTTGAGGATGTGTCAAAGGATGTGTCGTCGTTGTCTTATACAAGCAGTTGCCAAGCAGTAACCTTGTTCACCAAACATCTATTATATGCTGTTGTCAAGACTTTCTAATTGTACACCATACACCCATAAGCAACCTCTGAACCACACTCCACATTTCCATCTGCTCACCAAGCCTATACCAGCCTTACATGCTCTAAAATCCATCATATCCAGAATGAAAAAATCATAGTAGCATGTTTAAATCTCTCCAACGCCTTCGTGTGTACCCATGCTCTCTCTCTCTCCATCTGTTCACTTCTTCCTTCAGGACGTTCTTATACCTTCCTATTGATCGGCTGTTGGAGCATCAACATTCTGGAGTGTGTCAATTAGACAGCTCCTCCTGCCGTCTGTCTGTTTGTGTATGGAGGAGCTACAGCACATCTTAAATAGCCTCTCACTGAATGCTTGCTTTCCCCGTGCACTCCTCAGCTGCAGTGCATTAGAGAAGGAAGAGGGAAATCATATGACAAAAGTATAGATTTGCTTCAAGTGACTCCCTGTTGCCATTTATGCATTTTCCGTAGCGCATGCCAGGCCGTTTGGACTGGGCTGGTGAAACATCTTCCATTTGAAGTGTAAGTAATGAAGGTTACTTAATAAAATCTTCGTTAGTGTTTTTTTACATAAATGGAGTACATGTTCTGTTTGTGAGAAATATCCTTCAAAGGTACTTTGTGGGTACTTTGAAGTGTAGTGCTTTTTCTAAAACAGACAGATTGAGAAAAGTGGTGAGGAGGAACAGCTTTTTCCTTTCCATGGTCTGAGCCCAAGTCTATGAGGGCTATGGGATTGGATATTGCGTTATGGATAAGCTATGAGAAATTAAGTCCAAGAGTAAAGGTCCGTCCAAGAAACAAAATCCCAATACTCTATTAGGTACAGAACACACAAAGGAGAACATAATGCAACTGTGGATTTGCATGTCAAGGTCTCATGTGCAAATATCAAACATTGGACATTTTGCCCATGTTAGCCAAATAAGATCAGTATGCCTAGATAAGGGTGATCATCAGCATAGGAAGAGTAGCTGTAGCCAACAGCTATTGGGGCTGTTGGGGATCCGAATGTGCAAACAGCCCAGTACATTACTGGGGCCGAGCTCCTTGCCTTCGAGGACCTGAATATCACGGGACATGAAAATAAGGCCTGGAAAATTGTCCAAAACTACCTAAGCCATAGACTATAAAACGTACTCAACAAGCTGTATAAGGCCATAAGCAAACAAGAAAATGCTCATCCAGAAGCGGCGCTCCTAGTGGCAGGGGACTTTAATGCAGGCAAACTTAAATCCATTTTTACCAAATTTCTACCAGCATGTCACATGTGCAACCAGAGGAAAAATAACTCTAGACTATCTTTACTCCACACACAGAGAAGCATACAAAGCTCTCCCTCACCCCCCATTTGGCAAATCTGACCATAATTATATCCTGATTCCTACTTACAAGCTAAAACTAAAGCAGGAAGTACCAGTGACTCACTAAATACGGAAGTGGTCAGATGACACGGATCCTACATTACAAGACTGTTTTGCTAGCACAGACTGGAATATGTTCCGGGATTCATCTAATGGCATTGAGGAGTATACCAGCTCAGTCACTGGCATCATCAATAAGGGCATCGACGACGTTGTCCCCACAGTGACCGTAAGTACATATCCCAACTAGAAGCCATGGATCACAGGCAACATCCGCACTGAGCTAAAGGCTAGAGCTGCTACTTTCAAGGAGTGGGACACTAATCCGGACGCTTATAAGACATCCTGCTATGCCCTCAGACAAACCATAAAACAGGCAAAGCATCAATACAGGACTAAGTTTGAATCCTACTAGACCGGCTCTGATGCTTGTCGGATGTGGCAGGGCTTGCAAACTGTTATGGACTACAAAGGGAAACCCAGCCACGAGCTGCCCAGTGAAGCGAGCCTACCAGATGAGCTAAATAGCTTTTATGCTCGCTTCAAGTCAAGCAACACTGAAGCATGCATGAGAGCACCAGCTGTTGCAGACGACTGTGTAATCCTACTTTCCGTAGTCAATGTGAGCAAGGCCTTTAAACAGGTCAACATTCACAAGGCCGCGGGGCCAGGCGGATTACCAGGAGTGTACTCAAAGCATGCACGGACAAATCAGCAAGTGTCTTCACTGACATTTTTAAAACCTTTTACATTTTTGCCTAAAATGACATACCCATATCTAATTGCCTGTAGGTCAGGACCTGAAGCAAGGATATGCATTTGCTTGAAACCATTTAAAATGAATCATTTTGATGTTTGTGAAAATGTGAAATTAATGTAGCAGAATATAACACATTATATCTGGTAAAAGATAATACAAGCAAAAATACAAACAGCGTTTTCTTTTTACATTTTTTTCATCATCCTTGAAATGCAAGAGAAAGGCAATAATATAATATTGCAGTTTATGCGCAATTTAGATTTGTCAGCAGTGTGTGTGCAATTCCCAGATTGATCCAGTGAAGCATTGCAATACTGGACAAAATGTTGTATCAAGTCTGCCCAAATGTGTCGAATTGGTCAGTTGATACATTTTCAAGTACATAACTATAGAGAACATACAAAATTATATGGTAATACTACATTAAAGTTTACACGCTCCCAGAAATGTCATACATGATGTATCATTAGCTTATACACTCACTTTCACACATCTAGATGGCCGGACGGGGTGGGTGTGGAGCCAGAGACAGCAGGGGTCCAAACTGTAGAACCCAGTTCCTACATTTGAATATTACAATGGATTTTATCAAGCAAAACTGTTACATTTTATCTCTAGGACCTTCAGGATGACAAATCAGAGCAAGATTACTGAATGTAAGTACATTACTTACCATGAGAAACGTTTTTGTTGTTGTTTTGCACTCCCCTCAAACAATAGCAGGGTATGTTTTCACTGTAATAGCTACTGTAAATTGGACAGTAAAGTTAGATAAACAACAATTTAAGCTTTTTGCCCATATAAGATGTCTATGCCCTGGAACGTTTGCAGTTACTTACAACATCATGCTAATCAAACAATCCCGTAGAGGTCCTAGGCCTGACCACTGACAACGATGAGACAGGCTATAGGGGGAGGTCAGAGACCTACCAGTGTGGTGCCAGGCACCCAACCTCTCCCTCAACGTGAGCAAGACATAGGACCTGATCGTGGACTACAGGAAAAGGAGGGCCAAACATGCCTCCATTCACATCGACGGGGCTATAGTGGAGCGGGTCGAGAGTTTCATATTCCTTGGTGTCCACATCACCAACAAACTATCATGTTCCAAACACACAAAGACAGTCGTGAAGAGGGCACGACAACACCTTTTCCTCCTCAGGAGAATGAAAAGAATTGTCATGGGCCCCAGATCCTCAAAATGTTATACAGCTGCACCATCAAGAGTATCCGTACCATTGCCTGGTATGGCAACTGCTCGGCATCTGACCGCAAGGCACTACAGAAGGTAACGCGTACGGCCCAGTACATCACTGGGTCCAAGCTTCCTGCCATCCAGGACCTACACACTAGGCGGTGTAAGAGGAAGGCCCAACAAATAGTCAAAGACTCTAGTCACCCTTGTCATGGACTACTCTCTCTGCTACCGCACGGTAAGCGGTACCGGAGTCTAGGACCAAAGGGCTCCTTAACAGCTTCTACCCCCAAGCCATAAGACTGCTGAACAATGAATCAAATGGCCACACGCACTATTTACATTAACCCCCCTCTGTTTTACACTGCTGCTACTCACTGTTTGTTATCTATGCATAGTCACTTTACCTCTATCTACACATACAAATGACCACGACTAATCTGTACCCCCACATATTGAATTAGTACTGGCAACCCCTTGTGTATACCCTTTTTACTTTCTTTTATTTTTTACATTGGTTTATTTAGTCATTATTATTTTTTAACTCAATTTTTTAACTCAATTGTTGATTAAGGGCTTGTAAGTAATCATTTCACGGTAAGGTTGCTTTCAGCACATATTTTCTTTTCTGCTGCACGGCAAGAGGTACTGGTGCATCAAGTCTGACACCAACAGGATCTTGAACAGCTTCTATCCCCAAGCAATACGACTGATAAATAGCTAACAAAATAGCTACACGGACCGAGTTTACCATGTATCTTTATTGACCTTTTACTTCAGTATTTGCACTCTCTATGCAAACTCACACACATGGTCACTCCAACACACACACACACACAAACACTCACTCCGTCATTTGCTCGCTCACACATGATATGCACATGCATTTATACTGACTCTGCACATCCACACACCCACTCACATACAAGCTGCTGCTACTCTGTTTATCATATATCCTGTTGCCTAGTCACCTTACCCCTATACATATCTACCTCCCATCACTCTAGTATCCCTTCACATTGTAAATATAGTATTGGAACTGATCCTGTATATAGTATGCTTCCTTACTTACTTATTGTGTTCTTCATATTTCATGATTTTTGTACTTCTAGTATTACATTGTTATTGATTATTACATTGTTGGGCTTTGAGTTGCAAGAAAGGCATTTAACTGTACTTGTGCATGTGCCATTAAAATGTTTCATCTTGCAACAGTATCCAACAGGCCATTCTTGTCTGCCCAGCCAGGTATGAGGTGTTGAACGCTCAATCACTGTTGTTAGTTACGAGGCCGTGTGCAAAAGCACACGTGTAACTCTTCCCTAAAGGTTATTTTGTGCCCTTTTCAAATGGATCCATTCTCTATTACAAACATTGCCTCTGAACCTGAGGAAAGGTTATTCTTCTCACATGAATCCCACATCATTCCCACACCTATCTGACATTTTGTGGCTACGATGCATTTATGTTGTTTTACTCCTAATATTTAGCAGAGCATATTTGGGTCTTTCTATAAACTAGGGTACCAATGAGCATTTATTGTAGTGGACAACTCTTTGAAGCTGTTGCAAAGTCATTAATACATTTGTGACTACATTAAGATATAAAGAGATTGTAACGGCGTTCTTCGTTTGTCGAAAGAGAGTCGGACCGAAATGCAGCGTGTTTGTTACTCATGATCTTTAATGAATGAAAACGGAACGATACATGAAATAACTCTATACAAAAACAACAAACCGAACGTGAAATCTAATTACAGCCTATATGGTGAAACAATACAGAGACAGGAACAATCACCCACAAAATCCAAAGCGAAACTCAGGCTACCTAAATACGGTTCCCAATCAGAGACAACGAGAGTCACCTAACTCTGATTGAGAATCGCCTCAGGCAGCCAAGCCTATACAACACCCCTAATCAGCCGCGATCCCAAATACTACAAACCCCAATACGAAAAACAACATATAAACCCATGTCACACCCTGGCTTAACCAAACATATAACAAAAACACAAAATACAATGACCAAGGCGTGGCAGAGATAACGTAGATACATTCAATATAATTCATGAGTTGAATCAAAACCTATGTTTAAACCCTTTCTCATGCTTGGAGTCTTTACAGTTTTGGCAAAAATCGTGTAACATAAAAAAAACTACCTTTCTTACCTTACATTTATGATGCTGTTGTTTGTTGTTATATCATATACTAAGCAGTTAACAATTAAATTACATATTGACCTTGATTCTGTGACATTCCTGAATATTTTTTTGTATGGAGATCTCAGAAGTGTACTGTAACCATGTAACATTTTAAATCACCCTATGTTACGATGTGATTTTTTTTTCATGGGCACACATACAGTGCCTTGCGAAAGTATTCGGCCCCCTTGAACTTTGCGACCTTTTTCCACATTTCAGGCTTCAAACATAAAGATATAAAACTGTATTTTTGTGTGAAGAATCAACAACAAGTGGGACACAATCATGAAGTGGAACGACATTTATTGGATATTTCAAACTTTTTTAACAAATCAAAAACTGAAAAATTGGGCGTGCAAAATTATTCAGCCCCTTTACTTTCAGTGCAGCAAACTCTCTCCAGAAGTTCAGTGAGGATCTCTGAATGATCCAATGTTGACCTAAATGACTAATGATGATAAATACAATCCACCTGTGTGTTATCAAGTCTCCGTATAAATGCACCTGCACTGTGATAGTCTCAGAGGTCCGTTAAAAGCGCAGAGAGCATCATGAAGAACAAGGAACACACCAGGCAGGTCTGTTGTGAAGAAGTTTAAAGCCGGATTTGGATACAAAAAGATTTCCCAAGCTTTAAACATCCCAATGTGCAATGTGCAAGCAATAATATTGAAATGGAAGGAGTATCAGACCACTGCAAATCTACCAAGACCTGGCCGTCCCTCTAAACTTTCAGCTCATACAAGGAGAAGACTGATCAGAGATGCAGCCAAGAGGCCCATGATCACTCTGGATGAACTGCAGAGATATACAGCTGAGGTGGGAGACTCTGTCCATAGGACAACAATCATTCGTATATTGCACACATCTGGCCTTTATGGAAGAGTGGCAAGAAGAAAGCAATTTCTTAATGATATCCATTAAAAGTGTTGTTTAAAGTTTGCCACAAGCCACCTGGGAGACACACCAAACATGTGGAAGAAGGTGCTCTGGTCAGATGAAACCAAAATTGAACTTTTTGGCAATAATGCAAAACGTTATGTTTGCCGTAAAAGCAACACAGCTCATCACCCTGAACACACCATCCCCACTGTCAAACATGGTGGTGGCAGCATCATGGTTTGGGCCTGCTTTTCTATAGCAGGGACAGGGAAGATGTTTAAAATTGATGGGAAGATGGATGGAGCCAAATACAGGACCATTCTGGAAGAAAACCTGATGGAGTATGCAAAAGACCTGAGACTGGGACGGAGATTTGTCTTCCAACAAGACAATGATCCAAAACATAAAGCAAAATCTACAATGAAATGGTTCAAAAATAAACATATCCAGGTGTTAGAATGGCCAAGTCAAAGTCCAGACCTGAATCCAATCGAGAATCTGTGGAAAGAACTGAAAACTGCTGTTCACAAATGCTCTCCATCCAACCTCACTGAGCTCGAGCTGTTTTGCAAGGAGGAATGGGAATTTTTTTTAGTTTCTCGATGTGCAAAACTCATAGAGACATACCCCAAGTGACTTACAGTTGTAATCGCAGCAAAAGGTGACGCTACAAAGTATTAACTTAAGGGGGCTGAATAATTTTGCACGCCCAATTTTTCAGTTTTTGATTTGTTAAAAAAGTTTGAAATATCCAATAAATGTCGTTCCACTTGTTGTTGATTCTTCACAAAAAATACAGTTTTATATCTTTATGTTTGAAGCCTGAAATGTGGCAAAAGGTTGCAAAGTTCAAGGGGGCCGAATACTTTCGCAAGGCACTGTACATGTACAAATTACCATGACTAACCTTTACCCCTGCACATTGATTCGGTACCATTACCCCTTGTATATACTGTAGCCTTGTTATTGTTATTTTATTGTGTTACCTTTATACAATCAGTTTATTTAGTAATTATTTTGTTAACTGCATTGTTGGTTAAGAGCTTTTAAGTAAGGATTTCACGTTAAGATCTACACCTGTTGTATTCGGCGCATGTGACAAATACAATTTGATTTGATTCGATTTGAAGTGCACAACCAACACTTCCATTCAAAATAGGAGGTCACCCTTCTAACTCCATTCTATTAATCTCTTCATTTATTATCGATTAATTAATTGATTAATAGCTGCCCATACCGATCCACAGCTGTAAATACTTAGCTGACTGATATAGCCTATTTAACTAGTTAAACCTAGTTACCTAGTTAAACCTATTTACCTAGTTACTTAGCTGACTGATATAGCCTATTTACCTAGTTAAACAACAATGTCTATTGCTAGACTAGAGATATGCCCCTGGCTATAGTTAATCAGTGGTTGCACATTTAACTAGCTGGAATGAAGCTAGGGTGTGAAAATTGGACATGTGAATATATCCTTCCACTGTTTATACAGCAGGTCTCCAGCTATCCGTACCTGTCTGGTCAGCCTGATAGGTTGCCGTGGGTGTGTCCAGTTTACACCTGTGCAAATCGCAGTGTATAGAAACGGGATTAAACATCCAACCAATGCCTCACGTGTCATGCTGTAGGTCCACCACACACCCAAAAAGTTGGGGGTCCTGTCCAGAAACAACCCCTAGCCCCTACCCCAAGACACTTGTGGAGATCTGAGAGAATTGGACAGGTGTAACCGAAATTCCACCAATATCAGAGGGTAAGGTGGAGCTCTCACAATGTCACCACCCATCATTCCCTCTCAGATCTCCACAAGTGTCTAGACTCTGGGCAGTAGGGGCTAGGGATTGTTTCTAGACAGGCCATGGGTATTATGGTAGCTTAGTCAGTCAGTCAGTCTGGCACTGTCAAAAACATTTTAATAGCTGTCAAATTCTTGCTTCCTCTGTCCTTGTGAGATTCTCAAACCTAGATTAGTTGCATTCTCATTCCTCGTCTCCTTCGCAAAGCCCATTGGATGAGAAGGTCAGAGGTCCCTCCCCTCTCACCTTCGTATCCAATGGGTTTTGAAAAGGAGGCGAGGAGATAGGATGTGAGTGTTTCCCCCATTCCTCTTCCCTCTCAAAGCACATTGGAGGACGGGAAGGAAGGTTCCTATAGTCGGGATCCAATGCAACGTCAAGGAGAGGAAAGGAGTAGAGGAAGCAAGAATGTGATGTTTAGTTTTCACACACACACACACACACACACACACACACACACACACACACACACACACACACACACACACACACACACACACACACACACACACACACACACACACACACACACACACACACACACACACACACACACACACACACACACACACACACACACTGCTTGTAGAGTTATAATGAAATCATTATTTGTTATTATTATAATCAATGATTTTGTTGACATATTCCATTGTATTATGTTATTGAATTAAATTATTCTATCAACTTAGAAAATATAGAAATGCTGTTGTTTGTCCTTTTCATTCTTCTGGAAGGTTTAGCATGGCTATAAACAATAAAGAAGTTGACTAAAGCAGTCTTGACCACAGGCATGACGAAGAAACATGCAATGTCCATGTTTCATGTGACATTTAGAATGACATGTAAATGTTTTGTTGTTGCTAAGGGTCATGGTCTCATGGTGCCAATTTAAACTCTTATTCCCATAACTACATATTTGAAGCTGCAGGAAAATCATATTTGAATACAGTCCATTTGGAAACTATTCAGACCCCTTAACCTTTTCTACATTTTGTTAGGTTACAGCCGTATTCTAAAATGTTCCTTCATCAATCTACACACAATACCCCATGACAAAGCAACAACTGATTTGTAGAAATGTTTGCTCATTTATATTGAAAAACCCCCAAGAAATATTACATTTACATAAGTATTCAAACCCTTTACTCAGTACTTTGTTGAAGCACCTTTGGCAGCGATTACAGCCTTGAGTATTCTTGGTTATGACGCTACAAGCCTGACACACCTGTATTTGGGGAGTTCCTCCCATTCTTCTCTGCAGATCCTCTCAAGCTCTGTTAAGTTGGATGCAGCCACCACAATGCTTCACTGTAGGGATGGTGCCAGGTTTCCTCCAGATGTGATGCTTGCCATTCAGGCCAAATAGTTAAATATTGGTTTCATCAGACCAGATAATCTTGTTTCTCATGGTCTGAGAGTCTTTAGGTGCCTTTTGGCAAACTCCAAGTGGACTGTGATGTTCCTTTTATTGAGGAGTGGCTTCCGACTGGCCATAAAACCCTGATTGGTGGAGTGCTGCAGAGATGGTTGTCCTTCTGAAAGGTTATTCTATCGCCACAGAGGAACTCCTGAGCTCTGTCAGAGTGGTCATCGAGTTCTTGGTCACCTCCCTGACCAAGGCCCATCTCCCCCGATTGCTCAGCTCTCGGAAGAGACTTGGTGTTTCCAAACTTCTTCCATTTAAGAATGATGGAGGCCACTGTGTTCTTGGGGACCTTCAATGCTGCAGAAATGTTTTGGTACCCTTCCCCAGATCTGTTCCCTTGACACAGTCTTGGAGCTCTATGGGAAATTCCTTTGAACTAATTGGCTTGGTTTTTGCTCTGACATGCGCTGTCAACTGTGTGTCCTTATATAGACAGATGTGTGCCCTTCTAAATCATGTACAATCAAATGAATTTACCACAGGTGGACTCCAATCAAGTTGTAGAAAGAGCTCAAGGATGATCAATCTAAACAGGATGCATCTGAGCTCAATTTTGAGTCTAATAGCAAACCTGTTTTCACTGTGTCATTATGGAGTATTATGTGTAGATTGATGAGGAAATTGTTTTATTTAATACATTTTAGAATAAGCCTGTAACATAACAAAATGTGGAAGAAGTCAAGGGGTCTGTATACTTTCCGAAGGCACTGTATATCAAACCATTTTGAAATGTTGACCCTGATGTCACACATTGGCCCCTTTAATTATAGAAAGACCCATTTACTGCTCTAATCTTGGTCTCAGTGGCTTGCGAAAGTTTTCATCCCCCTTGGCATTTTTCCTATTTTGTTGCCTTACAACCTGGAATTAAAATGTATTTTTTGGGGGGGGATTTGTATCATTTGATTTACACAACATGCCAACCAGTTTGAAGATGCAACATATTTTTTACTGTGAAACAAATAAGAAATAAGACAAAAAAACAGAAAACTTGAGAGTGCAAAACTATTCAACCCCCCCCAAAGTCAATACTTTGTATAGACACCTTTCGCAGCAATTACAGCTGCAAGTCTCTTGGGGTATGTCTCCATAAGCCATCCATCATTCCTTAAATTCTGACCAGTTTCACAGTCCCTGCCGATGAAAAACATCCCCACAGCATGATGCTGCCACCACCATGAGGATGGTGTTCTTGGAGTGATGCGAGGTGTTGGATTTGCGCCAGACATAGCATTTTCCTTGATGGACAAAAAGCTACATTTTAGTCTAATCTGACCAGAGTACGTTCTTCCATATGTTTGGGGAGTCTCCTATATCCCTTTTGGCGAACACCAAATGTGTGTGCTTTTTTTTTATAGCTAAGGCTTTTTTCTGGACACTTTTCCGTAAAGCCCAGCTCTGTGGCGTGTGCGGCTTAAAGTGGTCCTATGGAAAGTTACTCCAACCTCCGCTGTGGAGCTTTGCAGCTCCTTCAGGGTTATCTTTGGTCTCTTGCCTCTCTGATTTATGCTCTCCTTGCCAGGTCCATGAGTTTTTGTGGGTGGCCGCTCTTGGCAGGTTTGTTGTGGTGCCGAATTCTTTCCATGTTTTAACAATGAATTTAAATGCGTTGTGGGATGTTCAAAGTTTAGGATATTTTTTTTATAACCCAACCCTGATCTATAC
>NC_060190.1:69625015-69792515 GCF_021184085.1 Oncorhynchus gorbuscha | reverse complement strand
ACACTCTAATGTACTTGTCCTCTTGCTCAGTTGTGCACCAGGGCCTCCCACTCGTCTTTCTATTCTGGTCAGAGCATGTTTGCACTGCTCTGTGAAGGGAGTAGTACACAGCGTTGTACGAGATCTTCAGTTTCTTGGCAATTTCTCGCCTGGAATAGTCTTCATTACTCAGAACAAGAATAGACCGACAGGTTTCAGAGGAACATTATTTGTTTCTAGCAATTTTGAGCCTGTAATTGAACCCACAAATGCTGATGCTCTAGATACTCAAATAGTCTAAAGGCCAGTTTTATTGCTTCTTTAATCAGAAAAAAAGTTTACAGCAGTGCTAACAATTGCAAAAGGGTTTTCTAATGATCATTTAGCCTTTTTAAATTATAAACATAGATTAGCTAACACAACGTGCCATTGGAACACAGGAGTGATGGTTGCAGATAATGGGCCTCTTTACGCCTATGTAGATATTCCATAGAAACCATCAGCCGTTTCTAGCTGCATTAGTCATTTACAACATTAACAATGTCTACACTGTATTTATGGTCAATTTGGTGTTATTTTAATGGACAAAAACTCTGCTTTTCTTTCAGAACAAGGACATTTTTAAGTGACCCCAAACTTTTGGAACGGTGGTGTATGTTATTTGACGTTGTTTCAATGTTGATAGTAAAATGATGTTTGAATCAGCATCATTGTTTCAACTTCATGCCATCAACCTAAATAAAGACGTATTTTGAAATAAAATTGCAAGCCACAGTCCATAGACGACTGCCTCTGTGTACAATGCTTAGCTTTGGAAAATCAGCTGTGTGCGATTCAGCTGAGCTATCATGTCAACACATTTAGACACTGATCAGCTTCCATGCTCATTTGCATAGACTAAATAACTTGAATAGTTGAAAGTAACTCCTCTGACTGTTTTACATAAGCTGTATGTGAAAGTAAATTTGGAGCGAGGTTGGGATTATGTAGGCTACATTGACATCTGATTTGCCAAATGGACATCATTTCAACGTGAAGCTATGTATACTATCATTCATCCATGGTTGATTGGATCTTTGGAAGTTAAGAAGTAGTTACCATTTTCCATTTAAAATATGATGCCAAATTCATGATATTAATAATACACTTTGTGAAATAGGTAACGTAGAGATGAGGTCTTAAGGGCAGATATTCAGAAGGATGCAGAAGGTTCTGTTGGAAAGGCGTCCATATTTATTCACAGCGTGATAGCCGGCAATGACGGGTAGACAATAGACTTACTTCTCATACAAAACAATGATCCGCACTAAGCCTAAAACAGGCTTGCCATGTAGCTTCCAAAGCCCTTACAGGTTGGCTCAAGCAGCCCCCCCATTTGAATTCTAAACAGAACTCCATTGCGCTCCAAAAGGAGCCGAAACATACGAGGTACACTTCCTGGAACATACCAATATGTATGGCGACATAACGCTAAAATGTGGCTCACACAAATGTATCTGGCTTACTCATAAACAGACGTGACCACTTCCATGTACACTTTAAATTAGGCACACGTTAAACAACAATCATGAATTGTTACCTGAATGGAACCAGCGAATGGCAGCAACCTACACTCTAAAAAGAAAAGGTTCCTGGAGTATATTAAAGGGGTTCTTCAAATTGAAACTGTGGGGGAACCCTTATAAGTTATTTGAAGAACCCTTTCTTCAAAGAACCCCTTTTAATGGATCCTTGAATAACCTTTTGGGTTAATTATTATTAATAATAATAATATGCATTACAATAACAACAATAACACTTTATTTTAGTTGCCAGTGTTTATTATGATTTTAGTGGCAGAACAGAATAAAAAAACATATATGAGGTAAACTCCCAGCAGAGTCCCAAGTCCAATGAGTTTATCCTCTGGCGTGTGTCCAAAGGGTTTATCCTCTGGCGTGTGTTGATGTTGTATTGATGTGTTGATGTTGTATTGATGTGTTGATGTTGTATTGATGTGTTGATGTTGTATTGATGTGTTGATGTTGTATTGATGTGTTGATGTTGTATTGATGTGTTGATGTTGTATTGATGTGTTGATGTTGTATTGATGTGTTGATGTTCTCTGTATCCATAGCCAGAATGATGTTGCAGTGCATGGTGAACCAACAGGTGTCCTGTTAAATTCATCAGAGGTGTAGGGAGGGTGAAGTCTGAATCCAAAAAATAGTACTTATACAGATGATTAACAAAACATACACACAACAGTATACATACCTTGGTTTACGTGGTAAATGTGAATGAAATAAATTGTATTTTGGACATACCTTGTCCATAACGTAGAGGCTTATGCGATATTCATTGAAGAGATAAGGGAGGACAATGGTAAATCTGATCTGCATTACATACTGGACCAATACCAACTGACATACATTTGTATGCCTCCTCATCTGTTTATTGATATCTACTGAATTGTGTCCATTTTCTATTTTAGAAAGATTTGCACAAATATGAAAAGATAGGCAGTGTCATCACAAAACAATTTCAATTTAGATCATACAAGGGCCATTCCTTACCTTAAATTGAGGAGATCTTTAACATGTTCAGTTAAGTGCCTTACCTGCTGTCCTTTCAAATTCAAATCCAAGTGTTTCAGTTGGGCAATTAGGTTCCTGCAAGAACCCCCACCAACTAAGGAGGTTCCTCGATGAACCCCACCTCCTATGGGGTTCTTGGAAGAACCTTTTTGGGGCAATTTTCAGTGCCAAGAACGCTTGGTTATTCAAATGACTTTGATGATCTTAGAAGAACCCTTGTTGATACCTTCATTTTTGGAGTGCAGTAACATAGCGGTACACAACCCAAATGACACAGACAAGACAGGACACACGGAGCTTCGACACAACGTGGGAAGTATGGACAAATGAAAGCATTTACAGAATGAAACACACAGAGTCTTTAACTTGTGTTACAATGATTCTGTGCACCGAACCAACATTTCACTCTTGTAGGCTAGAGACAGGAAAATAACCGCATTTATGTCTGGAACCGATTATACCAAAATACCTTTCCATACAAACATTTTCCTACCAACATTTTCCTACCGAACTGGGCATGAACTATAAAAAGTAGCTTACTGCTAACAAAGGAGCTAAAAAATAATGCAGTTACTGTATGTCCGGTATAATGCTCCTAGAAAGAAATGGTAAAATGCATAAGAGACAGAATATTTGAATGTAGGGCCTAATAGCAGATTAGACAGTGTGCACCGTTTGTGACGAGTGGGCATAAATACACATCATCACACAATTTTACCTTTGGATATTTTCTTGTATATGAAGGATGGTTGGTTGATTTCAAATTTATCTAAACGTTATTAATATGTTGGATTCACGTTTTCCATCTCAACCAAAAATCTTTGTTGAAAAGTAGGACTAAATCAAACTTTATTTGAAGTGCATTTAAAGTTGGATTTGATTTAGTGATATTCTTTAAATGTGATTTTTGATGATGGACACGTGAATCCAACATACACTATAAATACAAATGTATGTGGACACCCCTTAAAATTGGTGGATTCGGCTTTTTCAGCCACACCATTGCTGACCGGTGTATAAAATCGAGCACACAGCCATGCAATCGCCATAGAAAAACACTGGCAGGAGAATGACCTTACTTGAAGAGCTCAGTGACTTTCAACGTGGCACCTCATAGGATGCCACCTTTCCAACAAGTCAGTTCGTCAAATTCCTGTCATGCTAGAGCTGCCCCGGTCCACTGTAAGTGCTGTTATTGTGAATTGGAAACATCTAGAAGCAACAACGTCTCAGCAGTGAAGTGGTAGCCCACACAAACTCACAGAATGGGACTGCCGAGTGCAGAAGCGCATACTGCTTAAAAATCGCCTGTCTTCGGTTGCAACACTCACTACCGAGTTCCAAACTGCCTCTGGAAGCAATGTCAGCAGAAGAACTGTTCATCGGGTTTGGGTTTCCATGGCCTAACAGCCACACAAAAGCCTAAGATCACCAGGCACAATGCCAAGCGTCGGCTGGAGTGACGTAAAGCTCGCCGCCATTGGACTCTGGAGCAGTTAAAATGCATTCTCTGGAGTGATGAATCACGCTTCACCATCTGGCAGTCTGACGGAGGAATCTGGGTTTGGAAGATACCAGGAGAACGATACCTGCCCCAATACATAGTGCCAACTGTAAAGTTTGGTGGATGAAGAATAACGGTCTGGGGCAGTTATTTATGGTTCAGGCTAGGCCCCTTAGTTCCAGTGAAGGGAAATCTTAACACTACAGCATACAATGACATTCCAGATGATTATGTGCTTCCAACTTTGTGGCAACATTTTGGGGAAGGACCTTTCCTGTTTCAGCATGACAATGCCCCTGTGTACAATGTGAGGTCCATACAGAAATGGTTTGAAATGGTCGCTGTGGAAGAACTTGATTGGCCTGTAAAGAGCCCTGACCTCAATCCCATCGAACACCTTTGGAATAAATTGGAACACTGACATGCGAGCCAGTCCTACATGGCACCACATCAGTTCCTGACCTCACTAATGCGCTTATGGCTGAATGGAAGTGAGTCGCCGCAGCAGTATACCAATATCTAGTGGAAAGCCTTCCCATAAAAGTGGAGGCTGTTATAGCAGCAAAGGGGGGACCAACTCCATTTTAATGCCCAAGATTTTGGAATGAAATATTCGACGAGCGGGTATCCCGTCATGTGGTGTGTATATATAGTGTCTTCAGAAAGTATTCACACCCCTTGACTTTTTCCACATTTTGTTGTGTTACAGCCTGAAATTAAAAATGATTCAATTGAGATATTGTGTCACTGGCCTACACACAATGCTATCAACAAGGCAGGTCCTATAGGCCCTAGTTTTGTCGTACCTGGACTACTGTCTAGTTGTGTGGTCTGGTGCCACAAAGATAAATAAATTCACAGGATAATGCCCCATGCCACAAGGCTAGGATTGTCCAGGAATTATTCCATGAACTTGACAGTGAATTCACCTTACTGCAGTGGCCTGGTGCCCAGTCACCAGATTTCAGTCCAATTGAGCATCTGTGGGACGAGATTGAACGAGCTATTTGGAGTAGACATCCACTACCAGCCAACTTGACAAAACTGTGAAAAGCATTGAAGTCAACATTGTCCAGCATCCCTGTGGAACGGTTTCGACACCTTGTAGAGTCCATGCCCCAACAAATTGAGGCTGCTCTGAGGACAAAAGGGGGTGCAACTCAATATTAGGAAAGTGAAAAATATTTGTTCCATTTCTATGTGCAATGTTCAATGTATGCATAGTTCTGATGATTATGTTGAAATTAGATAGATGTAAAAACTGTTAGTCAGGTATAGTCAATGTATATAAGTTTAAGTTTTACCCTAATTTCAATGTTTACAATGCTAGTTGAAATGAGATTAAAATAGTACCGTACTGGACGATGATTTTTTTCAAATACAATGTATTTTCCACATTGATTTCAAGTCACAATACATAGACAAATTATGTGAACCAACATTGATTCCACCAGTGTGTGCCCAGTGTCCACATTGTTCCACAAGCAGTTCTCCATAACTATCAGGAATCCAGGTAAGACCCAAGTGCAGACGGTGTTATGTAACAATGTTTATTGTAACAACAGCGGCAGGCAAACGGCAGGGCAAGGCAGGCAGGGATCGATAAACCAGAGTGGGAGCAAAGGTACAGGACGGCAGGCAGGCTCAGGGTCAGGGACAGACAGAGTGGTCAGGCGGGCGGGTACAGAGTCAGGACAAGCAAGGGTCAAAAACCAGGAGGATGAGAAAAAGAGAGGCTGGGAAAAGACAGGAGCTGACAGGAACAAATGCTGGTAAGCTTGACAAACAAGATTAACTGGCAACAGACAAACAGAAAATACAGGTATAAGTACACATGGGATAATGGCGAAGATGGGTGATACCTGGAGGGGGCTGGAGACAAGCACAAGAACAGGTGAAACAGATCAGGGCGTGACAGTAGCCCCCTCTAGGGACACCACCTGGGCGGATACCTGGTTGACTGGGGTGCTGGCGGTGAAAGTCAACGATGAGGTCCAAGATTAGCGGAAACCCAGCACCTCTCCACCGTGCCGTAACCCTCCCAGTCATCAAGGTACTGAAAACCTTTGCCCAGTGTTCGAACCCTCAGGAGGCATCTCACCGTGTATGCTGGCTAGCAATCGATGACACCTGGGGGAGGGATGGGCCTAGAAACAGAAGACAAGGGGCAATCAGACAGTTTTGTATCTAGACATAGAAAAGACAAAATCTACGGAGGGTACGGGGCAAAAGAGGACGAACAGCAGAGGGGCTAACGATCTTGGAGCGGGGGGAAATGTCTCGGCTTCCGGCACTATAGCGGCCTGCCAGCGCCTCAGGCTTGACCTTCTTGGATACTGGTCGGTGCTGTGGAAGCGAAGTGGCCCGGACCTTACTGAACCCCTCCCGGAGGTCCTGGTACTCTGCGGAGCGGTCCGGGATAATTTCCAAGCCCCCAGAAAGACGGGACAGGCAGAGCTGACTTCAGGCAATGAGTGAGACAGGAGAGGCCCCAGCCCACAATGGCACCAGTAGTTCAGTCAATGGAGGGATTGTGTCACTGGAGCCAAGATAATTCCAATACCACGGGAACCTGAGGCGAGTCAACCAGCAGGAATTGGATCGTCTCGCTGTGGTTCCTCGACACTTGTAGGTTGACGGGGGGTTGTCTGGTGGGTGACCTGGCCTATACAGCACCCGTCCAATGCTCTAACACCCATGGGAATGGAGAGGGGTTAAGTGGGGATGCCCAGCTAGGACGCCAGGGTAACCTCCATGAGACTCACATCGGCCCTCGAGTCGCTGAGTACCTGCAGAGACTTGAACTGGTCACCCCACAGCAGTGTGGCATGGAGAGGGGGGGGCGAGTAATGGGAGAATAACAATTATCTTTAAGACCCACCAGTGTACAGTGCAACAAATGAGCTAGGTCTCTTGAAGGGACATGTAGACACAAAATGACCGGCAGTACCACAATACAGACAAC
Source organism: Oncorhynchus gorbuscha (assembly GCF_021184085.1). NCBI lineage: Eukaryota > Metazoa > Chordata > Actinopteri > Salmoniformes > Salmonidae > Oncorhynchus > Oncorhynchus gorbuscha. The sequence goes on along the minus strand of NC_060190.1, from coordinate 69,785,491 downwards.
TCTTCATCCCAAGTCTGCATATGCGTTCTGTCGGAGACAGCCTAGACTTGCCGAGCTGCATCAGCTCGTTGTCACGGCCGTTGGAAAAAAAGGACCAAGGTGCAGCGTGGTGAGTGTACATACTTTTAATAGTAGTTGTCGCCGACAAAACAATAAACAATACAGAAACAAACCGTGAAGCTTAAGGCTAAGTGCCATCAAACAAAGTTACCCTTTTTCCCACCTGTGTTTGTGGGGGGTTATCTAAGTATGGTTCCCAATCAGAGACAATGATAGACAGCTGTCCCTGATTGAGAACCATACCCGGCCAAAACATAGAAATAGAAAATAATAGAAACACAAAACATAGAATGCCCACCCCAACTCACACACTGACCAAACCAAAATAGAGGCATAAAAAGTATCTCTAAGGTCAGGGCGTGACACTCGTGAAGAGGTGAATCGACAGTCTCTGGAGGCTCTTGGAGGGACTCGGGTAATTTCGGATCCTCTCGGGGACGTAGACGTCGGGGACTTCCGTGTCGAAAAGCGTACAGGAACCCAGAATGAGGCAGATGGTGGAATAAGGAATACCTAGGATAGGTTAAGTAAGGTTAAGTAATCCCTCTCACCCCACCCCCCTAAGTTTTAGATGCACTATTGTTAAGTGACTGTCCCACTGGATGTCATAAGGTGAATGCACCAATTTGTAAGTCGCTCTGGATAAGAGCGTCTGCTAAATGACTTAAATGTAAATTAAATATGGATTGTTGCTCCCACACCGACATGGCCCAGGCGAGTGCCCTCCCGGACATAAGCGTAATAATGTACACTAACTTTGAGTGGTCCGAGGGGAACAAAGAAGGCTGCAGCTCGAAAACGAGAGAGCACTGGGAGAGAAAGGCCCGGCATGTTCTGGAATCTCCGTCCTAGCACTCAAGGGGGAGGTAAGCGGGGTGCCCTGGGACCCGGGGTGACGGCGCTGCTACCAGCCGGGTTACAGAAGGGTTGGGAGTTTACCATCGTGGTAGGCCGCCTAGTAGGCAACCAACGGATTTGCTCCCGCAATGCGTCCAAGGTTTGGTTGTGATGTTTGGCCACGGCCTGGAACCCTTCCATCAGACTGCAAAGCATCTCCTCGTGTCTACTAATGGTGGCTCCTTGGGAGGAGATGGCGTTGCGGAGCTAGTCCAAGTTTGCTGGGTCAGTCATGACCAGTTCGTACTATCAGGAATCAAGGTAAGACCCAAGTGCAGACGGTGTGCAGTAACAATGTTTATTGTTACAACAGGGGCAGGCAAACGACAGGTCAAGGCAGGCAGGTATCAACAATCTAGAGTGGGAGCCAAAGTACAGGGACAAGGGGAGTTCAGTGATCCAGAGGTGGAACAAAGTTACAGTATGGCAGGCAGGCTCGGGGTTAGGTGAAACAGATCACGAATAGAGGTTAGCCTATATACCTGAACTTTAAACAGAGACAATTAATTGAATTTCTAAGTAGACCAGACCCCACTGCTATTGTATTGGTGTCTATGGGAGACCCCCCCCCCCCATTTAGTAGACTAGAACTGACACATTTTTTTCAATGAACCACAGTATCTTCATTTAATCACCATATTTGGTTTAAACTCCCAAAACAGGCTAAACCACTAACAACTATGAACAGCAATGGTGCGTGGGTAAAATCACTGAGGATGCCAAGCTGGGAAAAAAGCCATATTACAACCTATGTTGTGATAATTGCATTGTTTGCTACATAACCCATTAGTTCATACACCATTGTGATATACAATAAGGCAGAGACAACAAAAAGACAAGTCACACAGTGGCGGAATGAATTCAACCACACGTTTGTTTCATCACAAAACCATAGAGCCACATCGGGCCAGTGAAGTCCCCAAAGCAAATATTTCATGGAACAAGTTAAAACAAGTTACATGACCCATGATCAAGCAAGTTAATGTTTCCGACAGTTTACTAAACAACTACTGATTTAGAACCACAGAGAGTTACCGCAAGTCAGCACAAAGAGAACAGGAGCACTGACTCCGCTATTCCAGCACCATTTCTACTTAAACTTTTAAACATCATCAAATCAACTAGGCTATATTCTTAGTCTAATACAGTGAAAATGATTTAGCCCAATCAACATAGCTAAATATCATGTGGCTGTCCATGGCACTGATTTATCTGTGTGTCTGTGTGTGTGTGTGCGCAAGTAGAAAGAACTTGTTGACTCACCCTACTTGTAGACTAGATGCCATTCCCCTCTCTTTCATGTTGGCAAAAGGGTCTATGCCTCTGTCATACAATAGTACACACTTTCAGTTTTTGTTGTCCTAGACTAATCTACCTGGCAAAATTATTCGTAGCCTAAGTTCCTCGCAGAGGCAACAATGAACCAGCTAAATTAGCTAGCTAGTTAACACGAGCCTACAAAAATTTTAGGCAACATATTGAACTTCAATTATGTAAGGCCGGGGGCACAATATATGAATGTATGGTTAGATCAGATCAGATCAGATCAGATTAATTCAGCCACTTGCGAATTGAAGGAACATTTTGAAAACACAGAGTTGAAAGAGAAATTGTTGTATAATTGTTTTTCTTTCATTCACATTTTTGGGGGAGCCTGACTTCTCCTTGGCATCCGTGACACACCTCTGCCTAAGAAACAGGTTCATGCAAACAATGTGCATAACAAAAGCAAATAGACAAACATTTAGACAACATCAATAATGATTAATGCATTTCCTGACTACAGCAGCATACCACCCTGCATCCCACCGATGACTTGCCTTGACGCTAAGCAGGGCCTAGGCTACATGAGGTGTGAGACTATAATTTGAAAAAGTTACTAAAATAGACACGCATTGCTTTTTAAAACTTGAATGAGAGGTGCTATGGAAAACACAGATGAGAGAATGGAATTAAAATTATTATATTCAGTCCATTTAATGGAGGTTAAAGCACGTGTAAATATGAATTTTGGAGATGAGAGGCACTTTTTCAGAATTGTGCAGAATGGCAGATTTTTACCTTGTCAGCTCAGGGATTCAATCTTGCAACCTTTCAGTTAAAAGTCCCTAAATGGGAGACATAAGAGATGTGAAAAACCATGGTTGTGTTTTGTTCTACCTCAGTTAGGGGGATCTCAAAAACTAAAGCCCTTATTCAGGAATGGCCACTAACCTATTATATTTGCTACACTGAAGAAGGCATGGGATTAGTGACTTCGATTTGGGGATGGTGCAGCAGATCGGTGGCCTACACCTTTGGTGATATAGTTTCTTATGCAACAGTATATTGTGTCCAATTCCCTCAGTATTATACTTTTTTAATGGGCGCCCATCACAGATAGATATTGCCTTGGACTATCAAACATGTTGATTTTGCGTGGCAGATTTCCCAATGACACACTGCTTCTACATTGTGCTTGACTAGGATTTGTGTGAACATACTCACGTCAAGTTAAACCAAATCATTAAAATTATCATTTTCATATCAGTGGCATAGAGATGGAATTGAATGCAATTTGGGCTATCTTCCCACAAGTGAATGTGGGCGTGTACAGCTAGAGAACCAAGTCACGCTATATGGGTTTAAACTTTGAAGAGCTAGTTCTTCTGGGGACATTTCTCCTCTTACCTACTCCTGTATCAAAGCAGCTCTGCTCCTGTAGTAATATTGCAATTACCATTTCACAGTCTCTTCAGAGAAACCATCCCAATGGTTTGATGCCGTACAAGGTGCAGACTCCGATATGACAGCTTTGTGGGAAAGAAAGGAGTGGGAAACGTGCTGATGGAAGAATAGGAAAGGAGGACTCCAATAGGAGAAAGTGTGATGATTCATCCAATATCTTCCTCCTCTCTGATCTGTCATTCGACAGAAGGGATAAGAGGTGTCAAGAGGAATGTGGAATTTCTATAAAAGACACAACACATTGGTCTGACGTTGCCTTAATGTCATCTTTGGATCGGGAACGGTCGGGAAGAAGTTAAGAACTAATCAACAGAAGCAACATATAATTGTATGGAGGAAATATCTGATTTAAGTACTGACAGTAAGAACCGAAAGAGATATAGTACATGTAATCAAGACATGAGAATACACGTCATACAAAAAAGGTTGCAACATAACAATGCCAGGCACATTAGTACAGTAGGCTAGTTTTCCTATTGAGTATGTTGAAAAGAGGCGTGTGGGAGCTAACTTTCATGCCTTTCGACCTTGGGAGTCCATGGCAACCCTTTTTAAAATCAAGATAGAGAGGTGGGTGGGTAGGTAGGTAGGGAGGGAGGAGGGAGAGAGAGAGAGAGAGAGAGAGAGAGCATGTGAGAGTGAAAGACAGCATGTGAGAGAAAAAATGTGTCTCATCATTCCACACAGGATTCCAGCAAAAGGAGTTTTGACAGAAAAAGAAAGCACTGAAAAGCTCAAACCAACACAAATCCCTTCTCTCATCTCTAGCCCCTCTCATTCTGTGTGGTGTTTCTCATCGCTCCTCCTCTGCTTTATCTTGCAGGAATTCACTCAGCAACCCGGAGAATTGAGCCGAGTGGCCTGAAGGCTCTGACACGAATCAACCAACCCCCCCACCCCCAAGGGAAGGGGAGAGATTAAAAACTCCTGATCGACGTGGAGGGAGAGAGTAAGAGAAGGAGGGAGAGAGAGAGAAGGGGAAAAAAGAGCTTATCATACACCTTTGCTCTTCTTAATGCCCCCTGTGAGGGATCGCCATAGGCAGGGTGGTGAGTAACAGCGGGCAGAGGAGTAGCTGCCCACCACACTAGTCAGACCATGGAGTGAGGAGAATAGAAGGAAAGAAAAAGATAAGAAAAGAAGAGGATATATCATTTGAAGAACCAAACTTAGAGCAAAGCAACGAGACACATCACCTGTTCTGTGCCCACCTCTTCGAAAAGTATTATTAAGGTTAACCCCCATGACATAAAGTAGTGTTCTCTGTGTTCCTGATTCCGCTGGGTTCTAGAGTGTGTCAGTATTCGTGTCTGGGCTGTGGTCATGGTGTCTCAGCTCCAGGGGTGTGCTTTGCATCGGACAGACAGGATCTGTCACAGAGGCAGCCTGATCAGGCTCTTACTTCTACTCTACTGCTCTCTCATGACCGCCCAGGCTGCCAAACCCAAAGGCCCGGGTGGCACACACCTCAACTCCATCCGCATCGATGGAGACATCTCCCTGGGAGGCCTGTTTCCTGTGCACGCCAGGGGCAATGAAGGCAAGGCCTGTGGGGAGCTGAAGAAGGAGAAGGGGATCCATCGTCTGGAGGCCATGCTGTTCGCCCTGGACCGTATCAACAATGACCATTCCCTGCTGCCCAATATCACGCTGGGAGCACGCATTCTAGACACGTGTTCCCGGGACACCCACGCCCTGGAGCAGTCACTTACCTTCGTCCAGGCCCTCATCGAGAAGGACGGGACGGACGTCAAGTGTCTTGGCGGGGGAGCACCCATCATCACCAAGCCTGAGAGGGTAGTGGGAGTCATTGGAGCCTCGTCCAGCTCTGTGTCCATCATGGTGGCCAACATACTGCGGCTCTTCAAGGTAAGGACCACCCCTTGGGGGTCTTCACTACATGGTTGTGTGGTTGTGGTGGAGTGTTTACAGTGTGAGTGTCTCTTGGTGGGTCAAACTCAACCAATTTTTATAGATGCAGGCCTGCGAAGCCACTACACAACACAACAATAAACAATGCATTTAATGTACTTTAACGGTGACAAACGATGCCTACAAACTGTTAGGGCTTACATACAGCTGTCCCGACCACAGAGCTTTCCTTTAAGCACCATGGAGTGAATCCTTATCACCGCTACACCTGGCTATCAGCTGAGCCACGTCTGGCAGCAAAACATTTTACTCACTCTCATTTACTGCCATTTTAAAAACCATAGCTGATGTCTGACTTCTTTAAATAAAATGTGTTTCTACTGGTTCCTTGTGGATTGTTGTAACTCGATAACAACCACATTCTCCTTCAATAATAATACATGCCGACATGAGTTTTGACTTTAGAACCACACACAAACATTATTACATTGATGTTCAGTAAATTCATAATGTTTGTTTTCATGTATTTAACACTTAGCTCTAAGTATAAGCAAGTGCAAGAAAATGAGCAGCGATGAAGTAGGCCTATTCGTTCAGCACTTTCAAAATGGACAGCAACAGAAATTCTGATAGATGTTAGTAAAGATAAAATCAGCAAGATGTTGAGGCCTTAACTTTATTCTTCATAAAGTCACCACACACACACAGAGAGAGAGAGATAGAGAGAGAGAGAGAGAGAGAGAGACCACACGCACACAGAGAGAGATAGAGAGAGAGAGAGAGAGAGAGAGAGAGAGAGAGAGAGAGAGAGAGACCACACGCACACAGAGAGAGATAGAGAGAGAGAGAGAGAGAGAGAAACGTTTTATAGACAATGTACTGGTGCAGAGACATGCATTGAGCAAACTAATCCACCATCGAAATGGAATTACATTTGGCCCATTACTGAACTTCTGTTTGAAAATAAAGGTTTGAATTGGATTGTCATTGGCAAACATGGTTACAGACCCAACAAAATAGCATCCCCTTCATTGTGGAGAAAAGCGCACGAGCTAATTATAATACACAAAGTAAACAATACAATTAAATGCATAATTGAATTGCCTAAAGTGTGACCCACCAGCTGGATATGGTCCTATGTAGCAAAATTTGAAATGGTGTTTTTTTAAGATGGAATAAAAGTAGAAAACAGTATATCAGACACTGCAGTTGAGGAACAATGGGAAAGTAATTCTGTTTTGAAAGTTGATAAACTTGTAACCCCAATTTTGAGAAAATAGCGATTGAATATGTTGGTAAACGTACTGGAGTGCTCTTCTTTGTCTACCCAATTCAACATCGTTCACACCCTCTTAAGCCTTAGCCCCATCCATCTCTTTAAGGATTCACATGTGAGGCCACGTGCTAAACAGAGTGAGTAGTGTAGTAAACAACCAAAGATTTCAAGACTAAAAGTGGTAAAAGTAGTCTGCTACATTAAGGGAAAAAATCCAGGTAAAAATACCCTTTATCTCATCCTTGGCCTATATCCTAATCTGACTTTGGGGTAGGTCATGTTGTTCTTCACATTACTGTCTCTGATAAAGATGTAAATAGTACAGTGAAATGGTTACTGGCATAGTAACAATATCAAAAACAGAAAGTGTCCAGAAAAATATTTCATAAATATTCAAGAATTTTTTGATGACTCTTACCCAGACATACTTGTCTAAATTGATGGGTCATGTAATCATCTGGAAAACTGGAGTTGCTATAGCCCCCCCCCCCCCAGCACAACTAGCTAAGTGGATGGGTCACTATTGTCTAGACATGTACACATGTTCATGAAAAACAATAGATTGCCATAAACACCCATGACTAACTTGACTAACTTGATGGGTCATGTAATCATCTGGAAAACTGGAGTCTTTTGTTTAGACATGTAGCTACAGTAGCTAGCAAAACAATGAACTGGCATAATCGCAACTCACACTACTACCCATACAAACATTGTCATAGCTGTAGTATGAATCTGCAGGTAGCTTAAGCAGAAAGTATCACCTGCTAAATTCAGGGCGTCAATGTTGTTGAGAAAAGTAGCAAAACGTTTGTAGTTCTTGATGGCAAATGTTATTTCTTTCAAAAACGCAGCTAAAGAAAGGACAATCTACACATACTCAGCACCTCACATTATAGACAGAAGATTCCTACACGGCAGACCAATCCAAATTCATGTCCAGCCCATCCATTATCTCAGACAATCATGGCTAGTGGGAAGGTTCCTCCCTTTTTCATGGCTAAACCAACTAGGCTTGTAATTTAACAATTGTATTCATATTTACAGATGTAATACAAGTTTGTTATTATGGCACATGAAAGTTCATATATTCCTGAAAAAAACATTTTTTTATAAAAAACAATTTAAATATGTTCTAATGCCTCTCCTGTGAAGTAGTGACGTGCGACATACACCTAGCTTCCTGAAACGGTTCACAAATTATGAATAAGATACTAATGTGATAGTCCTACACTGGATATATGAAACATTAAGAACACATGCTCTTTCCATGATATGACTGAATCGAGGTGAAGTCTATGATCCCTTATTGATGTCACTTGTTAAATCCACTTCGATCAGTGTAAATGAGACAGGTTAAAGAAGGATTTTAAGCCTTGAGACAAATGAGACATGGATTGTGTATGTGTGCCATTCAGAGGGTGAATGGGAAAGAAAAAATATTTAAGTGCCCTTGAATGGTGTATGGATGTAGATGCCAGGCGCACCGGTTTGTGTCAAGAACTGACATGATCAGTCCAATCAAAGCAGTACCCAAGGGGGCTTGAACTACCTAGCTCTCCCGTAGATTCTGCGGTGAAGTAGTGTACCCATGAGTGACAGAACCCTGAGCCAATCATGGCCCCTCCACCACAGAAAGCACTGAGCTAGGCTGAAACACCTGCATTTTGGAGCTGCTTACTCAAGAATGAGTTTGGATGCTGCTTTATTAACTCAATGATTTTCTTCATTGTTTGCTAATATGATATGTGACATGAATTAATGCTAGAATGACATGCAAAACATGCCTTTTTTTAATAGGTGGAGCTCAAAACAGATGGGTTTTCGCACCACCTGCCCTGAAAGACGGGTCGCCACTGATTGACGTGCTTGCAGTGTTGTAGGGAATGTCTGATATACTGTATATACACTGTGGTGTTTGCAGTGTCGGATGTGTTAAGGCTAGTGAGTAGCCAGCTAATCTTTATATTTCAAGTCTAGCCAATTTGGATCTATTTGCTTGCTAACAAGATAGAACAGTTGAACTGTTATGAATACACCCTTGAATACACACTGTTTGAAGAACAGTGAGTGGTGGGACACAATGCAAATAGTCCGTGTAGCCATTTGATTATCTATTCAGGAGTCTTATGGCTTGAGGGCAAAAGCTGCTGAGAAGCCTTTTGGTCCTAGACTTGGCGCTCCGGTACCACTTGCTATGCGATAGCAGAGAGAACAGTCTATGACTGGGGTGAAAAGGGTCTTTGACAATTTCAGAATGAGAACGATTCCTTATATACATATTTTAATACTCATTGCACATTTATAAAACATAGACTAGATAGCCACACACTGTTATGTGCTAGCTAAAATGCTGCTAGCGGTACGTAGTGTTGTCACAACACCAAGTTTAGTATCACGATCTGCGATACCAAGGGAAAAAAACAAGACGTGTTAGCCAAAGTCACAGAATGGCACTTGATCCAGACATATCTTTTGAGTTCAATATAATTACATTTGAGATGTATTAATGTATGCAATAGTAAACCAGTTATAAAGTCACACTTTTATTTTCTATATTTTTTTTAACAATCTAACTACATAACATAATAACAACCAATACAGGTGAATGCATAGTCTATAGAATTGTGTGCATGCACTGAGTTATTGAGCTTGTTTTGGCTGATTTCACGGGGCTACAGATGAAAAACAATCTGTTTCCCTTCCATTTGGGACATATTTTATTCTACTGATCTACAACATTTGCATAGAAGAAGCAATCTCTTCTTATTTAAAAGTGCACGCTGTCTCTAAGACCCATGATGTCATTCACACACACACTCAGTTCGAGGCTCGAGCAAAGATCATCTTGACTGGGGGAGATGTGAGGTGGGGGAGATAAAGTGAAATAATAATGTTTTGACTGGCGGCAGAGAAGTCAGGTGCAGGAGAGCAAAAACTGATTGACAATGGCGCAGTTTAATAAACAAAACCACTGTAAACAGAACAAATAAATCAATGGGTAAAACAAAGCCCATCATCACCAGCATAACGTGCACAAGCACAATTCCAGACAAGGACATGGGGGGAAACAGAGGGTTAAATACACAACATGTAATGATGGAATTGAAACCAGGTGTGTGGGAAGACAAGTCAAAACAAATTGAAAATGAAAGGTGGATCGGCGATGGCTAGAAGACCGGTGACGTCGAACAGCCGAACGCCGCCCGAACAAGGAGAGGGACCAACTTCGGAGGAAGTCGTGACAAATGTGTGCTTACCTTCTGAAATCTCGCTCTGATTTGTCATCCAAAGGATCCCAGAGATAACATGAAGTGTTGTTTTGTTAGATAAAATAGTTTTTCATATCCTTAAAAGGTCCATATAGCATGCACAATCAATTTGTTATTTCCACTCGTTCAATTTGCAAATCTAACCCTAAACGTTGTTTCAACCAGGCAAATCACATTCATATTTATTCCTCAGAGATCCTAAAACGTAACCAGACTTCACTTTATCATTAGGGGTGTAGTATATCCGTTTGGACACCAAATTTGGTCAGAGAGCAACGCCTTCAAGGCACGCCGATGACGCGGGCAGTCTTCACTTGATCAACTGTAACTTTGTCAAATAAGTATCTGTCGCAAAATGTAGCTGCTAACCTTGTGCGACAGCAAGCCTTTTCATTTTGAACAAAACTATAAGAATATGGAGAGTTATGAAGTTATGAAAACTGTGTGTTTTGCAAATGTTAAACTTATAATATGGCTGCTAATACTGGAAAAGCTAAATTAAAGTCCAAGTATACAGATTTGACAATATTCTTGCAGAAAAATGTAATGTGAATGTAAATGTCTCCTTCACAATTTTCAAATGTACCTGGGTGACTTCACACTAAATGTCATGTAGTAATGTCATGTTGTTTGCTCCAACTTCAAGTTATCCGTCTGAAACTTTCACATATACTTGTGGACACCATCGGAATTACAACCAGAGTGATGGAAAGATGCAGGACCTGTCAGGACCCGGTTGCGAACCCGGGTCTCCGGAGCGAGAAACAGTCACTTAACCAACTGAGCCACGAATAGTCGGCAGAACCCAGAAGATGAGGCAGACACAGCAGTACTTGAGACGGTGTATTTAATGAAGTAAAAAGTGAAGTTCTTCAGGAAAACATGTAACTCCACAACCTCAAAAGGAATCCTACAAGAACAAAGGTAATCCTCCAAGACAAAAAAGGTAAATCCACAAGGTGGAAGGCAAAGCACAAAAAGCCTCAAAAGATACTCAAAAAACAAACAAGAACAAAAAAACAGAATTCCACAAGAGAGTCCACCGGGATCAACAAGCGTTCTCAGAGTACTAGGGCTGGGTGCTAACATACAAACACAGAGCAAAGAACAGAGGAAAACAAAGGGTTTAAATACAATCACGGGAAACGAGGCACAGGTGCAAATAATAATGGGGATCAAGGGAAAACAAAAGGTAAAAAGGCACAATGGGGGCATCTAGTGACCAAAAACCGGAACAACCCTGGCCAAATCCTGACAGGACCTTTCTGTTTCATTACAAAGATGGTGGTAGAAAACCCCCCCCAAAAAACTGGCGATTTTTTTTATTTGGATTTTCTTCTACCAGATATATTGTGTTATATTCTCCTACATTCATTTCACATCTCCACAAACTTCAACAAGTTTCATTTGAAATGGTACCAATAATATGCATATTCTTGCTACAGGTGTCATGGTTCATGAATCCACTGCCTCCCTCTCTCTGTCTCTCTCTGTCTCTCTCTCTCTCTCTCTCTCTCTCTCTCTCTCTCTCTCTCTCTCTCTCTCTCTCTCTCTCTCTCTCTCTCTCTCTCTCTCTCTCTCTCTCTCTCTCTCTCTCTCTCTCTCTCGTGTTTGTGTGGGCGTGGTTCCCAATCTCGGCCTGATTGTCTGCGCCAGCTGGAACCACTTATCTTCCCTTTATATGTTCTGTAACCAGTGTTTCTTGTTGTCAGATTGTTGTTTCTTGTTGTTACTTCCCTGAGGTTGTGTTGTTACTTCCCTGAGGTTGTGTCGTGTGTCCATGCTCATCTCTCGCCGCCCTTGTGTGGATTATCTGCTGTGCTCCTTCCTACCCATCCGGACACACTCCCCTGAATTTCTCAGCACGCTATCACCGGAAGATGCGCCCTAGTCCCTGGGTCGGATTCCGTCTGAGTACAGTCTGTCTGTCCTGTTGCTGCTGTAAATTGTATTCATTAAACCATTGTTGCTTGCATCTTGCATCCGCCTCTGTATTGTCACAACAGGCAGTTAGATTTGGATGTCATTTTAGGTGAAAATTGCAAAGAAGGGGCTACCCCTAAGAAGTGTAAATATCTGACTCCACACCATGGGAGTTCCCATAAACTTACAATAGTCCCATTGGCCATCTCAATCTAACCATCCTTTGTCTCGTTTGCTAAGCAATTGCAGCGAGTGCCTCTCACCCATAGAGTTGTATAGAGGGTTCATAGTCAAAACTACAAGATGGATTCTCTAGTACATCACTATGCTCTCACTATCCTGAATAATAGGATGCAACAGCAGTTCATGTCATTGTCTCCTAATAGAACAATAACAGTTTGTCTTTCGACCCAAATTCATTACTTTGACCCCCCCCCCCCCCCATAATAGAAAAAAGTCATTTTCATCCAGATGTTATACTTAGTCATAGAGCATACCGAATCCCATGGTTTCACTGATTTATAAGCTCAGACCTCTTAATTGCTTTCTCTGATCTGTTGATGCTACTTATGCTGTTGTTCAGGTTTGATTGATGGAGTTGGCTCCAACCTGTCAAACTACTGTCATTTCATTGAGTCATTCATTCCTTCTGATAAGAAATGCTTGGCCTTTACTCTCCTGGAAGTCATGCATTCAGACTGCGTTTTAAGACTAATTGGATATTTTGCATATCTATTACTAAACATCTCACTATTTGTGATAATTGGATTATATATTTTAGCCTGATAAAATTAATTAAAAAATATTCTGGTAAAGACAAGACAGGCACTTTCAGCGATTTATTATATTTATCACAGATCCTTCCCTATGCTGGAGTTACATGCATCATCATGAATACTGGTGGCTCAGTTATGAATGGGTGTTTACACAAGCAAAGCTCTGCCTGTGTAACGCCATTCATCTGGCAGAGGGCTGTGATCAAAGAGCTCCAGTGGACGGGGAAGGGAGGGTGAGGGACATGGCTTTGACAGCCCTTATGTTCTGCCATAAATACCTTGAATGCTGAGTCCAACATCACAGGGCTATACAGTACCTACCAGGAGGAGTGTATCCTCTTACCTCCGCAGCCTGGATGTAAGCATAGCCCTGAGTGAGCCCAGCATGGTGGCGGGCTCTTACAATAATACGCATCTCCGACAGCACTCTCTGATCCCTTTCGCTCAGGAAGCCTGTTGGAAGTCCTGCGTCATTAGCACAGCATAATCTTATCATTACTGCATATAGCAGGTTTCCCTACCTATTTAATGTGGCTCTCTCTGATCTCTTCTTCATCTACCCCTTTACTCCCCTCCTATTTCTACATGACCCCCATCAAACTCCCCTCATAATAACAGTCATGTGATGCAGGTAGACAGTTCGATCCGGATGTGTAGAGAACCTGAAGTTGGCCACATGTTGAGTCAACACTGTTCTAATTTCAAGGGATCAAATCAAATCAAATGTATTTATAAAGCCCTTCTTACATCCGCTGATATATCAAAGTGCTGTACAGAAACCCAGCCTAAAACCCCAAATAGCAAGCAATGCAGGTGTAGAAGCACGGTGGCTAGAAAGGCCAAAACCTAGGAAGAAACCTAGAGAGGAACCAGGCTATGAGGGGTGGCCAGTCGTCTTCTGGCTGTGCCGGGTGGAGATTATAACAGAACATGGCCAAGATGTTCAAATATTCATAAATGACCAGCATGGTCAAATAATAGTAATCACAGTGAACAGGTCAGGGTTCCATAGCCACAGGCAGAACAGTTGAAACTGGAGCAGCATGGCCAGGTGGACTGGGGACAACAAGGAGTCATCATGCCAGGTAGTCCTGAGGCATGGTCCTAGGGCTCAGGTCCTCCTCCGAGAGAGAAAGAGAGAATTAGAGAGAGCATACTTAAATTCACACAGGACACTGGATAAGACTGGAGAAATAGGAGAAATAATCCAGGCGTGGAAGAGCACCAGTAAGCCAGTGACCCAGCCCCTGTAATAGGGTTAGAGGCAGAGAATCCCAGTGGACAGAGGGAAACCGGCCAGGCAGAAACAGCAAGGGTGGTTCATTGCTCCAGTGCCTTTCCGTTCACCTTCACACTCCTGGGCCAGACTACACTCAGTCATATGACCCACTGAAGAGATGAGTCTTCAATAAAGACTTAAAGGTTGAGACCGAGTCTGCGTCTCTCACATGGGTAGGCAGACCATTCCATAAAAATGGAGCTCTGTAGGAGAAAGCTCTGCCTCCAGCTGTTTGCTTAGAAATTCTAGGGACAATAAGGAGGCCTGCGTCTTGTGACCGTAGCATACGTGTAGGTATGTACGGCAGGACCAAATCGGAAGGATAAGTAGGAGCAAGCCCCTGTAATGCTTTGTAGGTTAGCAGTAAAATTTTGAAATCAGCTGTTGCCTTAACAGGAACCCAGTGTAGGGAGGCTAGCACTAGAGTATTATGATCAAATTGTTTGGTTCTAGTCAGGATTCTAGTAGCCATATTTAGCACTAACTGAAGTTTATGTAGTGCTTTATCCGTGTATGTCACGGTGTTCATTTGGTGAAGGAGAGTCGGACCAAACTGCAGCGTGTATATTGCGATCCATGTTTAATCACACAACGTAACACGAATCCAAAACACAAACTCTACAAAACAATAAACGTAGTGAAAACCGAAACAGCCTTAACTGGTGCAAACCAACACAGACTAAGGACATCAAGACACTCAGGACAATCACCCACAACACAACCAAAAGAATATGGCTGCCTAAATATGGTTCCCAATCAGAGACAACGATAAACACCTGCCTCTGATTGAGAACCACTTCAGACAGCCATAGACTTACGCAGAACACCCCACTAAGCTACAATCCCACTACATACACACCACATACAAAAACCCATGTCACACCCTGGCCTGACCACATAAATGAAGATTAACACAAAATACTTCGACCAGGGCGTGACAGTGTAGCCGGAAAGTAAAGAATTGCAGTAGTCTAACCTAGAAGTAACAAAAGCATGGATGAATTTTTCTGCATCATTTTTGGACAGAAAATGTATATTTTTTGCAATAATACGTAAATGGAAAAAGCTGTCCTTGAA
This sequence comes from Oncorhynchus gorbuscha, assembly GCF_021184085.1. Lineage (NCBI taxonomy): Eukaryota > Metazoa > Chordata > Actinopteri > Salmoniformes > Salmonidae > Oncorhynchus > Oncorhynchus gorbuscha. The sequence continues at coordinate 69,770,332 of NC_060190.1, read as the reverse complement.
ACAATCTTGATATGTTCGTCAAAAGAGAGATCAGGGTTCAGAGTAACGCCGAGGTCCTTCACAGTTTTGTTTGAGACGACTGTACAACCATCAAGATTAATTGTCAGATTCAACAGAAGATCTCTTTGTTTCTTGGGACCTAGAACAAGTATCTCTGTTTTGTCCGGGTTTAAAATTAGAACGTTTGCAGCCATCCACTTCCTTATGTCTGAAACACAGGCTTCTAGCGAGGGAAATTTTGGAGCTTCACCATGTTTCATTGAAATATACAGCTGTGTGTCGTCCGCATAGCAGTGAAAGTTAACATTATGTTTTCGAATGACATCCCCAAGAGGTAAAATATATAGTTGAAATAATAGTGGTCCTAAAACGGAACCTTTAGGAACACCGAAATTTACAATTGATTTGTCAAAGTACAAACCATTCACAGAGACAAACTGATATCTTTCCGACAGATACGATCTAAACCAGGCCAAAACTTGTCCGTGTAGCCCAATTTGGGTTTCCAATCTCTCCAAAAGAATGTGGTGATCGATGGTATCAAAAGCAGGACTAAAGTCTAGGAGCACGAGGACAGATGCAGAGCCTCTTCACAAGTGCAGTCTCAGTGCTATGATGGGGATTAAAACCAGACTGAAGCATTTCGTATACATTGTTTTTCTTCAGGAAGGCAGTGAGTTGCTGCGCAACAGCTTTTTCATTTTTGTTTAGATGAATGGGAGACTCTATATAGGCTGATAGTTTTTTATATTTTCTGGGTCAAAGTTTGGCTTTTTCAAGAGAGGCTTTATTACTGCCACTTTTAGTGAGTATGGTGCACATCCAGTGGATAGAGAGCCATTTATTATGTTCAACATAGGAGGGACAAGCAAAGGAAGTAGCTATTTCAGTAGTTTAGTTGGAATAGGGTCCAGGATGCAGCTTGAAGGTTTAGAGGCCATGTTTATTTTCATCATTGTGTCAAGAGATATAGTACTAAAAGTGTCTCCCTTGATCCTAGGTCCTGGCAGAGTTTTGCAGACTCAGGACAACTGAGCTTTGGAGGAATACGCAGATTTAAAGAGGAGTCCGTAATTTGCTTTCTAATGATCATGATCTTTTCCTCAAAGAATTTCATGAATTTATTACTGCTGAAGTGAAAGTCATCCTCTCTTGGGGAATGTTGCTTTTTAGTTAGCTTTGCGACAGTATCAAAAATAAATGTTGGATTGTTCTTATTTTCCTCAATTAAGTTGGAAAAATAGGATGATCGAGCAGCAGTGAGGGCTCTTTGGTACTGCACGGTACCAAGCTAGTTGGAAGACTTCCAGTTTGGTGTGGTGCCATTTCTGTACCATTTTTCTGGAAGTTTGCTTCAGAGCTCGGGTATTTACTCTATACCAGGGAGCTAGTTTCTTATGACAAATGATTTTCGTTTTTAGGGGTTCAACTGCATCTAGGGTTTTGCACAAGGTTAAATTGAGGTCCTCGGGTTAGGTGGTTAACTGATTTGTGTCCTCTGACGTCCTTGGGTAGGCAGAGAGAGTCTGGAAGGGCATCAAGGAATTTTTGGGTTGTCAGAATTTATAGCACAACTTTTGATGCTCCTTGGTTGGGGTATGAGCAGATTATTTGTTGCGATTGCAAACGTAATAAAATGGTGGTCCGATAGTCCAGGATTATGTGTCATGTTTGTCATTTATTATCATGTCTTGTCCCTGTGCTCCCCATGCTATTCGTTTCCCTCTGCTGGTCTTATTTGGTTCTTTCCCTCCTTCTATCCCTCTCTCTCCCCCTCCCTCTCTCACTCTCTCGCTCTCTCTTCTCTCTATCGTTCCGTTCCTGCTCCCAGCTGTTCCTATTCCCCTAATCATCATTTAGTCTTCCCACACCTGTTCCCGATCCTTTCCCCTGATTAGAGTCCCTATTTATTCCTTTGTGATCCGTTCCTGTCCCGTCGGTTCCTTGTATTGTATTCACCATGCTGTGATTGCGTTTCGCCCTGTCCTGTCGTGTTTTTGCCGTGATTGTGTATCGCCCTGTCCTGTCGTGTTTTTTGCCTTCATCAGATGCTGCGTGTGAGCAGGTGTCTCTGTCGACTACGGCCTGCGCCTACCCGAAGCGACCTGCAGTCTGTGGCCGCTTCTCCAGTTGTTTCCCCTCTACAAGTCTAGAGGATTTCTGTTATTCCGTTTTGGACTTAAATAAACTCTGTTTCTGTTAAGTCGCTTTTGGGTCCTCTTTCACCTGCATGACAGAAGGAACCGACCAAGGAATGGACCCAGCGACTTCAGACGCTCGTTACACTGCCGTCGAGATCCAAGGAGCCATGCTCGGCAGACACGAGCAGGAATTGTCCGCTGCTCGCCATGCCGTGGAGAACCTGGCCGCTCAGGTTTCCGACCTCTCTGGACAGTTCCAGAGTCTACGTCTCGTGCCACCTGTTACTTCCTGGCCTGCCGAGCCTCCAGAACCTAGGGTTAATAACCCACCTTGCTACTCCGGGCAGCCCACTGAGTGCCGCTCCTTTCTCACGCAGTGTGAGATTGTGTTCTCTCTCCAACCCCACACATACTCTAGAGAGAGAGCTCGGGTTGCTTACGTCATTTCACTCCTTACTGGCCGGGCTCGAGAATGGGGCACAGCTATCTGGGAGGCAAGGGCTGATTGCTCTAACAAATTCCAGAACTTTAAGGAGGAGATGATTCGGGTTTTTGACCGTTCAGTTTTTGGTGGGGAGGCTTCTAGGGCCCTGGCTTCCTTATGCCAAGGTGAACGGTCCATAACGGATTATTCCATTGAGTTTCGCACTCTTGCTGCCTCTAGTGAGTGGAACGAGCCGGCGCTGCTCGCTCGTTTTCTGGAGGGACTCCACGCAGTGGTTAAGGATGAGATTCTCTCCCGGGAGGTTCCTTCAGATGTGGACTCTTTGATTGCTCTCGCCATCCGCATAGAACGACGGGTAGATCTTCGTCACCGGGCTCGTGGAAGAGAGCTCGCATCAACGGTGTTTCCCTGCTCCGCATCGCAACCATCTCCCTCCTCTGGCTTTGAGACTGAGCCCATGCAGCTGGGAGGGATTCGCATCTCGAATAAGGAGAGGGAACGGAGGATCACCAACCGCCTGTGCCTCTATTGCGGAGTTGCTGGACATTTTGTTAATTCATGTCCAGTAAGAGGCCAGAGCCCATCAGTAAACGGAGGGCTACTGGTGAGCGCTACTACTCAGGTCCCTTCATCTAGATCTTGTACTACTATGTCGGTCCATCTACGCTGGACCGGTTCGGGTGCTACATGCAGTGCTTTGATTGACTCTGGGGCTGAGGGTTGTTTCATGGACGAAGCATGGGCTCGGAAACATAACATTCCTTTCAGACCGTTAGACAGGCCTACGCCCATGTTTGCCTTAGATGGTAGTCATCTTCCCAGTATCAAATTTGAGACACTACCTTTAACTCTCACAGTATCTGGTAACCACAGTGAGACTATTTCTTTTTTGATTTTCCGTTCACCGTTTACACCTGTTGTTTTGGGTCATCCCTGGCTTGTATGTCATAATCCTTCTATTAATTGGTCTAGTAATTCTATCCTATCCTGGAACGTTTCTTGTCATGTGAAGTGTTTAATGTCTGCCATCCCTCCCATTTCTTCTGTCCCTACTTCTCAGGAGGAACCTGGCGATTTGACAGGAGTGCCGGAGGAATATCATGATCTGCGCACGGTCTTCAGTCGGTCCCGAGCCAACTCCCTTCCTCCTCACCGGTCGTATGATTGTAGTATTGATCTCCTTCCGGGGACCACTCCTCCTCGAGGTAGACTATACTCTCTGTCGGCTCCCGAACGTAAGGCTCTCGAGGATTATTTGTCTGTGTCTCTTGACGCCGGTACCATAGTGCCTTCTTCTTCTCCGGCCGGGGCGGGGTTCTTTTTGTTAAAAGAAGGACGGTACTCTGCGCCCCTGCGTGGATTATCGAGGCTGAATGACATAACGGTTAAGAATCGTTATCCGCTTCCCCTTATGTCATCAGCCTTCGAGATTCTGCAGGGAGCCAGGTGCTTTACTAAGTTGGACCTTCGTAACGCTTACCATCTCGTGCGCATCAGAGAGGGGGACGAGTGGAAAACGGCGTTTAACACTCCGTTAGGGCATTTTGAGTACCGGGTTCTGCCGTTCGGTCTCGCCAATGCGCCAGCTGTTTTTCAGGCATTAGTTAATGATGTTCTGAGAGACATGCTGAACATTTTTGTTTTTGTCTATCTTGACGATATCCTGATTTTTTCTCCGTCACTCGAGATTCATGTTCAGCACGTTCGACGTGTTCTACAGCGCCTTTTAGAGAATTGTCTCTACGTAAAGGCTGAGAAGTGCTCTTTTCATGTCTCCTCCGTTACTTTTCTCGGTTCCGTTATTTCCGCTGAAGGCATTCAGATGGATTCCGCTAAGGTCCAAGCTGTCAGTGATTGGCCCGTTCCAAGGTCACGTGTCGAGTTGCAGCGCTTTTTAGGTTTCGCTAATTTCTATCGGCGTTTCATTCGTAATTTCGGTCAAGTTGCTGCCCCTCTCACAGCTCTTACTTCTGTCAAGACGTGTTTTAAGTGGTCCGGTTCCGCCCAGGGAGCTTTTGATCTTCTAAAAGAACGTTTTACGTCCGCTCCTATCCTCGTTACTCCTGACGTCACTAGACAATTCATTGTCGAGGTTGACGCTTCAGAGGTAGGCGTGGGAGCCATCCTATCCCAGCGCTTCCAGTCTGACGATAAGGTTCATCCTTGCGCTTATTTTTCTCATCGCCTGTCGCCATCTGAGCGCAACTATGATGTGGGTAACCGTGAACTGCTCGCCATCCGCTTAGCCCTAGGCGAATGGCGACAGTGGTTGGAGGGGGCGACCGTTCCTTTTGTCGTTTGGACAGACCATAAGAACCTTGAGTACATCCGTTCTGCCAAACGACTTAATGCCCGTCAAGCTCGTTGGGCGTTGTTTTTCGCTCGTTTCGAGTTTGTGATTTCTTACCGTCCGGGTAGCAAGAACACCAAGCCTGATGCCTTATCCCGTCTGTTTAGTTCTTCTGTGGCTTCTACTGATCCCGAGGGGATTCTTCCTTATGGGCGTGTTGTCGGGTTAACAGTCTGGGGAATTGAAAGACAGGTTAAGCAAGCACTCACGCACACTGCGTCGCCGCGCGCTTGTCCTAGTAACCTCCTTTTCGTCCCTGTTTCCACTCGTCTGGCTGTTCTTCAGTGGGCTCACTCTGCCAAGTTAGCTGGTCATCCCGGTGTTCGAGGCACTCTTGCGTCTATTCGCCAGCGCTTTTGGTGGCCGACTCAGGAGCGTGACACGCGCCGTTTCGTGGCTGCTTGTTCGGACTGCGCGCAGACTAAGTCGGGTAACTCTCCTCCTGCCGGTCGTCTCAGACCGCTCCCCATTCCTTCTCGACCATGGTCTCACATTGCCTTAGACTTCATTACCGGTCTGCCTTTGTCTGCGGGGAAGACTGTGATTCTGACGGTTGTCGATAGGTTCTCTAAGGCGGCACATTTCATTCCCCTCGCTAAACTTCCTTCCGCTAAGGAGACGGCACAAATCATTATTGAGAATGTATTCAGAATTCATGGCCTCCCGTTAGACGCCGTTTCAGACAGAGGCCCGCAATTCACGTCACAGTTTTGGAGGGAGTTCTGTCGTTTGATTGGTGCGTCCGTCAGTCTCTCTTCCGGGTTTCATCCCCAGTCTAACGGTCAAGCAGAGAGGGCCAATCAGACGATTGGTCGCATACTACGCAGCCTTTCTTTCAGAAACCCTGCGTCTTGGGCAGAACAGCTCCCCTGGGCAGAATACGCTCACAATTCGCTTCCTTCGTCTGCTACCGGGTTATCTCCGTTTCAGAGTAGTCTGGGTTACCAGCCTCCTCTGTTCTCATCCCAGCTTGCCGAGTCCAGCGTTCCCTCCGCTCAAGCGTTTGTCCAACGTTGTGAGCGCACCTGGAGGAGGGTGAGGTCTGCACTTTGCCGTTACAGGGCACAGACGGTGAGAGCCGCCAATAAACGCAGGATTAAGAGTCCAAGGTATTGTTGCGGCCAGAGAGTGTGGCTTTCCACTCGCAACCTTCCTCTTACGACAGCTTCTCGTAAGTTGACTCCGCGGTTCATTGGTCCGTTCCGTGTCTCCCAGGTCGTCAATCCTGTCGCTGTGCGACTGCTTCTTCCGCGACATCTTCGTCGCGTCCATCCTGTCTTCCATGTCTCCTGTGTTAAGCCCTTTCTTCGCACCCCGTTCGTCTTCCCTCCCCCCTCCCGTCCTTGTCGAGCGCACCTATTTACAAGGTACATAAGATCATGGACATGCGTTCTCGGGGACGGGGTCACCAATACCTAGTGGATTGGGAGGGTTACGGTCCTGAGGAGAGGAGTTGGGTTCCGTCTCGGGACGTGCTGGACCGTTCACTCATCGATGATTTCCTCCGTTGCCGCCAGGATTCCTCCTCGAGTGCGCCAGGAGGCGCTCGGTGAGTGGGGGTACTGTCATGTTTGTCATTTATTATCATGTCTTGTCCCTGTGCTCCCCATGCTATTCGTTTCCCTCTGCTGGTCTTATTTGGTTCTTTCCCTCCTTCTATCCCTCTCTCTCCCCCTCCCTCTCTCACTCTCTCGCTCTCTCTTCTCTCTATCGTTCCGTTCCTGCTCCCAGCTGTTCCTATTCCCCTAATCATCATTTAGTCTTCCCACACCTGTTCCCGATCCTTTCCCCTGATTAGAGTCCCTATTTATTCCTTTGTGATCCGTTCCTGTCCCGTCGGTTCCTTGTATTGTATTCACCATGCTGTGATTGCGTTTCGCCCTGTCCTGTCGTGTTTTTGCCGTGATTGTGTATCGCCCTGTCCTGTCGTGTTTTTTGCCTTCATCAGATGCTGCGTGTGAGCAGGTGTCTCTGTCGACTACGGCCTGCGCCTACCTGAAGCGACCTGCAGTCTGTGGCCGCTTCTCCAGTTGTTTCCCCTCTACAAGTCTAGAGGATTTCTGTTATTCCGTTTTGGACTTAAATAAACTCTGTTTCTGTTAAGTCGCTTTTGGGTCCTCTTTCACCTGCATGACATTATGAGGAAAAACATTAAGATCCACAACATTTATTCCATGGGACAAAACTAGGTCCAGAGTATGACTGTGGCAGTGAGTAGGTCCAGAGACATTTTGGACAAAACCCACTGAGTCGATTCATTTCTTAAATGATGGACTGTCATTTCTTCTTGCTTATTTGAACTGTTCTTACCATAATATGGACTTTTACCAAATAGGGCTATCTTCTGTATACCACTCCTACCTTGTCACAACACAACAAATTGGCTGAAACTCATTAAGAAGGAAAGAGCTTCCGCAAATTAACTTTGAACAAGGCACACCTGTTAATTGAAATGCATTCCAGGTCCACCTTGTGAAGCTGGTTGAGAGAATGCCAAGACTGCAACGCAGTCATCAAGGTAAAGTGGTGGCTACTTTGAGGAATCTGAAATGTAAAATATATTTGGATTGTTTAACACTTTGTGTTTCTACATGATTCCATATGTGCTATTACATAGTTTGGATGTCTTCACTATTATTCTACAATGTAGAAAATAGTACAAGAAAATAAAAACCCTTGAATGAGTTGGTGTGTCCAAACTTTTGACTGGTACTATAAGTACATTAATAAATGGCTAATGGCATTACACTTATAACATGTCTACAAAGGGCTATAAACACAGCATCACTATAAACATAAACTTAAACATTCACCTCTTGGAGAATTACATTTACATTACATTTAAGTCATTTAGCAGACGCTCTTATCCAGAGCGACTTACAAATTGGTGCATTCACCTTATGACATCCAGTGGAACAACCACTTTACAATAGTGCATCTAAATATTTTAAGGGGGGGGAGGGGGTGAGAAAGATTACTTTATCCTATCCTAGGTATTCCTTAAAGAGGTGGGGTTTCAGGTGTCTCCGGAAGGTGGTGATTGACTCCGCTGTCCACCATTGGGGGGCCAGAGCAGCGAACAGTTTTGACTGAACTGAGCGGGAACTGTACTTCCTCAGTGGTAGGGAGGCGAGCAGGCCAGAGGTGGATGAACGCAGTGCCCTTATTTGGGTGTAGGGCCTGATCAGAGCCTGGAGGTACTGAGGTGCCGTTCCCCTCACAGCTCCGTAGGCAAGCACCATGGTCTTGTAGCGGATGCGAGCTTCAACTGGAAGCCAGTGGAGAGAGCGGAGGAGCGGGGTGACGTGAGAGAACTTGGGAAGGTTGAACACTAGACGGGCTGCGGCGTTCTGGATGAGTTGTAGGGGTTTAATGGCACAGGCAGGGAGCCCAGCCAACAGCGAGTTGCAGTAATCCAGACGGGAGATGACAAGTGCCTGGATTAGGACCTGCGCCGCTTCCTGTGTGAGGCAGGGTCGTACTCTGCGGATGTTGTAGAGCATGAACCTACAGGAACGGGCCACCGCCTTGATGTTAGTTGAGAACGACAGTTTGTTGTCCAGGATCACGCCAAGGTTCTTAGCGCTCTGGGAGGAGGACACAATGGAGTTGTCAACCGTGATGGCGAGATCATGGAACGGGCAGTCCTTCCCCGGGAGGAAGAGCAGCTCCGTCTTGCCGAAGTTCAGCTTGAGGTGGTGATCCGTCATCCACACTGATATGTCTGCCAGACATGCAGAGATGCGATTCGCCACCTATAAACTAATTACTTGGATTGACAAGGGGTCAAGATTTATGGAACTCTCTATGTCCAGACTGGTTTGAGAATCTACCGGGTGCCAACAGGTCGTAAATTACTCTGGCATGTGTAAGCTCCAAGAGCCGTCTGTGATGACTCTAGAAGCTGGCCGAGCAATAAAGCGTTTTCATGCAAAATACTATGTTTACCAATAAAACACCTTAATAAAGGCCACTATGGAACACACTGCTGTAGCGTTTTCATGCTAAATACTATGTTTACCAATAAAACAATTAAACCACTTCTGTGAAATTACTGGTGCAACCAATGCATTAATAATACTTATGGCAGTACGGAATAATACTACATACAATAAATAATACACAAAGCAGTATTGACAACTCTAACATTAAATAATAGTTACAGCCATACAGTAGAATATTTGGCTGAAAGTTATCAAAGGAACTTTGTCGACAGTAACACCAATTCAGACATTGGTGTTACTGTCGACAATAAAAAATCCTCAAAAGTGTGTCTTCTCCCTTCGGACAATGATAACACTGGACCGGTGCTGTGTCCAGATGCATATTTCCAAGCGCTCTGATTGGTTGGGAATAGCAGGGCTATGATGGGTGAGGGTGATTGATGGGATTGTGAGGGGAAGTTAGGTAGAGGAAAGAGGAGCAGGACAAACTTTTTTACACACTTACTGTATGGTACCATGTTTGGTACTGACTAGGCCAGTCCAGACGGAAAAAAAACACACACACCCTAAAAATCCCACCCGATTCCCTCCCCACACACCCCCAAACACTATTAGGCCCATTTCCACGCAAGCCTCTCCCAGTAGCAGCCTCTCCCAGTAGCAGCCACACACGTGCAGTTAGCAGGTTTTAAAGGGAACTGTTTCCTCAGCATATTTCCTACATACAGATGTGGTCCAGAGCAGCATGATGAATATTTTACTCTGTGGTTACGTAATGGCAGCACAGGGCCCTGAGCTGCAGAACATCTCTGTGTATCTTTTCCCTCACAACAACGGAGCTACTGTGACAGGCAGCTGAGGAAAGGATAATTAATGTTAAGAGACTAGCCATGCTGTGTGATTTCATTATTAATTTGCATAGCAGATGCCCTCACCTATAAATTTCACAACCAGGCAGTCGTTTACTGTTTATCACAGTACACAGAAGCAAAGGCTCATGGGGGATTAGCTATAGTACCAACCGAATATGCCTCGGTCAACAAAGCCCAGATAGGCTAATTAGAGAATCCTCATCATATTTGTTATGATCTCTGGCATGTTGTTATACACAAACCGTAAAATGTCTCAACACGCTTGATGTAATATTGACACCTGCACTGTGGAGTGCCATCACCGTGCATAATGTTCATAGCTAGTTCTCCTTTCTTCAAGTTTTTCCCAAACAGATAGTAAAAGTTATATTTCCTAGCGTGCAATCAGGAGTCATTTTATGCATGAGGTGATAAGAGAGCCTACTATTTACATTCTGCCTTATTATGAATAATGCAAAGCTGTTACGGATAATAAAGAGTTCAAAGAAGATTAGCACTCAGGAATAAACTTCAGGATTCTTCAACTCATGCTGCTAGTTAGTTTACTCACTTTCTTTGAGTCGTTTACATTTTAAATGAACGCAAGCACCTGAGTTACTGGCTCTCGTTGAATGCATTTACGGAAATGATTAGAAACCTCTTCATAAGATTTGTTGACCCATTGTGTGTTGACTGGAGAGATGTGTCGTGACATGAGTACAGATCTATCAGGGTTAGAGGGAAGGTGTTTGTGATGGTCCGCTTCAGTCTACTCCCTGACGGTCTCTGCCTCCCATTTAAAGGTCAATCAATAGAGAGTCGGAGGAAAAAGGGAACAGGGACACAAGTGAAGGCTGCTGTCGAATAGGTGCTTGACTGCACTAAAGGGGACGGCCCAACTGCTCACCTCTCAAGTCTCTGTTCTAATCTAGCCTAGGTGTGCAGAGAGAGTTGGGGCAGATTTTGGCGTGCCTCCACCCCCCAATGTTATCGCCGTCTCATGGGGTTACATGTGTTTGAAACATTAGAACTTCCTCTGCCTCACTGCACGCACACACATGCAGACACACACACATGCACATACACACTGTCCTGTCAGAAGTCACGTTCCTCAGTTTGTATACTTTTTCTGCTGTGGGGAAAGGCAAGAGTTGAAAGACAACAGGTTGTTCGGTTAAATTACATTTCCTCTCTTGTAAATAAACTGCCAAACTTCAAACCCCCTCCTTCCCTCTATCTTTAGCTGTCACGACAGAAACGTGACACTGCTACACTCACTTACTTTCCTTTCCTCCTGGCATGTCTTGATCTACAAAAATCCATTTCCACTGCGTTATCTGTGAAATTACAATTCAAGTAGGGACTAAATAAACACTGAAGTAAACATTCTGCTAAACACGATGGCAAAGTTCCTCTGTGGCCAGAAGCTATAGGAGATGTATTATTACTTTTTTAAACAGGAGGTACTTTATTAATGGACTTCCTGCACGTCCTTAACAGCAGCGCTCCAGGCACCATGTCATTTTCTTGTTTGCTTTTCTGTTTTCACACTTTATATGGAGAATGATATTACTGCTCTGAGCTGAGCCAGTAGGGCGTGTTCAATTGGAATGAAACAGTTACTGCAGTAGTCTCTCTCTGTAAGTTTTGTCAAATCACAAAGGTACCTTTCAGTAGGTCACTCGGTACAACAAACTATGGGGCACCAACGACCAAACACATTCACCTGAAGAAAACCAAAAACACGTCCAATGTGTGTAGAGCCCACCCACAGAAGCCCCGCTTTCCTGGCTATAATTCCGTGGCTCATATTCATTTTCTAAATTCTTCGGACTTCAGGTAGTCTAAAGTAGAACGTATCACGCAATTGACAAACCTTTTCAAGCACACAAAGACTACTGGATTCGGCACTGACTTAGGTGTCCGTTAGAGGGGAGAGAGTACTCGTCCCCCTAGATGTTGTTGGCTTTGGGTCTTATTATCGTTTTTTGTATTCGCTAAAAGGGAACAAGTTTCTGCTCTGCTTGCATAGTGTCACGCCCTGACCTTAGTATTCTTTGTTTTCATTATTATTTTGGTTAGGTCAGGATGTGACGAGGGTGATATATGTGTTTTTGGCCTGTCTAGGGTTTTTGTATGTTTATGGGGTTGTTTCTAGTCTAGGTGTTTTTATGTCTATGGTTGCCAAGATTGGTTCTGAATCAGAGGCAGCTGTTTATCGTTGTCTCTGATTGGGGACCATATTTAGGTAGCCATATTCCTTGGGTATTTTGTGGGTTATTGTCTATGTATAGTTGCCTGTGTCAGCACTAGTGGTTATTAGCTTCACGGTTGTTTAAGTGCTCTTCCTTTAATAAAGAGGAATGTATTCGTATCATGGTCTCCTCCTCCTTGGTCTCACACATAGCTATTGCTTCCTTGTTTGGGTAAGATTTTGTTTGCTAAAAGCCTACCACTTCTGCTCTGCTTGTGTAGCAAGCAGTGGTGGAAAAAGCACCTAATCGTCATACTTGAGTAAAACTGAAGATACCTTAAAATAAAATGAGTCAAGTAAAAGTGAGTCACTCAGTAAAATATTACTTTTACACCTGTGCTTTTACACCTGCATTGTTTGCTGTTTGGGGTTTTAGGCTGGGTTTCTGTACAGCACTTTGAGATATCAGCTGATGTACGAAGGGCTATATAAATAAATTTGATTTGATTTACTTGAGTAAAAGTCTCAAAGGTTTTGGTTTTAAATACACTTAAGTATAAAATATACTTCAGTATCAAAAGTAGAAATAATTTAAAATTCCTTACATTAAGCAACCTAGACGGCACTATTTTCTTTTTTCATTTACGGACACCAGGGGCACACTTCAACAGTCAGTCATAATTTACAAACGAAGGATTTGTGTTTAGTGAGTCTGCCAGATCAGAGGCAGTAGGGATGACCAAGAATGTTCTCTTGAGAGGTGCATGAATTAGACAATTTTCCTAAGCATTCAAAATGTAACGAATACTTTTGGGTGGCAGGAAAAATGTATGGAGTTAAAAGTACATTCTTTTCTTAAGGAATGTAGTGTAGTGGAGTAAAAGTAAAAGTTGTCAAAAAATATAAATTTAAAAATTAAGTACAATACCCCAAAAAACGACTTAAGTAGTACATTCAAGTATTTTTCCTTCAGTACTTTACACTACTGGCAGCCAGTGCAGCCTTGCTTGAGTAAGATGGCCAGTGGTAAGAGTATGTTCAAAAAGGCTAATCAGACGTGCCCTAGGGTACCCTCCGAGTTCCTGTATTTCTGTTCTACCTACTAATTGCACACACGTGATGACCTAGGTCTAAATCAGTCTCTGATTAGAGGGGAACAATACAAAAATGAAGGCACTGTTCCGATGGGCCGGTTAGACTGTTCCCATGGGCCGGGTAGACTGTTCCCATGGGCCGGGTAAACTGCTCCCAATGCCCGGGTAGACTGTTCCCATAGGCCGGGTAGACTGTTCCCATGGGCCGGGTAGACTGTTCCCATAGGCCGGGTAGACTGTTCCCATGGGGCGGGTAGACTGTTCCCATGGGCCGGGTAAACAGTTCCCATGGGCCGGGTAGACCGTTCCCAAAAGATTGATGGCTCTACTCAGAGGTCTCATCCTCTGGTGGTGCTGTATCTGAAAGGTGTGCGTCAGCTCAGATCAGTGTGTAAGCACACAAATTAACTGGGAATATTTGTTTAATATAAATAAATAAATAAAATATATTTTAAACCTCGGTCCCGAGATGCAAAAACTTCCAAATGCAATGTCCCAAGAAGGAAGTTACCCTACCTAAATAATGCAAAAGTTACATTTTAAGCTTATTCATGGGTAGAGAGAATGCAGGAGACAGTCAACTAATAAAGCTGGCAGCGGACCATTTTGTGGTGCTGAAACGTAAAGCTGCAACCACAGCGCAATCAATAGAAGGTGAACAGTGCCTGCTGCTGAAAATATAGATAACTTGTTATGCAAGTGTTGCACCTCGACAGATGGAGAAAACCTTCACCAGTCGGGTAATTCATTTCATCAATGATCTTCATTTTAATTTGACTTTACAAACAACAAGAGAGCTTAATTGGAGTCTATTTCTTCAGAGCCTAGGCCTATATAAAATAACTTAACTGGCTGAGGTAGGCTATAAGGCTTACAGTTTCTTTATTGGCTGTATTCCTCTGAGCATGCCACCCGAAACGCACAGGAGGACTCTCCTGAACACTCCTGAACACATCCCTGATTTGGCTCGATGTCTGGAATTCAATCAGCTCAGTTTGAATTGCGGCCTCATCCAGCAATATAATATTTTTCTTAGCAAGGGAGAAGCATTCTCCACCTGGGTGGACTGTGACAGGCGCACGTACAAACACAATGATATCCTTGTGCATGCTGTAGTCTTCAAATCCTGTGGAGAAGATGTCCCTCGGCTGCTTGATGAAATCTTCCATGCTTCGGCCTGGTCCCTCTGCCTATTGTTTCTTCAGTGTGCTGAAGTGCAGTAGCCTTCCAGATGACAATTCCAAATTGAACAACTCAAGCTTCCTAGTAAAGGCCTTAAGTTTTTCCACCATGTCTACAACTGTTTTCCTTCCCTGTAACTGCAGATTTAACCAGTTTAAGTGAGAGACTATGTCAGCCAAAAAAGCTGTGTGTGTAGCTTGCAGTTAGCTCTTCAATGTTTCTGCGTCGGTCCTCTGGGACGGGAAGGCCACTATGAAAGTTCCATGCTCAGATTCATAATGACGTCTGAGATTGAATTCTTTGCAAACAGCGACATTTTCATTGCAAATAAGACACACTGGCTTGGCATTGGGAAAAGATGGTAAGATGAACGCATATCTCTCTGTACATTCTTCCTTGAAACTTCAATTTTCATTATCCAACTTTCTTTTGCTATCAAGCAAATTGTTCTGAAGGAATGTTGACGTTAAAGTAGTGTAGCCTACAGTAGGCTACGTAGACCTGTTTTTACCCACCAATCAACGCATAGAGAAATAGACAAAAATAATCATTGAATAGAGACATGGTGATTTTATGAGTATAATCAGATCGAAATGATTGTTATTGTCACAAATGATTATGAACTAATCAGATGTGTTAAAAATATTGTTCAATTTGTGGTGTTGGCCAATTAATTGTGCTAATATTCTATACTAATTATGTTATGGCCCTAGGAAAAAATGTGTCCCAAGGCCAAACCGAGTTGACGAACCCTGCCCTGTGGGTATGAGCCTTGGGCTGCCTTGGTGTCTGGCAGCACGTAGATTGTGCATTTATTCAGGTTACCACAGTTTCCCTGTGGGTTTGAGTCTTGGGTTGCCATGGGTTTTACTTGAGGCGGCATGGAATGCACATTATCAAGTCACAGCAGGTGCCTTGTTGTTTTGGATTTGCGGTTCCTTGTGTGAGTTCTGACATTCCAGACTCCTTGGGTCTTCGTGGGAACCTTTTTTGAACCCGTAGGCTTTATGGACTTGGGCTGCTGAGGTCGATGTTAGGCAACGTTTTGTCCGTGGTTTGTTCGGTCTCCACAATCACCCGACCTCAACCCAATTGAGATGGTTGTGGTGAGTTTGCCCGCCGAGTGAAGGAAAAGCAGCCAACAAGTGCTCAGCATATGTGGGAATTTTTTCAAGAATGTTGGAAAAGAATCCTAATAAAGCTGGCTGAGAGAATGCCTTGAGTGTGCAAAGCTGTCATCAAGGCAAGGGGTGGCTACCTTGAAGAACATACAATGTAATATTATTTTTGATTTGTTTAAAACTTTTTTGGTTACTACATGATTCCATATGTGACTCACCACCTGGATTTGGTCTTATGTAGTAACATTTGAAATTGTGTTGTTTACATTGGAGAAAAGTTGAGACTCAGTTGAGGAACAATGGGAAAGTAATTCTGCTTTGAAAGCTGATAAACCTGTAAACTCACTTTTGAGAAAATGGCCTTTGACTATTTTGGTAACTAGTGAAGACCTCTTCCTTGTCTACACCCATTCACACCCTCTTAAGCTTTAGCCCCACCTATCTCGTTTCATTCTCGGAGCATTCCGAGCACACACTTGACACTCTGGCCGATGATTTGTTTACCCATGGATAACATGAAAACAGCCTAACCAGCTCTGCTGCAACAATTTCATTATGCTTTTCTGCAGATGTTTACTGACACCATATTCAACGGGGTGTTGTACACTTTAGCTTAAGACATGTAGCTAGCTAGCTAGGTAAACAATGAACCTAGCTAGGTAAACAACTGTTAAGATCACACAAGTCACGTAACGTTAGCCAACGAGCCAGCCAGCTAACGTTAGCTAGTTAAATAACAATGAACACAGTGCCAAATCATGTCGTTACTACCCTGCATGAATATGCTGCGGGCTAACCAACCAGGTTCTGACAGAAGTCTGAAAATGTAGCTTGCTAACACCAGACTGTCTTACCTGTATACATCATTACGCATGATGGACGCGTCTCCCTGTCACAAATGCCATGCCATGGTTGCCCTTAGTTTGAAGATGTAATCCGGAGACAGGTATTTTCTCCATATCTTTAGCTATCATACTCTAATTCCACTGATTTCAAAACTTGATCCTCCAGAAAGTGGAGAGCAACACTTATGCAGCTCCACTACACAATACATTTTTAAAAAGCAGCGTTTGACAGTATCACCAACACAGACTGACCAGATCAAATAGACAGAAGCCTTCTATATGGCAGACCAATCCGAACTCCTCTCTCGGCATTTCCAGCCCACTCATTATCTCATCCAATCATGTCTAGTGGGAATATTCCTGGCTTTTTCTGTGGCTTAACCAACAAGGCTCGTAATTTAACAATGTTATTCGTATTTACAGATGACATACACGTTTGTTATTAAGGCACATAAAAGTTCACATGTTCGAGAAGGTATTTCTGACAAAGAAATCTGTTTGATAAAACTTGTTTTTATGTTCAAACGGCTCTCCTGTGAAGTCTTGCGACATATGCATAATTTCCTGAATCGGGTCACATAAAGTGGGGAGAACCAATATTTGATACACTGCCGATTTTGCAGGTTTTCCTAATAATAATAATAATAATAATATAATAATAATAATAATAATAATAATAATAATAATAATAATATATAATATAATAATAATAATATGAATAATCCTACTTACAAAGCTTGTAGAGGTCTGTTATTTTTTATCATAGGTACACTTCAACTGTGAGAGACGGAATCTAAAACAAAAATCCAGAAAATCACATTGTATGATTTTTAAGTAATTAATTTGCATTTTATTGCATGACATAAGTATTTGATCACCTACCAACCAGTAAGAATTCCGGCTCTCACAGACCTGTTAGTTGAGTGTCCACACACTCAATCAAACAGACTCCAACCTCTCCACAATGGCCAAGACCAGAGAGCTGTGTAAGGACATCAGGGATAAAATTGTAGACCTGCACAAGGCTGGGATGGGCTACAGGACAATAGGCAAGAAGCTTGGAGAGAAGGGAACAACTGTTGATGCAATTATTAGAAAATGGAAGAAGTTGAATATGACGGTCAATCACCCTCGGTCTGGGGCTCCATGCAAGATCTCACCTCGTGGGGCATCAATGATCATGAGGAAGGTGAGGGATCAGCCCAGGACCTGGTCAATGACCTGAAGAGAGCTGGGACCACAGTCTCAAAGAAAACCATTAATAACACACTACGCCCTCATGGATTAAAATCCTGCAGCATGTCCAGGCCCGTCTGAAGTTTGCCAATGACCATCTGGATGATCCAGAGGAGGAATGGGAGGAGGTCATGTGGTCTGATGAGATAAAAATACAGCTTTTTGGTCTAAACTCCACTCGCCGTGTTTGGAGGAAGAAGAAGGATAAGTACAACCCCAAGAACACCATCCCAACTGTGAAGCATGGAGGTGGAAACATCATTCTTTGGGGATGCTTTTCTGCAAAGGGGACAGGACGACTGCACCGTATTGAGGGGAGGATGGATGGGGCCATGTATCGCGAGATCTTGGCCAACAACCTCCTTCCCTCAGTAAGAGCATTGAAGATGAGTCGTGGCTGGGTCTTCAGCATGACAACGACCCGAAACACACAGCCAGGGCAACTAAGGTGTGGCTCCATAAGAAGCATCTCAAGGTCCTGGAGTGGCCTAGCCAGTCTCCAGACCTGAACCCAATAGAAAATCGTTGGTGTGAGCTGGAAGTCCAAATTGCCCAGCGACAGCCCCGAAACCTGAAGGTCGGGAGAAGGTCTGAATGGAGGAGTGGGCCAAAATCCCTGCTGCAGTGTGTGCAAACCTGGTCAAGAACTATAGCAAACATATGATCTCTGTAATTGCAAACAAAGGTTTCTGTACCAAATATTAAGTTCTGCTTTTCTGATGTATCAAATACTGATTGTATGTCATGCAATGAAATGCTAATTAATTACTTATAAAGCATTCAATGTGATTTTCTGGATTTTTGTTTTAGATTCCGTCTCTCACAGTTGAAGTGTACCAATGATAACAAATGACAGACCTCTACATACTTTGTAGGTAGGAAAACCTGCAAAATCGGCAGTGTATCAAATACTTGTTCTCTCCACTGTATGTGTCATTTCATAGTTTTGAGATCTTCACTATTATTCTACAATGTTAAAAATAGTAAACATAAAGAATAACCCTTGAATGAGTAGGTGTCTCCAAACTTGACTGGTACTGTATGTAAAAATGTGTGTACTTTACATTTTGAAGGTATCTCCGGCATGAGTATTCTTTAGTACGCTATGCTTTTATTTGTTTTCCCTTCATTTGATTGAATTGTCACCTTAGTCTCTTGTCATTATTTCTGGTTCCATTATTTAGCTAGCAGAGCCATGCTGTGGCCTTGTCTCCCATGATATTTCTTCACCTTCTCCCGCCACTGTATCACCAGTCCCTAGGGTGGCTGGTCCAATGGTTAGGTATGACGCACACAAGACGTCAGACCAAATTCAATCATAGGTGCTGTTAGACTTACACTTTGGGCTTATTTTAAGCCTTTTACTTTATGCTTTGTACCTACCTACCATATCAACCATGCCTCGAAATCACTTTTGATTAGCTGAATCAGGGTTCTTAGTGCTGGGCTGGAATAAAACATGTGAACCCGATCTCAATGGGTCGCCAGGACCAAGGTAGAAACCCCCCTCTCTCAGAAGACCTTCATGTACTCACCAACTTTAAACATCTGCTATCTGAGCAGCTAACCGATCGCTGCAGCTGTACATAGTCCATCGGTAAATAGCCCACCCAATTTACCTACCTCATCCCCATACTGTTTTTATTTATTTACTTTTCTGCTCTTTTGCACACCAGTATCTCTACCTGCACATGACCATCTGATCATTTATCACTCCAGTGTTATCTGCTAAATTGTAATTGTTCGCCTACCTCCTCATGCCTTTTGCACACAATGTATATAGACTCCTTTTTTCTTTTTTTCTTTTTTTCTACTGTGTTATTGACTTGTTTATTGTTTACTCCATGTGTAACTCTTTGTTGCTGTCTGTTCACACTGCTATGATTTATCTTGGCCAGGTTGCAGTTGTAAATGAGAACTTGTTCTCAACTAGCCTACCTGGTTAAATAAAGGTGAAATAAAATAAAAATAAATAAATGTAACCCCGTCAACCCACTGCGTCTGATTGTAAGTCCATCAACACACTGCGTCTGATTGTAACTCCATCAACACACTGCGTCTGATTGTAACTCCAACACACTGCGTCTGATTGTAACTCCATCAACACACTGCGTCTTTATGTAACCCTATCAACACACTGCGTCTTTATATAACCCTATCAACACACTGCGTCTTTATGTAACCCTATCAACACACGGCGTCTTTATGTAACCCCATCAACACACTGCGTCTTTATGTAACCCCATCAACACACTGCGTCTTTATGTAACCCCATCAACCCACTGCGTCTGATTGTAACTCCATCAACACACTGCGTATTTATGTAACCCAGTGGCAGTGTGTATGTGTGTGTGTGTGTGTTATGTGTGTGTGTGTGTGTGTATGTATGTATGTATGTATGTATGTATGTATGTATGTATGTATGTATGTGTGTGTGTGTGTGTGTGTGTGTGTGTGTGTGTGTGTGTGTGTGTGTGTGTGTGTGTGTGTGTGTGTGTGTGTGTGTGTGTGTGTGTGTGTGTATGTATGTATGTATGTATGTATGTATGTATGTGTGTATGTATGTATGTATGTATGTATGTATGTATGTATGTATGTATGTATGTATGTATGTATGTATGTATGTATGTATGTATGTATGTATGTGTGTATGTATGTATGTATGTATGTATGTATGTATGTATGTATGTATGTATGTATGTATGTATGTATGTATGTATGTATGTATGTATGTATGTATGTATGTATGTATGTATGTATGTATGTGTATGTATGTGTGGGTATGTGTGTGTCTATGGGGCAGTGTATGTGTGTGTGTGTGTGTGTGTGTATGTATGTATGTGTGTATGAATGTATGTGTGTGTGTATGTATGTGTATGTATGTGTGTATGAATGTATGTGTGTGTGTATGTATGTGTATGTATGTGTGGGTATGTGTGTGTCTATGGGGCAGTGTATGTGTGTGTGTGTGTGTGTGTGTGTGTGTGTGTGTGTGTGTGTGTGTGTGTGTGTGTGTATATGTGTATGCGCATCGGTGGAGTGTGGTGGGAGGAAATATAGGAGGACGGGCTCGTCGTAATGGCTGGAATGGAATACATTTAACAGAGACAAACATGTGGTTTATATATGTTTGATGTGTTTGATACCGTTCCATTTATTTATTTCATCCAGCCATTACAACGAGTCTGTCCTCCATTGGCTCCTCCCACTAGCCTCCACTTGTGTGCATATCTGTGTGTGTGTGTGTCTGTACCAGTGTGTTTGTGGGTGGGGTAAAATGCCACCGGTTCTACCGGGACACTTTGCAGCAGCAGAGTGTTTGTCATCCTCAGCAAGGCGCTGTGTGTGTAATTCTGTGTGTAGTTTTCCCTGGGCTGGAGCCTGGGCACTGAGGCATGTGAGGACCATTACACACATGCATGCCTGGCACTCTGTGTCTGGATGATGAAGAGATCTCAGATGATGCCTCTCCTCTCATCCCCACAGCCCCTGGCCAAAATTCTATTTGTAGTCGATACAGGCCAAATCCCTGCCCTGCCATGCTATGTCGACTTGACATGCACTCTTTGTCATCAGTATAGTCATAGTTATTATTTACGCTGTATGTGCTCAACAAATACTGCCTGAGTTTTCAGGTGTAATATTTCAATGTTTGCTTATTTAAAAAAAAGTACAGAGCAAAGTACCTGTATCTCTTTGTATGAGATACTACTCAGATTAATTTGTATACTATATTAGATGGGACTACTGATTTTGATAGATTGGAAAATGAGGGATATTTACTGCTAGTGCTGAGCGATTAAACAACTAGTTCAATTACTTGAATTCCATGTATATATATACTTTTGAGTCCAAAGCGCCTTTTCACTAGAGAGAAATCAAATAATGAATGAGTTAATTAAGTGAATAACTATATGGGACGCTGGGCTGTAGGGAGTAGTAGTTTGCATGAAGCAAATAGTTAACCTAGTTCAGCGCAAAAACGTGGTAATTAACTACAATGACCATAATCCATTGCATCTGTTCTTTTCCGTCTCGAACAGAGAGGTATACACTATTACACCTGCTAAATTAGGTTAGATACACACAGACCGCATGCTCCGCTGCATGAGAGAGGAATGTACACAACACAGCAATGAAAGAGTGGGATAGAGACAGTTTTGGAAAGTATGCCTTATCTACTTTGAAAAATGAGTACAATGATTGTCAGTCATCTCTGCACCATACTTAGGCAGGCTAGCCTAGCTAAATAGGCAGGCTAGCCTAGCTAAATAGGCAGGCTAGCCTAGCTAAATAGGCAGGCTAGCCTAGCTAAATAGGCAGGCTAGCCTCGCTAAATAGGCAGGCTAGCCTCGCTAAATAGGCAGGCTAGCCTAGCTAAATAGGATGACTAGCCTAGCTAAATAGGATGACTAAAGACATTACAGTGTGGGGAGAACAGAGACAACGTTAGATGGTTGTCGGGCTGGCTGCTTGAGCAGAGAAGAGATGATTACTTTAAGGAATTAAAAATAATAACGTCATCAAATAAAACGTAAGTAATATACACAACTGAAATATTTTATTATTTCAAAGTATTTTCCTATTTTACTATGTGGACCTGACAGAGACAATGGAATATTTTAAATGTTTTGACAATTGAATGTTCACTATTTTTGGCTTTGGAATTTCCATTAAAAAGCTCTAATCATTTTTATGTCATTATTTCATAATGCATTCAATGTTTACGAATATAATCCAAATCAAAAACCATGATAATTTTTAAATAATCATACCTAAACAAGACCAACCTCAAAAAGCACTAATCGCTCAGCACTATTTATTGCTAATATTTGCAAGAAACCTCATTGGTCCAAATTGGTCCATAGAATTGGTCCATAGACTTTGATTGGGAGACTTTGAAGTTTGGTCTACACCCTCAGATAGGTCTGAGGGGCTTCCAAAATGCTTCAACTTTGCAGATAATATGATAATCGTTGCCCTAGATGTCCTGTTTGGTCTACCAATGTTCATCTGAGGTCACATGTTCCTCTCTTACCCCTAATAATTAAGATCAGGAGTTAGGCAGGGTTAGATGATGGATAGGGAACTAGTTTTACTGCACGCTGTGTTGTGTCTTCAGCCTAACCCAACGATGTAAACAAAACATGATAATCAGAGCTTGATACTGTCATGTGGAAATTAGAAGCAACAACTTGAAAGTGTTGATTTTTGTACCGGTGTGCCACACCTGGAAGTCTTGATAAATCACAACCTTTTCTTACTAATGTTGTTCCGGTGTATACAAGCCGATAAAGTTGTAGAAACGTGAACTAAATGTTGACTAACAGATTGGATGTGGTAAAGGACACGTTTAAGCTGCCTACATCGTGAACTAGTCTCCAAATAGCCGTAGGGGTTAGGAGGGGACATGGATCCCCCCATGTTTATCATCTCCTTGCAGATACATGCCCCACTAAATCACATCTGAGTGTGATGTGCTGAGGAGGAGGATTTTCTTTAGTCCCTTCTTAGACTGGCAACTTTTCCCCATCGGTGTCAATGATCCGGTGTGGGAATGCTATCTATCCCTAGCAGCCCTCAAAGCCTGTATATGCCCGTAAAGCACTCAAGTAAGTTTTACCAAATTAACTCTCTCTCTCTGATTGCTGACGGTACAGATCTTTAAGTCACAATTCTCTATAATGAATGATCTATGACCTCTTATTTATTATGTACAGTATCTGGCCATTGGTGATGTTAGGTGATTGGAAGTAAGTGATTATGACTTTCTTTGGTATGATGATAATTAGAAAGTCAGGGAAGAATTGTAATAATTGTCTTTTTGACACGTCGCTATCTGGTAAAGATAATTTTTTGGAATATTTAGCTGAGGGGAGAACAAGATCAAGTTAATTATCCATTTAAACGTTGATGTATTTGATAATGTAAGAGAACTGTAGCAAGGGGTTGGATTTCATGTAGGCTATAGAGCAGGTAAAATATACTTTATTCTTGAAATATCTCCATGATTATCTTTGTCTTCTGCTATCTTTGTTCTGTTTCAGTCGGTGATTTTGCATCATCAGTCCTCGTCGAAAATAGGTTTCCTAAGAACATATCTTTCATTCTGTCTCTCTGTTTCCTGCTATTTTCTCATCCTATTGTGGATTCCCTGCAGTGTCTGAATGAGTTCTCACCTACCTGTTTCCCTGTCCCCTTTCTGCTCTACTGACTGTGTCCCTTTCAATCCGTGTCTCTCTGGGGGACAGCAGGCTGGAGGTTTCTCTGGGGGACAGCAGGCTGGAGGAGACCACTACATTATATAGATAGCCTGTGGTGAACTACTGCTTCTCCTGTGGAATAACAAGTCGTTCACATTGATTTTAAAATAACCATAACTTATAAAGGTGGGGCATTTGCTAATAAATTATTTGTGTAGTGTTCATGTAGGTCTTATAATGGACGTATGAAGGCTTCATAGGTTATATTTGGTTTTAGGTGTGACCAACAAATCTACTTTCTTTGTGACTAAAACTAGGGAAGAATGATCTAGGCTAGGGAAGCAGATTATGAATTTTGCAGAATATTTATTTATTTAAAGTTTATTTTAGGCCTCTAAATTTAGATTTTCAATAAGGAATGTATGGCATTGGGGTGGGGTTGGTGTGTGGATGTCTGGAGTTATTTTAAGTAATATAGCCTACTTTTAATGGTGTCCCCTCATCATGCCCATTCATCTCATATAGCCTCAGGGGGAAATGCAATATTGTTCCCTCTAACACACTGTATTGTATCACAGGCAGGAAAACAGAACTGTGATGGTGGCTTTAGAGATTAGTCTTTTCAAAGGGGCTCCAGTGAATGTTCATGAGAAATGCATGAGAACTACACAGGGAGGCCAATTGATGCTTCTTTAAGCTGAGCCTGGTGGAAGGGGGGGGGGGACAGTGACAAACAAATCATGTGATACAGATCTGGTCAAATATACTGGCTCCCTTGCATGGTTCACAATTTCTTCTACAATAGGTTGAAATAATTTTCATTTTTTTTGTGTTCACACAAAAACAGACTAGACAGGGCCAAGAAATAAATTATCTAAATTATTAAAAATTCATATTCATTTGTTGGCAGGTAATGATTCTCGTTTACTGTGTAAATTATCTCACGTGTTAAGTTGCAGGCGCCTACAGGGTAAAAATAGCCATTCAACCAGCTTAAAAAAACATTTAAGAAAACGTAACATTCTGTTTACTCCATTGTAAAGCGCAAGGGTGCCGATATACAGTGGGGAGAACAAGTATTTGAAACACTGCCGATTTTAAAGGTTTTCCTACTTACAAAGCATGTAGAGGTCTGTAATTTGTATCATAGGCACACTTCAACTGTGAGAGACGGAATCTAAAACAAAAATTCAGAAAATCACATTGTATGATTTTTACCAATTTTTAAGTCGCTCTGGATAAGAGCGTCTGCTAAATGACTTAAATGTAAATGTAATGTAAATGTTTATCACAGTGTCATCCGTTTTGTCACTAAAGCACCTTATACCACCCACCACTGCGACCTGTATGCTCTAGTCGGCTGGCCCTCGCCACATATTCGTCGCCAGACCCACTGGCTCCAGGTCATCTACAAGTCCATGCTAGGTAAAGCTCCGCCTTATCTCAGTTCATTGGTCACGATGGCAACACCCATCCGTAGCACGCGCTCCAGCAGGTTTATCTCACTGATCATCCCTAAAGCCATCACCTCATTTGGCTGCCTTTCGTTCCAGTTCTCTGCTGCCTGTGACTGGAACGAATTGCAAAAAGCGCTGAAGTTGGAGACTTTTATCTCCCTCACCAACTTCAAACATCTGCTATCTGAGCAGCTAACCGATCGCTGCAGCTGTACATAGTCAATCGGTAAATAGCCCACCCATTTTTACCTACCTCATCCCCATACTGTTTTTATTTATTTACTTTTCTGCTCTTTTGCACACCAATACCTCTACCTACCTGTATATGACCATCTGATCATTTATCACTCAGTGTTAATCTGCAAAATTGTAATTATTCGCCTACCTCCTCATGCCTTTTGCACACAATGTATATAGACTCCCCTTTTTTTTCTTTCTTTTTTTTCTACTGTGTTACTGACTTGTTAATTGTTTATTCCATGTGTAACTCTGTGTTGTCTGTTCACACTGCTATGCTTTATCTTGGCCAGGTCGCAGTTGCAAATGAGAACTTGTTCTCAACTAGCCTACCTGGTTAAATAAAGGTGAAATAAAAAATGTAAATAAAATAAAAAGTAGAGATGTTATGTTCTCCCACGTCTTTAAACATCGAAATCCACTTTTGAACAGATCCAATATTACAAGTATAATTATTCTCTAATCAAGGGTTTCTGTTCTGTTCTGTCAAATGCATTTTTTCTATGCATGACTTATTTTCAGTCCTTGATGTAACATGGGAAAAATATGCTATATAGCGGAGGCTAGAGTCTCTCCATCTTTCAGGTGGTTTTTCTCAGTAACACGCTGTGCAAGAATGAGCAAATGATCCACGGTTACATTTGGTGTACCAGTATATACAGTATGTATCTGATGTGACAAACTGGTGAGCTGGGGCTAGTTTGATAAGTCAATCATCCAAAGTAGTACTTTCATTCATCTCATTCAACCTCCGTTATTAACCTATAATTAACTTGGTCACTTGCACCGCTAAGCCTGACCTTTATAGCTTGACTCCTGACCTTGACTCTTCAAGACGAGCGTCCGTAATGAAACTTGACCATATACGTCGGACGAGTGATACATTGATTCCTGTGACATTTTTAGTTGTTCCTGTTGTTAGTATGTGTGTTCTCGCTTCGACAACACTGCATGGAGGACTGATAAGGATAAGGCAGAGTGGTTGGGGAACTGACTGCACCGCATAAGTAATCCGTTTCTATCGAACACTGATAGTCTTGGTCTGTTTCAAACAGCCAAGCCCTGCCGAGCTGATAGCTCCTCTAATGCATGTTTGGCCCCAGAATGATATGGGCAGTAAAAGGGGAACGAGATGTACTGTAGAACTAGAGATATTTTCTCAGTCTGGTGTTGTCCATGAAAGAAGGTAAGCATTTCTGTTAAGAAATGTTGATGTTTGTGACTTGACCAGGAAAGAAACATTTGGGATATTCACATTATCCACTACCACATGTCAGCTATCATTCCCTCCAATAACATCTTGACTTCAACCCAGGCCTCGATGCTATACTATGATGCGGCAGATACATAGGGTCTCTGTGTGAAACCCTGGTAGAGACTAATACTTAGGGTGCAGAAATGTATTCTTCCTCTACAGTTCTCAGTTTTATCCTTTGTAATTCAAATCAAATAAATTACTATTGGATCCCATTTCGCCTGGGCAAGCCACCCTTTTCCATTTAGCTCATGCCCAAAGCCGCCAGGATAATGGAATTTGAGCTGTCCCGCTTGTGACTCATCCCTTTGCCATGAAAGCATTAGAAGGTCACAGATGTGGATTTCCATAAGGCCATCCACCCTGCTGCTATTCACAATGCGGCTACCCAACCTGCTATTCACCATATCTTATGTAGAATCTCAGAAAGGCACATGACTGCTGGAGCCATCTCGCAAATTCAATATACACTGAGTGTACAAAACATTATGAACACCTTTCTATGACAACCTGACTAGGTGAGTCCAGGTGAAAGCTATGATCCCATATTGATGTCAATCAGTGTAGATGAAGGATGATAAGACAGGTTAAAGAACGATTATTAAGTCTTGAGACAAATGAGACGGATTGTGTATGTGTGCCATTCAGAGAGTGAATGGGCAAGACAAAATATTTAAGTGTCTTTGAACGGGGTAAGGTAGTAAGTGCCAGGCAAACCAGTTTGTGTCAAGAACTGCAACGCAACTGGGTTTTTCACGCTCAAATGTTTCCTGTGTGTATCAAGAATGGTCCACCACCCAAAGGACATCCAGCCAACTTAACACAACTGTGGGAAGCATTGGAGTCAACATGGACCAGCATCCCTGTGTAGCGCTTTCGACACCTTGTAGAGTCCATGCCTCGATGAATTGAGGATGTTCTGAGGGAAAAAAGGGGTGCAACGCAATATTAGGAAGAAAACTTATGTGGCAGAAGTGGAAGCGCTATAAAACTTGTGGGAGAGGTGTAAGCGATATAAAATATATGTGGGAGAGGTGTAAGCGATATAAAATGTATGTGGGAGAGGTGTAAGCGATATAAAATGTATGTGGGAGAGGTGTAAGCGATATAAAATGTATGTGGGAGAGGTGTAAGCGATATAAAATGTATGTGGGAGAGGTGGAAGCAATATAAAATGTATGTGGGAGAGGTGTAAGCGATATAAAATGTATGTGGGAGAGGTGGAAGCGATATAAAATGTATGTGGGAGAGGTGGAAGCGATATAAAATGTATGTGGGAGAGGTGGAAGCGATATAAAATGTATGTGGGAGAGGTGGAAGCGATATAAAATGTATGTGGGAGAGGTGGAAGCGATATAAAATGTATGTGGGAGAGGTGGAAGCATTACAGATAGTGTACAATCTCAGGAGGTCCTAGCCTGGTTTTTGAAGTGCTGTTAGATTGGACAGCAAGGCAAAACAGGATGTTGACATATCCAGACTTGTGTTGTTCCTTAAAGAAAGACCAGGCCACTGATAAGAGCGGTCTAATTGAAACGGCAACCTGAGAAGGCAATCGATGACTTACACTGGTGCTGAGAGCCCTGTATTCCTCAAGAGGTGCCTTTTGATTAGATTTCATACAATCTGATAACTCTGATTGAACTTCTCCATTTTTAAAGGTTCGGGCTTGGATCAACGGCTCTTCCCCCCCCCACACCCAAACATAGCTGTGGAAGCTGGAGAGGAGTTCACAGCCACTGACGTTCTCCTTCCATCAGCACACATAGTCATGTAAAGTATTAGATAACGTGAAGGAAACACATATTGAACAAACACAGTGAGACATCTCATGGTTTTCTCATTTAGTCGAAAAATATATGAGAAAACATTTGCGCAAAGGCACAATCGAAGTTTTCTATAAGTTTACGCCAGTGGTTGTGAGTGTTCTTCTTTGGTTTTCCTGGTGGATACCTTCACAAAGACCCTCCTCTCTCACTGTCCTCCAGAAAGTGTCAGGGTGATTTTAATTGATATCGCCTTTAAATGTATCAAAATGACCCAGAAGGACCCTATGACAGGGAGCTGGTGGTACCATTATTTTGAGCCGACCTCTCACCAGCCTCCAGCGGAGCCTATGCTATAGTGGTAATATGATCCTCCCTACTCTGCAGTTTTGTTGTGAAGGAATGAGAATGTAGAGTGGAGAAAGAGCAGTGTATGAACAGGGCTAAGTGCCTCCCTATTATCCTCTCAGCACAATCTCAGGAGATTCTCTCACACTAGTATAGTGTGGGTGTAGCTAGGAACCAAAAACTGGGATGCTACACAGGAATTAAATAAGATACGTTGCATAGAAACTACCATCTCCTATGGCCGATTTAGGGCAGACTACAGTGGTGGTAATTACATTATTCCCTTCCAGTTTCAATTTAGCTGACAATACAATTATATTGTCAAGTAAATAAACAACAAGTGAAATACAAGTAGCCTAAAATACCAATTAAAATCTGAAAGACTTGAACATTTGACTAGATCTGGATAATTTGATAGTAGCTCCTGATACATAATATTCAAAGAGTCATATAATCATGTCTTCAGAGTTATTGGTTTGAATCAATTACAGTATATGTGAATGGACAAAGCCATCAATCACATGACACCATTAATTCCTATGTAAAATGTGAAGCCTAAGGAAGCCTAAGGAAGTTGGTTAAGACAGCATCTCATGGGCTGTGTTTACACTGGCAGCCCAATTCAGATTTTATTTTCCACTAAGGGATGCATTGAAATGTTCTATTTCAGTCAAGGGGAAGGTTTAGTAGTTTTTTAAATCTAGTCCAAGGGGAAGGTTTAGTAGTTTTTTAAATCTAGTCCAAGGGGAAGGTTTAGTAGTTTTTTAAAATCTAGTCCAAGGGGAAGGTTTAGTAGTTTTTTAAATCTAGTCCAAGGGGAAGGTTTAGTAGTTTTTTAAATCTAGTCCATGGGAGGGTCATGTAATTTGTCATTGAAATTTCTATATTTCTCAGTGTTTTAGAATACGTTGCTTATTAGGCTATATATTGATGTGTGCCCAAATAAAACTAAGCTGCATTACACAGTGCAATGGATTTTCCAACCCTGTGCCCCGCTGCTCTGCTCTTGCTGATCAAAAACAGTTATGTGTGCTGCTTAACCAAATGCTATACTGTGAAGGGCTGTGGCAGTTCAGGAGGAAACTCAAAGGTTTCTTCTGAAAATTATTTTTGATTAGGCCTATTCCAAAAAATGCACTGTTCTGTTCAGTTTGAGAAGGAGAGCGCAAAGATGAGAAGGAGGATTGGAGGTCAACTTTGATAGCTTGCTACTACTATAATATATTTAATGAAATGTTTCTTGCCCATGATGTATTTATCAGAGTTATTGACTTCACAATAAGCCAGATTCGAGTAACTTACATTTTGGTGCTGAAACTTAAAGCAGCAGCTGCGGAAATGGACAGCTAATGGTGATGAAAGAGTGCAAATTCACAATGTGGTGCACAATGCTTCATGCTAGAAACAAGCTGTAAAATTCCTGGTAAATGTGTGACTCCGATGGATATGGGATATCATTGTTTTGTTTCCTTGACATTCAGAGGCTGACTTTGATTGGGAAGTAATCTAATTCTGTCACTATCAACTGATTAAACTATTCACGTTATGTACAAAAAAAAGATGTTTAAACCCAGACACCTTTTATGGAAACACTTGTGACCTTCTCTCATTGGGTTAATTTCACCCATCTACACAAAATTGTAACTTGCCCACCCAGGAACTTTCAGTGTTGTCTTGATCAGCGACTCCAGTGTATATTTGGCCTTGTGTGTTAGGTTATTGTCCAGCTAAAAGATTAATTTGTCTCCCAGTGTCTGTTGGAAAGCAGACTGAACCAGGTTCTATTCTAGGATTTTGCCTGTGATTAACTCCATTCCATTTTTTGAATCCTAAAATACTCCCTTGTCCTTGCCAATGACAAGCATACCCATAACATGATGCAGCCACCACCGTGCTCGAAAATATGAAGAGGTACTGTTGGACGTACCCCAAACATAACGCTTTGTATTCAGGACATAAAGTAAGTTCTTTATTTATTTAGTATTTATTTTTAATTTTGGAGGGGGTGTAGTGTCATGTTTTGTCTTATTTTGTCTTGTCATTTTGCTTTTCCCTCTGTTCGTTTTCCCCCTGCTGGTCTTTTTAGGTTCGTTCCCCTCTTTCTCTCTTCCTCCCTCTCTCTCTTCTCTCTATCGCTCCGTTCCTGCTCCCAGCTGTTCCTATTCCCCTAATCAATCATTTAGTCTTCCCACACCTGTTCCCTATCTTTCCCCCTGATTAGAGTCCCTATTTCTCCCCTTGTTTTCCGTTTCTGCCCTGTCGGATCCTTGTCTATTGTTCACCGTGCTGTGTCTATGTATCGCCCTGTCGTGTCGTGTTTCCCTCAGATGCTGCGTGGTGAGCAGGTGTCTGAGTCTGCTACGTTCAAGTGCCTTCCCGAGGCAACCTGCAGTTCTTGATCAAGTCTCCAGTCTGTTCTCGTCATTACGAGTAGAATTATGCCTTTTGATTGTAAAGTTACTTTACTGGATTAAAGACTCTGTTTTC
This sequence comes from Oncorhynchus gorbuscha, assembly GCF_021184085.1. NCBI lineage: Eukaryota > Metazoa > Chordata > Actinopteri > Salmoniformes > Salmonidae > Oncorhynchus > Oncorhynchus gorbuscha. The sequence continues at coordinate 69,739,176 of NC_060190.1, read as the reverse complement.
GCCAAGTCGCTTTTGGGTCCTCATTCACCTGCATAACAGAAGGATCCGACCAAAGAATGGACCCAGCGACTACAGATGCTCGTAACACTGCCGTCGAGATCCAAGGAGCCATGCTCGGCAGACACGAGCAGGAATTGTCTGCTGCTCGCCATGCCGTGGAGAACCTGGCCGCTCAGGTTTCCGACCTCTCTGGACAGTTCCAGAGTCTTCGTCTCGTGCCACCTGTTACTTCCTGGCCTGCCGAGCCTCCGGAACCTAGGGTTAATAACCCACCTTGCTACTCCGGGCAGCCCACGGAGTGCCGCTCCTTTCTCACCCAGTGTGATATTGTGTTCTCTCTCCAACCCAACACATACTCTAGCGAGAGAGCTCGGGTTGCTTACGTCATTTCACTCCTTACTGGCCGGGCTCGAGAGTGGGGCACAGCTATCTGGGAGGCAAGGGCTGATTGTTCAAACAATTACCAGAACTTTAAAGAGGAGATGATTCGGGTTTTTGACCGTTCAGTTTTTGGTGGGGAGGCTTCTAGGGCCCTGGCTTCCCTATGCCAAGGTGATCGATCCATAACGGATTACTCTATAGAGTTTCACACTCTTGCTGCCTCTAGTGACTGGAACGAGCCGGCGCTGCTCGCTCGTTTTCTGGAGGGACTCCACGCAGTGGTCAAAGATGAGATTCTCTCTCGGGAGGTTCCTTCCAGTGTGGACTCTTTGATTGCTCTCGCCATCCGCATAGAACGACGGGTAGATCTTCGTCACCAAGCTCGTGGAAGAGAGCTCGCGTCAACTGTGTTTCCCTGCTCCGCATCGCAACCATCTCCCTCCTCTGGCTCAGAGACTGAGCCCATGCAGCTGGGAGGTATTCGCATCTCGACCAAGGAGAGGGAACGGAGGATCACCAACCGCCTGTGCCTCTATTGCGGTTCCGCTGGTCATTTTGTCATTTCATGTCCAGTTAAAGGCCAGAGCTCATCAGTAAGCGGAGGGCGACTGATAAGCGCTACTAGACGGTCCTCTCCGTCAAGTACATGTACTACCTTACCGGTCCATCTACGCTGGACCGGATCGGCAGCTTCCTGCAGTGCATTAATAGACTCTGGGGCAGAGGGCTGTTTTATGGACGAAGCCTGGGCGCGGGAACATGACATTCCTCTCAGACAGTTAGGGGAGCCCACGGTCATGTTTGCCTTGGATGGTAGTCCTCTCCCCAGTATATTATATGAAACACTACCTTTAACCCTCACTGTATCTGGTAACCATAGTGAGACCATTTCTTTTTGATTTTTTGTTCACCTTTTACACCTGTTGTTTTGGGTCATCCCTGGCTAGTGTGTCATAATCCTTCTTTTGATTGGTCTAGTAATTCTATCCTTTCCTGGAACGTTTCTTGTCATGTGACGTGTTTAATGTCTGCTATTTCTCCTGTTTGTTCTGTCCCCTCTTCTCAGGAGGAACCTGGTGATTTGACAGGAGTGCCGGAGGAATATCATGGTCTGCGCACGGTCTTCAGTCGGTCCAGAACCAACTCCCTTCCTCCTCACCGGTCGTATGATTGTTGTTCTGATCTCTTCAAGAAGCGTTTTGCATCCGCTTCTATCCTTGTTGCACCTGACGTCACTAAACAGTTTATTGTTGAGGTTGACGCGTCGGGGGTGGGCGTGGGAGCCATTCTGTCCCAGCGCTCCGATACTGACGATGGGGTCCACCCTTGTGCGTATTTTCTCATCGCCTGTCACCGTCGGAACGTAACTATGATGTGGCTAACCGCGAACTGCTCGCCATCCGTTTAGCCCTAGGCAAATGGCGACAGTGGTTGGAGGGGGCGACCGTTCCTTTTGTCGTTTGGACTGACCAAAAGAACCTTGAGTACATCCGTTATGCCAAACGACTGAATGCGCGTCATGCTCGTTGGGCGTTGTTTTTCGCTCGTTTCGAGTTCGTTATTTCTTATTGCCCGGGTACTAAGAACACCAAGCCTCATGCTTTATCCCGTCTCTTTAGTTCTTCTGTGGCTTCTACCGATCCCGAGGGATCCTTCCTGTTGGGCGTGTTGTCGGGTTGACTGTCTGGGGAATTGAGAGACAGGTTAAGCAAGCACTCACGCACACTGCGCCGCGCGCTTGTCCTAGTAACCTTCTTTTCGTTCCTGTTTCTACTCGTCTGGCTGTTCTTCAGTGGGCTCACTCTGCCAAGTTAGCTGGCCATCCCGGCGTTCGGGGTACGCTTGCTTCTATTCGCCAGCGGTTTTGGTGGCCTGCTCAGGAGCGTGACACGCGCCGTTTCGTGGCTGCGTGTTCAGACTGCGCGCAGAAGAAGTCTGGTAATTTTTTTTCTGCTTCTGCTCCTGGTCTTGCTGGGTCTCAGTCTGTTCCCTGCCATCGCATCTCTCCTGTTCTTGTTCCTGCCCTTGCTGTGTCTCAGTCTGTCCCTAGTTGTTACTCTCCTGGCCTGTTTGGTCCTGTTTGCTCTAAAGCTTTCAGTTCTCTACCCGTGTCTCATTTTTTTTTTTTTTAGAGTAGTACCCTAGTTTCCCTTTTTATCGTTTTTCGTTACGGTCCTGAGGAGAGGAGTTGGGTTCTTTCTCGGGACGTGCTGGACCGTTTGATCTATGATTTCCTCCGTTGCCGCCAGTGTTCCTCCTCGAGAGCGCCAGGAGGCGCTCGGTGAGTGGGGGTACTGTCATGTTTTGTCTTATTTTGTCTTGTCATTTTGCTTTTCCCTCTGTTCGTTTTCCCCTGCTGGTCTTTTTAGGTTCGTTCCCCTCTTTCTCTCTTCCTCCCTCTCTCTCTTCTCTCTATCGCTCCGTTCCTGCTCCCAGCTGTTCCTATTCCCTAATCAATCATTTAGTCTTCCCACACCTGTTCCCTATCTTTCCCCCTGATTAGAGTCCCTATTTCTCCCCTTGTTTTCCGTTTCTGCCCTGTCGGATCCTTGTCTATTGTTCACCGTGCTGTGTCTATGTATCGCCCTGTCGTGTCGTGTTTCCCTCAGATGCTGCGTGGTGAGCAGGTGTCTGAGTCTGCTACGTTCAAGTGCCTTCCCGAGGCAACCTGCAGTTCTTGATCAAGTCTCCAGTCTGTTCTCGTCATTACGAGTAGAATTATGCCTTTTGATTGTAAAGTTACTTTACTGGATTAAAGACTCTGTTTTCGCCAAGTCGCTTTTGGGTCCTCATTCACCTGCATAACATGTAGATCAGCTTTATTATTGCAGATAGATTGTAGCTTCCATTAATGTAATTGTCTGCATCATTTCCAATCCCTCATATATATTTTTTTGTATAAAACACAAAATTAGTCAAAAGTTTGGACTCATTCCAGGGTTTTTCTTTATTTTTACTATTTTCTATATTGTAGAATAACAGTGAAGACATCAATACTATGAAATAACACATTTGAAATCATGTAGCAACCAAAACATTATTAAACAAATCAAACATATTTTATATTTGACATTCTTAAAAAAAAATTAAAAAATCAATTATTTGGTGACGTGATTATATTTAGTATTGTTTCATGTAAAAATGATAACTTTTAAAATGTTTTACAATTAAAACATTTCTGAAATTCACTGAGAAGGATGGTCCTCCCTTTCCTCCACTCAAGAGCCTCCACTGGTTAAATACTTATTGACTGAAGATTTTTTTCAGCCTTTCATTTTAAATTATTTTGTAAAATTATCCCAAAAAATAATTCCAGTTTGACATTATGGGGTATAATGTGTGGGCCAGTGACAAAATCAATCTCAATTGAATCCATTTTAAATTCAGGTTCAAACACAACAAAATGTGGAAAAGGTCAAGGGGTGTGAATACTTTCTGATGGCACTGTAGACGCTCTGGAGGGAAAGTTGAATGAGAGTCACTAGTCTTCCTGCAAGGTATGGAGATCCCACTTGTCAAAATTCATGAACGGATTGACATCAATATTTATTTATTCAACCATGAAAGCCCCTTGGAGGTTAGAAACTTATTTTGCCAGCATGACCTGGCAATTAACCCCCAGGCCTTGGAGAAGAGGTGTGTGAATATATCAGATTATTAGGAGCTAGGTATGCAATGTAATAGGCCTGGCCCAACCACAAGGACTCATCAGGGTCAGATGTACTAAGCATTATTTGAATGTTCATTTTGATAACTGTAATCTTCTCGGTGGAAAATCTCAATATGGTGCTGATGGGTGAAAAGCAGGGTGGGCATAAACCCATTTGGTACATTGTTATCCTGCAGGAATTTTAATCAGTCTACCCACAAAGACATTATTAATTACCATATTTCTAGCTGAAGCTGCCTTCTCTGGTCGTTTGTAGCAGAGTAATTTCTTGCCCCAACCCTGATGATCTGTGGAGCAATATGATCACTAATGAGCTTATGGAAATCCAAAGTTCGAGGCAAGAATAGCTTTCAATACTTAATGAACGTACCCAGAGCGGAGTTATTTGAAATGTAATGTGCGGATACATACTCGCTTTGCTTGATTACAGTACATTATTCTTTGTAACGGCTAAGATAACTGCCAATGGTGAGGCCATTCTCTCTCTGTCTCTCTGTCTCGCTCTGTCCCCCTCTGTCTCTGCTGCTCTGGTGCTCTGTCTCCCTCTGTCTCTCTGTCTCGCTGCTCTGTCTCTCTCTCGCTGTCTCTCTCTCTGTCTCTCTCTCTGTCTCTCTCTCTCTCTCTCTCTCTCTCTCTCTCTCTCTCTGTCTCTCTCTCTCTCTCTCTCTGTCTCTCTCTCTCTCTCTCTCTCTCTCTCTCTCTCTCTCTGTCTCTCTCTCTCTCTCTCTCTCTCTCTCTCTCTCTCTCTCTCTCTCTCTCTCTCTCTCTCTCTCTCTCTCTCTCTCTCTCTCTCTCTCTCTCTCTCTCTCTCTCTCTCTCTCTCTCTCTCTCTCTCTCTCTCTCTCTCTCTCTCTCTCTCTCTCTCTCTCTCTCTCTCTAGCTAAGTAATACCTACATTGTGTTCATAGGATGTCACATGAATGCTTTCCCAAGCTGGAATATTAGGATTTATTTATTCTCTGGGAAATATATTAACTCACCATTTCCATGGTTTCCCAATGCATTCTACAGTTGCTTCTCAGCACCTTAGCAACTATTTTGTTATCATAGTTAGTTGACTAGAATAGCCCTTGTGATTTCTGGACATGACTGATTCCACTGCTACATGTCAGATTCAATATTCATTCCAACGTCTTGATTATGAATAGATTACACTTTAACTCACTTTCAACTGTCTGTCATAACTGATTATCCCCAGTGTATCTCTGTGAGTGGATCTGGTGGTTTCCAGGAACAGAGCTGCCCCACAGCAGTTGGTGACACAGTGTTTAAACCTGTCAGTCAACCTGCTTAAGCAAGGTACTCAACCACTCAAGGCAAGTTGTGAACTGTTACTCCCCCTATTTGACAAGATGCCCCCTTTCCACTGAAGTGTCAGGGAGGAAATGTTCATGGAGCCTCTAGTCTCAAGCGCTATCCAGGGTTTTAGGAATCTGGCTGGTATTGGGATATTTTCCAACCATCCTTCAACCACCCACGTTCCATTTCCAGCCATGACCTGGCAGAACCAATGCTTGAATGAGTACTAGTCTTGCCTGAGCCCCGAATACTTGTGTTGGCCACCACAGCTTAGCTCAGGGACAATGATATGAAGAACAACGATATGCTCCCACAAAAACATGTGAAATCTCACATCCATGTCACACTAACTAACTGTCCTGACACTAGGATACATTTTTAGCAGCGAGCCAGCCCATCATATGCCTATACAAATATAGCCTGACAAATGTCTATACATGCATGTAAGAGACCTATGAATTACATTGTGAATCCTAACAGACTTGTGCTTGTGATGGAAAGTCTTCATTAGGGAGGGAGATTCCTTGAAAAGGGAAAGGAACATTTCATGGAGGAAACTCACTGCTAAAAGAACCTTCATTTCCAATGACTTGTGTGACCAAACACATTTCTCCAGCTGTTGTCGTGCTCGGGCTCATTCATCAGGGCTGGGAAGACTATTTAACAATAACATGTCTGCTGCTACTGAAATAGGGGAAGACCGTCAGTTGGTTTCACCTTATCTACCTTAAACATGCCTCGTCTGAATTCATGGCTCTTCCTATACTCTTTAATTGCAGTTTAAGATGACTTTTCTTCTTTCTCCCTCTCTCTCTAGTCTCTAGCAAATTTAAATTTAGACATGAATTACTGAAAATGCACGGTCAAGAGTTTTAACCAAAATCACACCAGGAGGGTATGCGACACTACATTTCACCATCAGTACGTAATCTTGTGACAGTAAAATCTAATAGTACATTTAATTAACTTCAATAGCCTACCTTGAATAAAAAATGTAGAAAATTAAATAGTTAATTTCACATCAGTTATCTATAATTAGATTTAGATGATTCATACAGCATGTTTTTTTATGACTGAAAAAATACATTACAAAGCATCAGATTTGATTCTAACTTTGTTCAGGATCTTGATTAATCCAAAAATATGTTATCACATTACATGAACGCACACCATTCACATACCTGTGTTTACTTGTTTGCTGGAGGAGGCCCAAAGATACCACATCTGTCTATTTCCCAAGGCAGAGGTAGGGTAAAAAAAAGGTAATTCAGACCATTTTCTGAGCTTGGCACAATCTTGTCTTGTACATCCACAAATAGTTTAGAAAATATAGATGACTAAACCCTACTTGGGGAATTGGTCTGAAAGAGACAGATTGAAAGTGCATGTCACAGAGGCTGAAGCAATCAAAGGATGTGTATTTCAACTCAAAGGGGGTCATGTCAAATCGCACATAAACAGCATGATAAATCCAAGCCTCCCAAATCCCTCCCTGACTGCTTCCAAGGTGCTTTAGTGTTGCTGGTGTTGTTGCTTTAGTGTTGGTGGTGTTGTGATCTTGGTGTGTTGGTGTTGGTGGTGTTGTTGTATTCGTGGTTTAGTGTTGCTGGTGATGTTTTTGTGATGGTGCTTTAGTGTTGTTGGTGCTTTAGTGTTGGTGGTGTTGTTGTGTTACTGGTTTAGTGTTGCTGGTAATGTTGTTGTGATGTTGGTTTAGTGTTGCTGGTGTTGTTGTGTTGGTGTTTAGTATTGGTGGAGTTGTTGTGTTGGTGATTTTTGGTTTGGGGGGGGTTTGTAGATCAACGTATATTCGCTCCGTTTTGTTCATCACGTTTGGCTAAGAAAAAACCCCGAAAATTCAATCATTACAACGCCAAACTTTTTTTCCAAATTAACTCCATAATATCGACAGAAACATGGCAAACGTTGTTTAGAATCAATCCTCAAGGTGTTTTTCACATATCTATTCGATGATAAATCATTCGTGGCAGTTGGGTTTCTCCTCGGAAGCAAATGGAAAAATACACGCAGCTGGAGATTACGCAATAATTGCGACGGAGGACACCAAACGAGCACCTGGTAGATGTAGTGTAAAATGGTCAATCTTCCAATGATATGCCTACAAATATGTCACAATGCTGCAGACACCTTGGGGAAAATTTCCTGTTTGAAATTTCATTTTGGTTTGGCCTGTAGCATCAGTTCTGTGGCACTCACAGATATAATCTTTGCAGTTTTGGAAACGTCAGAGTGTTTTCTTTCCAAAGCTGTCAATTATATGCATAGTCGAGCATCTTGTTTAAAACGGGAATGTTTTTTTATCCCAAAAATTAAAAGAGCGCCCCCTATATCGAAGAAGTTAATAACGAAACAAAAATGACATACATTTTCATATTCCATCTATCGTCATGACCACCATAGTGGCTGACGGAAACCAAAGTCCCTTTATTTCATGTTTAATGTTCTGAGGCTGGTTCTCCATAGTAACAGGACAAAGGAATATGTCTGTGGCCTGAGATTTACCAGGGGTGTGAGGGGTTATGAAACCCCCACATCTTCAGACCCCTAGATCTCTCCTCCTCTGTTGGGGTTGAGAGATAATCTGTAGGGTTGTGGTCTCCTGTAACCGGACCTGGTCAAGACAGTCATGACATCTGCATAATTTCCAATCTCCCATATAAATTAAAATAGCCCAGGCATTTATACAGTATATAAATACTTTATCAAAGGACTATTCAAAATCAGTTATGAATACCAGGCCTGGTTTCCCAGTTTTTCATAGTGTTCTATTGTTTCCAGTTCTTGTCTTATATTATCTCCAATGTATTGTCCATGTAAAAAACCTGTCTGATTAGAATGAACTATGCATTTTGCAAAGAATGTTGCATTACAACACTGAAGTGTAAGGGGCCTCCAGTTTGTTAGGGGGACTGGATGTTTATATTTACCACCTGGGTCCTGTTTCAGCAATAGTGAAATCAGACCTTCTTTCTGAGTATCTGATAGTCTACTATTGTTATAGGAGTGGTTCAAACATTGTAATAACGGACCCCTGAGCACAGTGGCTTTGGAAAATTTTCAGACCCTTTGACTTTTTCTAAATGTTGTTACGTTACAGCCTTATTTTAAAATTGATTAAATAAAAAAAATCCTCAACAATCTACACACAATACCTCATAATGCCAAAGCAAAAACAGGTTTATTATTAACTTAAGTATTCTGAACCTTTTGCTATGAGACTAGAAATTGAGCTCAGGTGCATCCTGTTTCTATATATTATCCTTGATGTTTCTACAACTTGATTGGAGTCCACTTGTGACAATTTCAAATGACTAGACATGATTTGGAAAGGCACACACCTGTCCTTATAAGGTCCCACTGTTGACAGTGCAGTGGGAAAACCAAGAGGAAAAACCAAGCCATGAGGTCGAACAAATTGTCCGTAGAGCTCTGAGACAAGATTGTGTCGAGGCACAGATCTGGGGAAGGGTACCAAAAAATGTGTGCATCGTTGAAGATCCACAAGAAGACGGTGGCCTCCATCATTCTTAAATTTAAGAAGTTTAGAACCACCAACACTGTTCCTAGAGCTGGCCGCCCAGCCAAACTGAGCAATCTGTGAAGAAGGGCCTTGGTCAGTAAAAGGCACATGACAGCCGCTTGGAGTTTGCCAAAAGGAACCTAAAGGACTCAGACCATGAGAAACAAGATTATCTGAGCTGATGAAACCAAGATTGAACTCTATGGCCTGAATGCCAAGTGTCGAGTCTGGAGTAAACTTGGCACCATTCCTACGGTGAAGCATGGTGGTGGCAGCATCATGCAGTGGGGATGTTTTTAAGCGGAAGAGACTGGGAGAATAATCAGGTTTGAGGCAAAGATGAACGGAGCAAAATACAGAGAGGTCCTTGATGAAAACCTGCTCCAGAGTGCTCTGGACCTCAGACTGGCGTGAAGGTTCACCTTCCAACAGGACAACGACCCTAAGCACACAGCCAATACAGGAGTGGCTTCGGGACAAGTGTCTGAATGTCCTTGAGTAGCCCAGCAAGAGCCCGGACTTAAACCCGATCGAACATCTCTGGATAGACCTGAAAATAACTGTGCACCAACGCTCCCCATCAAACCTGACAGAGCTTAAGAGGTTTTGCAGAGATGAATCAGATAAACTCCCAAAATACAGGTGCGCCAAGCTTGTAGTGTCATACCCAAGAAGACTCGATGCTGTAATTGCTGCCAAAGGTGCTTCAACAAAGTACTGAGTAAAGGGTCTGAATACTTACGGAAATGTGAAATTCCAGATGATTTATTTTTAATAGAGTGAGAGAGAGACTTTGCAAAAAATGCAAAAAAAACAGTTTTTGCTTTGTCAGTATGGGGCATTATGTGTATATTAATGAGAGTAAAAAAACTATATAATCCATTTTAGAGTTGTGCAACAAAATATGGAAAAAGTAATGGGGTCTGAATGCTTTTCGAAGGCACTGTACATCGAAAAAGGTTTGATATACTGTACATCAACTGGTATGCCATCCAGCACTGGAGTTTTCCTGGACATAAAGGCTTTAATTATGTAAATGTATTTTACACTTAAATAAAATAAAAAAATCCTTAAAATGGGAGAACCTTTGCTTCCTCTTTGAAAATATTGTTTGGTGAATCGTGGATGACTGTCATTTGTGACAAGTTTCTATATGTTATTTTTGGTAGCATTTCTATGTTGAGCATTAAAAAATGATTTGGTGCAATCTCCCCCATATTCCATCCAGTTCACTCCGCAGCCGATGTAAGACCTTTAAACAGGTCAACATTCACAAGGCCGCTGGGCCAGATGGATTACCAGGACGTGTACTGCGAGTATGCACTGACCAACTGGCATGTGTCTTCACTGACATTTTCAACCTCTCCCTGTCCGAGTATGTAATACCAACATGTTTTCAGCAAACCACCATAGTGCCTGTGCCCAAGAACACTAAGGTAACCTTCCTAAATGACTACCGACCTGTAGCACTCACGTTTGTAGCCATGAAGTGCTTTGAAAGGATGATCATGGCTCACATCAACAGCATTATCGCAGAAACTCTACACCCACTCCAATTTGCATACCGCCCCAACAGATCAACAGATGATGCAATCTCTATTGCACTCCACCCTGCCCTATGTGCGAATGGGCAGTGAACAGCTATGTGAAAATGCTATTCATTGGCTACAGTTTAACGTTCAACACCATAGTGCCTTCAAAGCACATCAATAAGCTAAGGACCTTGGACCTAACAACTCCCTTTACAACTGGATCCTGGACTTCCTGACAGGCCACCTCCAGGTGATAAGGGTAGGTAACAACACATCCGCCACACTGATCCTCAACTCAGGGGCCCCTCAGGGGTGCGTGCTCAGTCCACTCCTGTACTCCCTGTTCAATCATGACTGCACAGCTAGGCATGACTCCAACACCATCATTAAATATGCCGATGACACAACAGTGGTAGGCCTGATAACCAACAACGACGAGTTAGCCTATAAGGAGGTCAGAGACCTGGTCGTGTGGAGCCAGGACAACAACCTCTCCCTCAACGTGATCAAGAAAAAGGAGATGATTGTGGACTGCAGGAAAAAGAGGACAGAGCACGGCCCCATTCTCATTGACCGGGCTGCAGTGGAACAGTTTGAGAGGTTCAAGTTCTTTCATGTCCACATCACCAACAAACAAACATGTTCCAAGCACACCAAGACAGTCGTGAAAAGGGCACTGAAAAGGTGAAAAAGTTTGCTATGGGTCCTCAGACCTAGCCATGTTACCGCTGCTCTTAATTACTTGTTACTTTTATTTCTTATTCTTATCCGTATTTTTTGAAACTGCATTGTTGGTTAGGGGCTCGTAAGTAAGCATTTCGGTGTATGTGACCAATAACATTTAGATTTATACTACACGCAATATATTTTTTAAGTTACTCCAGTTATTTTTGTTTTTCCGCTAACTTATTCTGTGCGTCTATGGTATAAATGTTGATATCTACCTGTAATGTTTGTTCCTATTTTTTCATTGTTAATATGAGCTCTTTTGACCTATATTGTTTTTGTTTCAAAGATGACTATTGAATTGCATGGCCTCTAAAGCCACATTTGAAAGTGTCCCACACAATAAGGGGATCTACTGTAGCTGTGTTACGAAGTAAAAAGTCAGTTATAAATGATTCTGTCTCAGATAAAAACAAGTTGTCAAATGTCCAATATCCTCGCCCATGTGGAAATTCTGTAAGAGTAATGTGTATTCCAACTATTTGGTGCCCTATCAACAGTTTTTATTTATTTCATTTTTGAAACTTTTGGTGCCAGTGAGAATGTCAAAGGAAAGTAGTCAAGAAGAATAGCTTGGTTGAGCCTCCGCCTTGTAAATCTCGCTAGGTCAGGTGATATATCAACTAGTTCCAATATATCCATGATATTTGTGATGTGCATGAGGGTGATAGTTTGTAGTGTGATTTCCATTTTAGTCCATTAAGGTATTTAAAGCCAAATTATAATCTCCAACCATAATAATAGAGTATATTTAGACTAGTTGAGTATCTGGAAGGCCAGCATCCCTGAGGCGCCTCTTTACTGTTGACATTGAGGTGTTTTGCGGGTCCTATTGAATGAAGCTGCCAGTTGAGTTGTTTGTTTCTCAAACTAGACACTCAAACTAGACTCTAGACACAAACTAGACACTCCTCTTTATATTCTGGTTAGAGCAAGTTTGCACCATTCCGTGAAGGGAGTAGTACACAGCGTTGTACGAGATCTTCAATTTCTTGGCAATTTCTCACAGGGAACAAGAATAGACTGACGAGTTTCAAAAGAAAGTTCTTTGTTTCCGGTACCACTTGCCATGCAGTAGTAGAGAGAACAGTCTATGACTGGGTTGGCTGGGGTCTTTGACCCTTTGAATTTTTAGGGCCTTCCTCTGAAACCGCCTGGTGTAGAGGTCCTGGATGGCAGGCAGCTTCGCGCCAGTGATGTACTGGGCCGTACGCACTATCCTCTGTAGTGCCTTGCGGTCAGATGCCGAGCAATTGCCATACCAGGCAGTGATGCGACCACATGCTCTCGATGTTGCAGCTATAGAACCTTTTGAGGATCTCAGGACCCATGCCAAATCTTTTTAGTTTCCTAAGGGAGAATAGGCTTTTTCGTGCCCTATTCACGACTGTCTTGGTGTGTTTGGACCATTCTAGTTTGTTGTTGATGTGGACACCAAGGAACTTGAAGCTCTCAACCTGCTCCACAACAGCCCCGTCGATTAGAATGGGGTTGTGCTCGGTCCTCCTTTTCCTGTAGTCCACAATTATCTCCTTGGTCTTAGTTTGTTGACATTGAGTTGGTACTTTATTGTTGGTGGTGTTGTTGTGGTGTTGGTGCCTTAGTTTTGGTGGTGTTGGTGCCTTAGTTTTGGTGGTGTTGTTGTGGTGTTTGTGCTTTAGTTTTGGTGGTGTTGGTGCTTTAGTGTTTTTTAGTATTGTTCCTGTGGTGTGTCTTGTGTTGGTTTTTTTGCCCTCTGAGAATGAAATATTTAGGTTATTTCTGCTTGGGCAGTGGTGCCTGATGTGTCATAAGAGAGTCAATATGCGTTGTTGCCTTGGTGGCACCCCAATCTAATTACCTGTCAAAGCCGCTAGAGCCTGATACAGCCTGGTGCTCTAATGCATTTAGGTGACAAAAATCAAATAAACAGAAAATATCGACCCTAGCCTCCGGCCAACAAACTGTGGGACCAACAGTATTTAGGATAACTAATTCTGACTCAGTTTACAGTTGGGGATCATAAAAAGGATATGTCAAAAAATCTTAAAAGAAAATGTTTTAATGTTCTGAGTGGCAACAATATCACAGAGTGGTTTTTGTTTACTTCATAGAATCCAGGAAGAAGACACTGACTGGTTGGGCTGAACTGAGAAGTTCTCATATACAACTGAAGCAATGTTTCACACATTTCTACCAGACAGTTGGTGAAATTTAGCCACTCTCAAATTCCTATACAGACAGAGCTATGGATGCAAGGACTGACCATTCATGATATCAAAATTATAGTGTTAACCATGTTTTGAGGCTATATAATGTTTGTTTACATTGATTTGGTATACAACCGGTGTAAAACAAGCTTATTTTGACCTCTGATGGCTTAAGACAGTGGAATTGAGGAATTGACACGTTATATTCTTCAAGAATAATACGTTGATTAATGTGCACTGTCCCTGTAAAAATAAAAATAAATAAACTAAACTAAACTAATTTAATAAAAGTAAAAAAATGTATGCAGCAGCTAAGGATTCCAGCTGTTATATTATTAAACTGTTATTCATATATACTGTACAAGCCACTGCATGGACATAATTCAGTGTGGTGAGACATTTTCTCCTCACACACCATTTCTCCAAAACACAAAATAATGAAAGAATGCATGCTGAGGGTAAATAGAGCAAATCTACAAAATATTACTAACCCAAACACAGCGGGGAACAACGGGCCTTCTACGCCTTCAGAGAAGGGCTAAGGATTTATAAATCATTATTATAATATAGAATTGCATTATTATTTTCAAAGATATTCTGATTTGTCTCTTTAGTTTGTGTTGGACAATAAAGGGTTATTATATTTATTAAGCTCGGCAAGTCAATTAACCTCTTCAACCTATGGGGGCGCTATGTCATTATTGGATAAAAAAAACGTGCCCGTTTTAAGCGCAATATTTTGTCACGAAAAGATGTTCGACTATGCATATAATTGGCAGCTTTGGAAAGAAAACACTCTGACGTTTTCAAAACTGCAAAGATATTATCTGTGTGTGCCACAGAACTCATGCTACAGGCAAAACCAAGATGAAACCTCAAACAGGAAATGAGCAGAATTTTTGAGGCTCTGTTTCCCATCGTCTCCTTATATGGCTGTGAATGTGCCATGAATGAGCCTAAGCTCTCTGCCGTTTGTCCAAGATGTCTGCAGCATTGTGACGTATTTGTAGGCATATCATTGGAAGATTGGCCATAAGAGACTACATTTGCCAGGGGTCCGCCCGGTGTCCTTTGTCTAAATTGGTGCGTAATCTTCAGCTGCATGCATTTTGCCATGGGATTCAGAGGGGAAAGCACACTTCCACGAACAATATATAATCGAAGAGATATGTGAAAAACACCTTGAGGATTGGTTCGAAACAACGTTTGCCATGTTTCAGTCGATATTATGGAGTTAATTTGGAAAAAAGTTTGGCGTTTTGATAACTGAATTTTCGTTTTTTTTTGGTAGCCAAACGTGAAGCACCAAACGGACCGATTTCTCCTGCACAAATAATCTTTCAGGAAAAACTGAACATTTGCTATCTAACTGAGAGTCTCATTGAAAACATCCGAAGTTCTTCAAAGGTAAATGATTTATTTGAATGTTTTTCTGGTTTTTGTGAAAATGTTGCCTGCTGATGCTAACGCTAAATGCTACGCTAGCTACGCTAGCTATCAATACTGTTACACAAATGCTAGTTTTGCTATGGTTGAGAAGCATATTTTTGAAAATCTGAGATGACAGTGTTGTTAACAAAAGGCTAAGCTTGAGAGCTAGCATATTAATTTAATTTCATTTACGATTTTCATGAATAGTTAACGTTGCGTTATGGTAATGAGCTTGAGGCTGTATTCACGATCCCGGATCCGGGATGGCTAGTATTCTTGTTTTACAATGACAGCCTGCCCCGGCCAGAATCTTAGCACTCTGTGCCAATTGTGCACCACCCTACCGGAGTCCCAGTTACAGCCAGATGTGATACAGCCCACGATGGAACCAGGGTCTGTAGTGGCACATCTAGCACTGAGATGCAGTGCCTTAGACTGCAGCACCACTCAGGAGGCCACAGTTAGCACAGACAAGAAAAAAATATCCATTTGGGATTTTTATTTGCTGGTCTCTGGGGAGATAAATCTAGCTAGCTAAGTCAGCCATTGACTATGCCATCAAAAGCTAGATAAAAGCATCTGCTATTCAACTGTATTAGGACAACATTTTGGAGTGACAGCAGAATCAACCAATCACATTTTCACTTAATGGGCGGGACTGTTTTTTACAAAAATGCATGGAAACTTCTGCCTTCTTTACTGGCCAACAGGTCTCTTGTAGCTCAGTTGGTAGAGCATTGTGCTTGCATATGCAAGGATTGTGGGTTTGATTCTCACTGGGGACTGGTATAAAAATGTATGCCTTAACTCCTGTAAGGTGCTTTGGATAAGAGCATCTGCTAAATGACAAAAAATGTTTAAAAAAACATGTCACTGTGAAGTAGTTTTCCCATGGTCTAGCTTGCTAGCTTTTGTTGTTGGCTAGTTTGCAGAGGCTGCAGTGGGTGATATCAAAGAGGATGTTGTTGATAATTCCCTTTTCAAAAACCAACTTTCAATAAGAAGTTACAGTACGTTTCAAATGATCATCATCTGGTGAGTGGAACGGTGTTTTTTTATGGCAGTATACTTGCTGTTGTTAGCCATCTCTTTGAAAATAATAACTAAAGTGGTACTGACGGCATTTTAGCAAACATGAAATTGGTTCATATACACCCCCAGGAAGAATTAGAGGTTGTTATTTTTATTTGATTAAAAAAATAATAATTTTTTACAAGCGACGCCTTCGATATGGTCAGTTTCACGTTTTAAGAAATTCTTAGAATGTTTGGGAATTGCGTATACTAAGGAATTTGTGAAAATTCTATAGCAATCTAGAATAGGAAAGCAGCCGTGCGTTTGGACAATTAATAAAACCAAATAAAAACAACACCTGTCTTGTCCAGGACCGGAGTCTACACAGACCGTTACGCAATAGCCAATCCGGGCTGAAGCAGGCCTTTATACAAACAAGCCATTTGCCACACTGACCTGCCATCACTCACTTTGAACTGGACTGTGTGTTTACAGGCAGTTACAGCAGCGTAACTTTAGATCTTAAGAAGCATTCGCCAAAAGCCCCAAATTGCACCTGAATTGATTTCTGCAAATATGTAAACATCACTGGAGCCCTCTTACATTTAGGAACCATGAAAAGGTAGGCTCTCTCTCCCTCATTCATGCACACCAACAACAACAAACATGAATGTAATATTAGTACAGTTAGTTTTTGTTTATTCAAAACCCCTCGTGCTCTACAGTTCCCGGCAGTTCCCAGTGCGCATGTGCATTTCCTATTAGGTGTAGTAACGTAACACTGCCAATGCATTACTGCTTAGTAACAGCACAGTAACTAATATAAACAGATGTAGATCCCAGATACTATACTTCTCCCCCATAGTGTTTAACTCCCAGAGAACAAGGTAAATATGTTAGGTAACTACTAATGCAATATCTGAACAAAATGCATTCTTAAACATTTTTCAACTACTGGGATGAAGCAGACTTCCCAGAGCCCAGCATAAATCCAGGGGATTATTCTGCCTCAAAGACGGAGTTTGTGTCCTAATAACTAACCCAGGTAATGTCCTTTTTCTTTCCTTTTATCTAGGACATATTAAAGTGTTTGTTTTACTGTCTGTTACCTCCTTAACCAGCGCAACTCACAGGTCAAGCTTTTGAGGTGCCCTTTGCTGTCGAATAGGATATCTCCGCTCCTCCTGGGCTTCCTGTGGTGGGCCAGGTTCGGGTGGGAGGTCAGGCTCTATCTCTCCCGTACGTCCACAGTCAGGAGAATAGTCCTGGGGGTCATTATTGTTCTTGTTCTCTCGGCATGTCTCTGCTGGGGCGTTGGACCGTAGCAGATGATCCACATGAACGTTGACCTGGCGATGACCAATTTGGACTTGGTAAGTCAAAGGTCCTCTGAGTTGCAAGATCATACCTGAGTTCCACAGGCGCTTGGGGTGTCTGAAATCACGTACCATCACCCTCGCTTCCTCTTTGAATTCTCTGACAGTCTTTGAGTGTCTGTCATGAGCTTTCTTCTGCTGTAGCTGGTGCTTTGCCACAGTGCTTGACAAGTCTGGTTTCAACAATGTCAGGCGGGTACGTGTTTGGCGTTTCAGAAATAGTTCAGCTGGTGTACATTCCTTTACTGTGTGTGGGGTGTTACGGTAAGTAAACAGGAACCGGGGAAGCCTTTGGTGGGTGGGCACAGACTGAACCTCGAGTCTAGTCCAGGCCTTCTTAAAGGTTTGCACGGCTCTCTCCGCTGCTCCGTTTGATGCCCGATGGTAAGGTGGTGACAGGATGTGCCTTACTTCTTGAGAAACATTTCAAAATCGTTTGACGTGAACGGAGGGCCATTGTCCGATACGAGCTCCTTGACTAGTCCAAAGAATGCAAACAGGTGTTTGAGAAGATTGATGGTCTTCTCAGCTGTGGTCAGTTGAGTAGGGAACACTTCCATCTACTTTGAATGGACATCGACAACAACAAGGAAATGTTGCTTGTCAATTTCGGCGTAATCCACATGGATGCGTTCCCAAGGTGTAGCAGCCCAGGACCATGAATGAAGAGGTGCAGCAGCCCAGGACCATGGATGAAGAGGTGCAGCAGCAGGCTTGTTGCGAACAGCTTCACAAGGTGAGCAGCCCAGGACCATGGATGAAGAGGTGCAGCAGCAGGCTTGTTGCGAACAGCTTCACAAGGTGAGCAGCCCAGGACCATGGATGAAGAGGTGCAGCAGCAGGCTTGTTGCGAACAGCTTCACAAGGTGAGCAGCCCAGGACCATGGATGAAGAGGTGCAGCAGCAGGCTTGCTTCACAAGGTGAGCAGCCCAGGACCATGGATGAAGAGGTGCAGCACAGCTTCACAAGGTGAGCAGTGGCCTACATGCTGTTGAATGTCCTGATCCAGTCCAGGCCACCACAGATAACTGCGAGCGAGTGCTTTCATTCGAGTGATCCCTGGATGTCCCTCATGCAGGTCAGATAGCAGTCTTCTCTGGAATTTGTGAGGTACCACCACCCTTGATCCCCACAGAACACACCCTTGATCAGTGGACAACTGGTCTTTCTTGTCGATAAATGGACGAAGGTTATCGTCATTTACGAAGGTTGGCCAACCGCCTAATGTTAAGTCCAAGACTTTGGAAAGCACTGGGTCTTTCCTTGTTTCCTCTGCTATGTCAGAAGCAGATATGGGCAGTTCATCAATGAGAGAGATCTGGAAGACTGCTCTATCATCTTCACTGTCGGAGTCACTATTGCACGGTAGTCTCGATAGTGCATCGGCATTTGCGTGATCACTGGATCGTCTGTACTCAATCTCCTAGTCATAGGCTATCAATATCAGAGCCCAACGTTGCATTCTAAGTTCAGCAAGGGTTGGTATAGCTGATTTTGGTTCAAGGATGGCCAACAGACGCTTGTGATCAGCAGTTGGAACTTCCTTTGTGAAACTTCTTCACTCCGAATATTATGCTCAGGGCTTCATTCTCAATTTGAGCATAATTTTTCTCACTTGGTGACAGAGTCCGTGATGCAAATGCAATAGGGTGTTCTTCACCTGACGGCTCCTACTCCGTATGGAGATGCATCACACACGAGTCTCAACTTCATCTCTGTGTTGTAGTGGGCAAGTCACTTGCTCTTTAGCAACGCTGTTTGCAAGTCTCAAATGCTTCTTCACATTGTGGGGACCAATTCCACTTTGTATCGGCCTGCAGCAGTTGGTGAAGCGGATGCAACAATGTGGACAAGTTTGCCACAAACTTTCCGTAATAGTTCAGGAGCCCCAAAAATGACCTCAGCTCTGAGATATTTGTGGGTGCTGGTGCGTTTACTATTGCTTCCACCTTGCTGTTGGTTGGGTGCAGGCCTTGTGCATCAATCTTGTATCCGAGATAATCCACTAAATCCTGGAGGAACTCACACTTGCTGCTTTTCATTCTCACTCCATATTTCTCCAGTCTTGACATCACTTTGTCCAGCACTACAAGTTGCTCTCCAATGGTTGGTGCTGACATGAGGATGTCGTCCATGAAGCACACAACATGCTCTATACCGTCCAAGATCTGATCCATTGTGTGTTGGAATATCGCTGGAGCTGTCGAGATTCCATAGGCCACGCGATTGAATCTGAATAGCCCCTTGTGTGTATTGATGGTCAGATACTGTTCTGACTCCGGATCCAGCTTCAGTTGCTGATAAGCGAATGCCAGGTCCAGCTTACTGAAAACCTTCCCACAAGCTAGAGTGGCAAACAGATCTTCAGCGTTTGATAGTGGATATTCCTCTGGTAGTATGAAGCGATTTACTGTGACCTTGTAGTCACCACACACTCTGACGGTCTTGTCTTTCTTTGGAACTACAACAATCGGAGCGGCCCAGTCGCTCCTCGCTACTTTCGTGATTATGTTATTCTTCTTCCTTCTCTACTGCTTCCTTAAGAGCATAGGGAACCGGACAGGGTTTGTGAAAGATAGGCTTGTTTCCTTCTTGCACTCTGACTTTTGCTGTGAAGTCTTGTATTTCACCGTAGCCATCTTTGAAATGTCTCCAGTATGTTAGTGAGTGTAGTCTGACTCACTGCTTTGTCATTTCTCAGACTGAAGATTTCTCCCCAGTTCAACTTGATCTTTTGTAGCCAGTTTCTGCCTAGCAAGGTTGATTTTTCTCCTTTAATTAACAATGACAAGCGGTAGCGTCCACTCCTTCCCCTCATATCGGACTGGTACCTGGATCTGCCCTAACACAGGAATAGTGTCAACAGTGTATGAAGAAAGGCAGATGGACGCGGGCTGAAGAGGGCACTCTTTCAGTTTTTCTTTGTAGAGTCTCTGGAACCAGAGATACAGACGCTCCGCTGTCTGTTCCATACTCAATTTTAGGTCAACGGTTACTTTGTGTGTTAAACGCATTTTTTTTTTGCAATGGGAAGTAATAGTTGTACATTTCTATTGGGAAATGCTTAATGGTTGTGTATTCTTAAGATTGGGTCCTACTGGCTTATTTTGTGAGTTTGATGGATGTGACTGCTGTCTTTCCATTGGCCCTATGCAGCGGTGTAGTGGTGCTCGGTGAAATTGGTATATTCAAATTTTGCCGAAAAGTTCACAAACTTCCCGCCCAGCAAAGGAAAGCCACCCTGTTTGAAAAATCCTATGTTTTCCGATTAGTTTTACCATAGATTTGGGCCTGTCAGGGCCTAGCTCCCCAGTAGGTGGGCCTCAGTCCACCCAGGCCAATCCATGTCTACGACCCTGATGCAAACAGTGCATGATGACAATTGTTGCCTTAGTTAGCATTTATGTCACGCCCTGGCCTTAGTATTTTGTGTTTTCTTTATTATTTTGGTCAGGCCAGGGTGTGACATGGGTGAATTATGTGTTGGTTTTGTCTATTTTTTTTGTAGGTTATGGGATTGTGGTTAGTGGAGTTGTCTAGAAAAGTCTATGGTTGCCTGGAGTGGTAATCAGAGGCAGGTGTTTATCGTTGTCTCTGATTGGGAACCATATTAAGGCAGCCATATTCTTTGAGTGTTTTGTGTGTGATTGTTCCTGTCTCTGTGTTTGTTGCACAAAATAGGACTGTTTTGGGGTCCACACACACACACACACACACACACACACACACACACACACACACACACACACACACACACACACACACACACACACACACACACACACACACACACACACACACACACACACACACGTACGTTTCTTGATTTGTAAGTTGTTTGTATTTTTCATCTTTAATTAAAGATGTTTAACTTCTTGCGTCGAGCCATCCGGGATCGTGACTACAGCCTCAAGCCTATTACCATAACGCAACGTTAACTATTCATGAAAATGCAAATGAAATGAAATCAATATGCTAGCTCTCAAGCTTAGCCTTTTGTTAACAACACTGTCATCTCAGATTTTCAAAATATGCTTCTCAACCATAGCAAAACAAGCATTTGTGTAACAGTATTGATAGCTAGCGTAGCATTTAGCGTAGCATTTAGCGTTAGCATTCAGCAGGCAACATTTTCACAAAAATGAGAAAAGCATTCAAATAAAATCATTTACCTTAGAAGAACTTCGGATGTTTTCGATGAGGAGACTCTCAGTTAGATAGCAAATGTTCAGTTTTTCCTGAAAGATTATTTGTTTAGGACAAATCGCTCCGTTTTCTGCGTCACGTTTAGCTACAAAAAAAACCTGTATCCAGGATTGTGTAAATCTATCCGCAAGCTCATTAGTATAACGCAACGTAAACTATTCATGAAAATCGCAAATGAAATTAAATAAATCTATTTGCTCTCAAGCTTAGCCTTTTGTTACCAACACTGTCATCTCAGATTTTAAAAATATGCTTTTGAACCATAGCTAAACAAGCATTTGTGTAACAGTATTGATAGCCTAGCATAGGATTATGCCTGGCATTCAGCATGCAACATTTTCACTAAAACCAGAAAAGCATTCAAATAAAATCATTTACCTTTGAAGAACTTCAGATGTTTTCAATGAGGAGACTCTCAGTTAGATAGCAAATGTTCAGTTTTTACAAAAAGGTTATTTGTGTTGAAAAATCGCTCCGTTTTCTTCATCACGTTTGGGTAAGAAAAAAAAACAAAATTAAGTCATTAAAACGCAAACTTTTTTCCAAATGAATTCCATAATATTGACAGAAACATGGCAAACGATGTTTAGTATCAATCCTCAAGTTGTTTTTCACACATCTATCGATGATAAATCCTTCGTGGCAGTTGACTTTCTCCTCTGAAGAAATGGAACGCGCATGGACCGAGAGATTACGCAATAATTTCAACACAGGACACCGGACGGACACCTGGTAAATGTAGTCTCTTATGGTCAATCTTCCAATGATATGCCTACAAATACGTCACAATGCTGCAGACACCTTGGGGAAACAACAGAAAGGGCAGGCTCATTCCTGGCGCATGCACAGCCATATAAGGAGACATTGGAACACAGGCCTTCAGAATCTGGGGCATTTCCTGTATGAAACTTCATCTTGGTTTCACCTGTAGCATTAGTTCTGGGGAAACGTCAGAGTTTTTTCTTCCCAAAGCTGTCAATTACATGCATAGTCGAGCATCTTTTCGTGACAAAATATCTTGTTTAAAACGGGAACGTTTTTTATCCAAAAATTAAGAGCGCCCCCTATCTCGAAGAAGTTAAAGATATCCACGCTGCATTTTGGTCCTCCTCCCTTTCACCAGAAGGAAACCGTAACAATTTACTGGTAAGTATAAGTTTAAACTTATTTTCTTTCCTACCAGCTACCAATGTCATTCTTCTGTGAGCTGCTCCATGCCAAAACTCTTGCTGCCTGCAGACGATATTGCTCTGAAACTAGGCTTTGTGTGCGGTGGGCATGTGAATATATTTCACGTGATTTGCAATTGTGTAGGCTACTTTGTATATGATTTCTGTATTGTACTACATAATTGGTAAGTCATATACTGTCACTACACTACATCAGTAGGGATTAAGAAGTGAGTATATGTAATGCCCACTGAAAAAAAGTGTCTACATAGCTTATACCTGCATATAGCGTCCACTAGAGCACTGGCACTTTGTGTTTTGCAAAAAGTGCACTCTTCTACATTAGTGTGCTGGTATTATGGTTGTTGTTCTTTCAGAATCATTAACCTGTCACACACTGAAGGCCTATAGGTTCACCACTGAACAAACATGTCTATAATAGATTTAAAGGCTGTTAAGATATTAATGTTTCAAGAAAGGAGTGTATATATTTGGCCTAGCTAAGTAGTTTTATGCGCTGACTGAATGGAATCTGATAATTTTGAGTTTTTTACTGTGCACCAGCTGGTCTCCGGAAGAAATGAGAAGTCCTCACTGTCCGAGTGTTCGAAACAAGACCGAGACACTCAATATCTGATCTTGAGACATTCAATATGTGGTCTCAAGACCTACAACCCTGGCCATGCAGACTGGTTTGAGTCAAGAACTGCAACGCTGCTGGAAATATTTCACTCTCAACAGTATACCAAATCCAGCACCATTTTCTTGTTTTGTATTTATTTACGGATAGCCAGGGGCACACTCCAACACTCAGACATAATTTCCAAAATATGCATATGTGTTATATGTAGTGAGTCTGTCAGAACAGAGGCAATCGGGATGACCAGGGGTGTTCTCTTGATAAGTGTGTGAATAGGACCATTTTCTTGTCCTGCTAAGCATTCAAAATGCAACGAGTACTTTTGAGTGTCAGGTAAAATGTATGGAGTAAAAAGTACATGATTTATTTAGGAATATAGTGAAGTAAAAGTAGTCAAAAATATAAACATTAAAGTACATATACCCCAAACTACTTAAGTAGTACTTTAAAGTATTTTTACATAACTACTTTACACCACTGATACTGCCACATTCATTTGAGATGGAATACACTGTAAGAGGAGTTGAGACAGTGAGAACAAGAATTGCGAGACCAGCAAAAAGTGATGGGGAGCCACAGTCAGACCCCAACTGGTGGTGCCTATTAGGGTGCTGTCCAGCCATGCCGGCAGAAGAGGAATATTTCTACTTTGCACACTCATCTACGGTCAAATCTACCATTCCAGTGTTGTAATTGCTATATTGTATTTACTTTGCCACCATTGCCTATTTATTGCCTTTACCTTCCTTATCTCACCTCATTTGCTCACGTTGAATATTTACTACTGTATTATTGACTGTATGTTTGTTTTACTCGATGTGTAACTCTGTTGTTATGTGTCGACCTGCTTTGCTTTATCTTGGCCAGGTCGCAGTTGTAAATGAGAACTTGTTCTCAACTTGCCTACCTGGTTGAATAAAAGTGAAATTCTTAAAAAATATATATAAAAGAAAAATACTAATAAATTTGTGAAATTTGTTTTGATTTAGAATGGACCATTATCGTACACCTGTCTTGAAACAGGGGCAGTGGGAAATACATGCCATCTATGGACTTTTCATAGTAGGCCTAGCCTATAGAAAGCTGATGGGATCCTCTTTTTATTAGAGGCCATCACTCTTTTCTTATGCAATAGCATAGCCTATAGAAATGTTGCGCAACATGAGATTATGGGCTCTCGTGAAGTGTTAGAAAAGATTTTTGAACACATTTGCGTTGATGTCAGTGATAAGAGGGACAATAGAGTGCTGAATACCAGGCAGTTAGCAAATTTGGTAGGCTACTGATGACCATCTACATCATCAGAGCTTGGAAAAGCCTAATTAACATGACTAGACGGTTTGACTGCTTCATGACTCGTGACCGCTTGTGTGGCGGTCATACGGTCAGCAACAACAGCCCTAACGATGACGAAAGTAAAGGAATTACTTTTGCTTTATGAGTCATATTACTCTTTTACTAACTATACCTGTGTGTTGTAGCTAGCTAGCTAATGTGTGTATGTGAGATGTGTAATATTCTGAATTGTGCTGCTGCAGTAGGAATACAGGCAGGACACATTACATTACATTTACATTTAAGTCATTTAGCAGACGCTCTTATCCAGAGCGACTTACAAATTGGTGCATTCACCTTATGACATCCAGTGGAACAGTCACTTTACAATAGTGCATCTAAATCTTAAAGGGGGGGGGGGAATACTTATCCTATCCTAGGTATTCCTTAAAGAGGTGGGGTTTCCTAGGTATTCCTTAAAGAGGTGGGGTTTCAGGGGTCTCCGGAAGGTGGTGATTGACTCCGCTGTCCTGGCGTCGTGAGGGAGTTTGTTCCACCATTGGGGGGGCCAGAGCAGCGAACAGTTTTGACTGGGCTGAGCGGGAGCTGTACTTCCTCAGTGGTAGGGAGGCGAGCAGGCCAGAGGTGGATGAACGCTCAACTTGCCTACCTGATTGCCAATGATCGTCTAATAGAGTTTTTGTCATTCTCTCACGCCCAATTTTTTTGTTAAAAAAGTTTGAAATATCCAATAAATGTCGTTCCACTTCATGATTGTGTCCTACTTGTTGTTGATTCTTCACAAAAAATACAGTTTTATATCTTTATGTTTGAAGCCTGAAATGTGGCAAAAGGTCGCAAAGTTCAAGGGGGCCGAATACTTTCGCAAGGCACTGTACATACACATACATGCCATAACTATCACAGTGAACTGATCCAGAATTGAAGTCAACTCGTTATTGGCTGGAATCAATTAGTCAATTGTTAGTTGATAGTAGAATTTCTAATTTCCTTATTGTTTTGCAGCCAAAACCAAATTCACACTCTTATCTATTTCATGATAAGTTGTAAGTTTATCATTTGCATGAATTAGCAAGAGACCAGTCTTAAAAACAAGTTCAGCATTTATTCTTGATGAGTACTGACCCAAAATACAAAGAACATTACATTTTAAAGAGAGAACATAAAATGACGTCATCAGTTTCACACTCCCTCCCATCCTTACAATAGCGTAGTATACTCAGGCCTGGAGATCTTCTTCTCCCCTCATAAAACAGACAATCAAATCTGTCTAAAATATATACTTTTTCTCCCCTAATGGAACATAACCCAAACATTCTTATCTTGTCTGAAAAGCTATAACATCTCTTCCCCTTTAACCTTCCCAAGAGGCACAGACAATTAATTAGTTCTGCTTACATTTTCAGTAACAGCTTAACCAAAAACTCATACTTTTCATATCATAACATAATAGTATTAGAATAAATGGTTCTAATCAATAATGTATACATAATTAATCATTTCAACTATAATTTCCTCTAACAGTACACTCATAAAACATATTATTTAAATAATTTGATCGAACTCCATTATATACTGCTTTCAGAAAGTGTTCATACCCCTTGACTTATTCCACATGTTGTGTTACAGCCTGAATTCAAAAGGGCTTGAATAAATATTTTTTTCTATACACATCTATACATCTATACACATACCCCATAATGACGACGTTAAAACATGTTAGTAGAAATTTGGGCAGCAACAACAGCCCTAACAGTAAATTCAGAAATATCTCATTTACATACAGTAAGTATTCACACCCCTGAGTTAATGTGTAGAAGCACCTTTGGCAGTGATTACAGCTGTGTCTTTCTGGGTAAGCCTCTAAGAGCTTTCCACACCTGAATTGTGGAACATTTACCTATTATCCTTTTTAAATATTCTTCAAGCTCTGTCAAATTGGTTGTTGATCATTGCTCGACAACCATTTCCAGGTCTTGCCATAGATTTCCAAGTAGATTTAAGTCAAAATTGTAACTCGGCCACTCAGGAACATTCACTATCTTCTTGGTAAGCAACTACAGTGTAGATTTGTCCTGCTGAAAGGTGAATTCATCTCCATCTCCCAGTGTCTGGTGGAAAGCGGACTGAACCAGGTTTTCTTCAATAATTTTTCCTGTGCTTAGCTCCATTCCGTTTATTTATTTTTATCTTAAACTCCCCTTAATGACTACAAGCACACCCATACCATGATGCGACGATGACTATGCTTGAAAATATGGAGAGTGGTACTCAGTAATGTCTTGTATTGGATTTTCCCCAAACATACTACTTTCTATTCAGGACAGAAAGTGAATTGCTATGCCACATTATTTTGCAGTATTACTGTAGTGCCTTGTTTCAAACAGGATGAATGTTTTGGAATATTTGTGTTTGTTCAGGCTTCCTTCTTTTCACTCTGTCAATTAGATGCAGATGTAGATTTAGATGCACTATCGTAAAGTGACTGTTCCACTGGATGTCATAAGGTGAATGCACCAATTTGTAAGTCGCTCTGGATAAGAGCGTCTGCTAAATGACTTAAATGTAAATGTAATTAGGCTAGTATTGTGGCGTAACTCATTTATAAAATATATATATATATATATATATTAGTCCCCGCAGGAGGCCTTTTGCCTTTTGGTAGGCCATCATTGTAAATAAGAATTTGTTCTTAACTGACCTGCCTAGTTAAATACAGGTTAAGTAAATAAAATAACCAGGAAATGTATTTGGCCAATTTCTAATGGTGAAATGTAGAAAAGCTTGTATTTGTGCATAGTGGGGAAATTCTCTATTTTTATGACACCTATTATATGTTAATAACATATAGATGGACATATAGTCAAAGAGCAGCGCTGACATTTCCCTTCAATAATTTACATTCATATAGAAATGAATGATGAGCCAACAGCACGTTTGTAGCGCAGATTAACTGATCAAATCAAATCAAATGTATTTATATAGCCCTTCTTACATCAGCTGATATATTAAAGGACTGTACAGAAACCCAGCCTAAAACCCCAAACAGCAAGCAATGCAGGTGTAGAAGCACAGTGGCTAGGAAAAACTCCCTAGAAAGTCCAAAACCTAGGAAGAAACCTAGAGAGGAATGACCAGCATGGTCAAATAATAAGAATTTACTAACGCTCAACTCCCGTTGAATATGGCCAGTGTCAGTAAACATCGGCAAAAAAAGCGTAATTAAATTATTGCCAGCAGCACAGTTACAGTCACCAATGCTCTGGATAACATGAAAACAGCCTAACCAGCACTGCTAGGGCAAGTAAAATGGTCAGAGTGAGGTGTTCTCTCAGCCAGTTAGCTTGGGTGCTTTAACTGCCGTTGTGAGGTCAGAACCCTTAGATCAACCCTATTCCTCAGCTAGAGCGTCCAGTGTGCGCTCTAAACGCTCCAAGCGAAACGCTCTGAATTTACAAATGGACAATATGACAACACTCTGAATTTAGGAACGGCCCAGAGCGCACTCTGAGCGCTCTCTGGCACTTTATGAATGCACCCTTCATATTGGAGTGTTCATTAGTGAGGCTGTCATATAAGGAATTAAGATGCCATTAGCTCCCAATTTGGCAGCAGCTTAAACCAAATAACTGTCACATAACATTACAATACCAGAGCTTATGAATTAATGATCCATCAATAAAATAACATTATCACAGGTAAATGTTAATGATCAAATTACCTTTTATTATAGAAGATGCTCAATATTTAAAGGTGGAATAAGTCTTATTTTGATGTCTCCTGATCTTTCCAAACAATATTATTATCCAGCATAGGGCCATACCATTGCCTATTTCCATGCAGATAATTGGAAGTCACTTGAAGTTTTACATTCACAACACCTCATAACCAAGTCAGAGGCCACAAAATGCACAAGGGCCCCTACTCTAGTCGTGGGTAATGAAGTTATACATTCAAAGAGACAACCTTAAAAAATACACCAAAGCCTTTGTTATAGACAGCCAATTAGTATGTTTAGCATGTCTCCCTGGGCCTAGCCCTCTCCATGGGGATGCCGTTAACAAAGAGGAATCTGCTGTCATCAGCAATCTGGGTTATTGTAAAAACTGAGGCCAGTGTTAGGTTCAATTACAAACTACACACATTCATACTATATAAACAGCTATGGCCTTTAAAACTTAGAGGGGAGGAGGGTGTAACTTATACCTACTGTCTTTACACCCAATTACAACTTCAGACCTACATGATTGATTGATTATGCGGCAGGTAGCCTAGGGGTTTGGGCCGGGAACTGAAAGGTCACTAGATCAAATCCCAGAGCTGACAAGGTAAAAATCTGTTGTTCTGCCTCTGAAGAAGGCAATTAACCCACTGTTTCTAGGCTGTCATTGAAAATAAGAATTTGTTCTTAACTGACTTGCCTAGTTAAATAAAGATTATAAAAATTATGGCTTGAATATGTTCAAATATAGTCTTCCCCATTCTTTGAATGATGTGAATATCCAATTGGACCCACCCCATCTGCCTACAGAAATGTACTGAGTGAAACAATGCAACAGGGAGTGTCTCATCTCATTCATTCCAGACGACGACGTCAAGCGATCACGTCAACTAGACTGGTGTCAGACTGAGTTTGCAAAACAGCAAGTGTGAGACAAACAAATCAATACCTGGAACAGTTTCCATTAGGGGAAACAAGTGGGATAACACAGTCACTACAGGAAGAGTATAATGTGACTAATAGCTAAGATTATTAATGCCTGTATCCCACAGCAAGGCACAGTTAATGGACACATCTGAGTTCTCCCTACCAGACATTATATTGGCCTCCAACATGGCATGCCCTGTGACAGACTAGCGTCCTGTCCAGAGGGTGTGCTTGTACATCAAGCTGCTTCATGATACAGAAAAGGGATGCCGTTATGGTCCATTCTGGCTCGGACAAGGATTACAAACATGATAGATTCTGCTGGCCTCAAACGGTAGACTCTGAAGACCTGATGAGCCATCAACTCATGTTTCTCTCATTTTAATAGTCACATTTAAGACCATTTGTTTTTCCTGACCAGGACCTCTAAGACCCTATCCTTCAACATAACAGATCTCTGGAGAGAAGTCATTACACAGATTCAGTCCAGTTCACAAAGATTGAGACAGTTTTACAATTTAATTTTTTAAATTCTTACTGCAGCCAAAACCGAGGAGAGAGACTGGACTAGTTGTTGAAAATATATGCATGATTGTGATTGGGCCATAGGATGATGTCAATCTGTTTTGGGCAATGAGGGGATGGGCATTATTGAAACAGCCATTTCCTCACTGCAATGGAGAGCCAAAACTGTAAAGGTCAAATTTCAGAGATGGAAATATTATGAAAGGTCTAAGGCACAGTTTGAGACTGTATTATCAGCCTCTTGGGACAGGGGTTTTAAATTGGCCAGAAAATGGCACAATGAATAATCGAAATTGTTGACACTCGATCTCAAAATATTTATTCTATCTCTAATTTCACGTTAATACTTGTATACTATACTGAAGCTATGGCAACTGCAACGCTCGTCTGATGAAGAAGGAGTGGACCAAAGCGCAGCGTGGTACGTGTTCATGATAATGTATTTAAACTGAACACTGAGACAAAATAACGAAATGGAACAAATCGAAACAGTTCTGTCTGGTGCAGACACGAAACAGAAAACAACTACCCACAAAACACAGGTGGGAAACAGCTGCCTAAGTATGGTTCTCAATCAGAGACAACGATAGACAGCTGCCTCTGAGAACCACACCCGGCCAAACACAAAGAAATAGAAAACATAGAAATAAAGAAACTAGAATGCCCACCCTGGCCTAACCAAAATAGAGAATAAAACCCTCTCTGTGGCCAGGGCGTGACAGCAACAACGTTTCAAAACCTCAATCTTCTATATTCTGTTCTAAATTTGATGTTGATACTTTTATAGAGGCAATACATCAGTGCTGTGACATCTGAATGATGCGTCAAAGTGACAAGAGTTTTGTTTGTGAGCTTCTAATTAAAAAAAGGTGTCATTTAAATCCATCATATTAGCTACATCACATGATGTGAAGTGTGGAGACAGCTCTTTGTCTCTGTCACAGATCCACTTGGTTAGTGTTTGCGCCTTCTCCGAGTGGTAGCAATCTGTTTTGTTCTCTCATTATGCAGCCTTTGTTTTTCTATTCTTCAGACTCAGCCATTTGCTGCTCCACTTAGCCTGACAGTAACAAAGGGAAACTTCCATCCCGTCTTAGTGTTAACACCAGCTGATAACAATTGAAGAGAAGCATTGGAAACAGAACTGGGCCAGTTCACTAAAATGAGTTTACCCACAGCACTCATTGTGCTATCTGACTGCAAATTAAGATAACCACCACTTACTAGATATACAACTAATTGTTTCACATCTTAAAGGTGACAGAAAATGTTATAATTTGACTCAAATGGAATGAAATACTCACAGTGCATTGGATCTATACTTCACCATTTTCTGGACACAGCTAAATGGTATCGGCTACCACAATGTAATGCATCTGCTAAATTAGTTCTTCTAATCTTTCTCTAGTCTATGATAAAAAGAACAATAACAAAATAAAAACACCATTGTTAGTGGATGTTTCTTCTTTCTAAAAGTGGTTTTAATGTAACTACTGTATGTTGTTGCCTCACAGTACTATAAGTAGGCTAGAGAGTGTAACCTCTACATATTTAAATACAGCCAAAACGCTATGCATTCTAAATTAAATCCACACGAAACTGGAGCACAGAACTGCAGACTTTACATTGCTCTGCTAGAATACTAAAAACATGTTTTTTTCTGGTGAAACAATTACGAATGCAGGCTTTGCTTGGCAACAGCCAGCAGGGTATCAGTTGTGAAAGGGTTTACAGTTTTGGAGGAAGGTACAGACAGAGTACAGACAGAGACAGAGACAGTACAGACAGAATACAGACAGAGTAGAAACAAGAACAGAGCCTGCCGAGCCTCCAGAACCTAGGGTTAATAACCCACCTTCATTGGTCCGGGCAGCCCACTCCCACCTGACCCATGAGGAGAAGTAAAACCAAAGACCTTGATTTTCTCTTATTACAGTTAATTTGCCTGAAAGAGGCGTTCTACTTCCTGTTTTGTTTTATTTATCAAAATCCCCATAATTATTATGAATTTAGTGGGGAATAACAATCTGATTCAAATATTCAAAACAGTGATGATACACTGGAAGAGGGTAACCAATCATCGTCCATCTATTATGACATATGTTAATTATCATCCATATTCTTCGAATTGATTTAAATATTCAGAAAAAATGTTTTAATAAGATTCTTTCATGTCACTACATAACTGAAATTCACCTGCCACTATCTGTTTCTCTCCAGTAGAGGCCAGGGTTAGAGGGCCACCAGCACACAGATTCAGATTTGTGTACAGAATAACATATGCCATTTAGTAGACATTTCTATTCAAAGCGACTTAGTCATGCATGCATACAATTCACATAGTCGATGCAGCTTTATTCCTCGATCTAGACAATGCTTTCAACACTGTCAACCACCACTTTCTTATCGGCAGACTCAATAGCCTTGGTTTCTCAAATGACTGCCTCGCCTGGTTCACCAATTACTTCTCAGACAGAGTTCAGTGTGTCAAATCGGAGGGCCTGTTGTCCGGACCTCTGGCAGTCTTTATGGGGGTGCCACAGGGTTCAATCCTCGGGCCGACTCTTTTCTCTGTATACATCAATGATGTTGCTCTTGCTGCTGGTGATTCTCTGATCCACCTCTATGCAGAAAAACACCATTCTGTATACTTCTGGCCCTTCTTTGGACACTGCGTTAACTAACCTCCAGACGAGCTTCAATGCCAAACAACTCTCCTCTCCAATTGCTCTTAAATGCAAGTAAAACCAAATACATGCTCATCAACCGATCGCTGCCCACTCCTGCCTGCCCGTCCATTATCGCTACTCTGGAAGGTTCTGATTTAGAATATGTGGACAACTACAAATACCTAAATGTCTGGTTCGACTGTAAACTCTCCTTCCAGACTCACATTAATTATCTCCAATCCAAAATTAAATCTAACATCGGACTCCTATTTCGCAACAAAGCATCCTTCACTCATGCTGTCAAACATACCCTCATAAAACTGACTATCCTACCGATCCTTGACTTTGGCGATGTCACTTACAAAATAGCCTGCATCCAATTTGCTGAGTAGAGTGTTGGAGGCTATCATAGTGCCATCCGTTTTGTCGCCAAAGCCCCATATATAACCCACCACTGTATGCTCTCGTTGGCTGGCCCTCGCTTCATATTCGTTGCCAAATCCACTGGATCCAGGTCATCGATAAGTCTTTGCTAGGTAAAGCCCTGCCTTATCTCAGCTCACTGGTCACCATAGCAGCACCCACCCATAGCATGCGCTCCAGCAGGTATATTTCACTGGTCACCCCCAAAGCTAATTCCTTTTTTTCGGCCGCCTTTCCTTCCAGTTCTCTGCTGCCAAAGACTGGAACGAACTGCAAAAATCACTGAAGCTGGAGACTCATATCTCCCTCACTAGCTTTAAGCACCAGCTGTCAGAGCAGCTCACAGATTATTGCACCTGTACATAGCCCATCCAACTACCTCATCCCCATACTGTTATTTATTTTATAAATTTTTCTCCATTGCACCCCAGTATCTCTACTTGCACACTCATCTTCTGCACATCTATCATTCCAGTGTTTAATAGCTATATTTGAAATTATTTTGCCACTATGGCCTATTTATTACCGTACCTCCCTTATCCTACCTCATTTGCACACATTGTATATAGACTTTTTCTATTGTATTCTTTTTCAATTTACTTTTTCAATTATTTTCTATTTTTCTATTCTACTGTATGTTTGTTTATTCCATGTGTAACTCTGTGTTGTCGTTTGTGTCGCACTGCTTTGCTTTATCTTGGCCGGGTCGCAGTTGTAAATGAGAACTTGTTCTCTACTAGCCTACCTGGTTAAATAAAGGTGAAATAAAAAAATAAACGATATGGGTGGTCCCGGGATTCAAACTCACAGTCCTGGCGAAGCAAGCATAATTCTGTACCAACTGAGCTACAGAGGACAAGAAGGATACAACAACTCTCAACTTGCTGACCTGACCCATTTAATGCACAAGTGTTTGTCAGTTGAAGCAGCGCCAGTACTCAGTAGACTACATGTTGCTGCAATTTGACAGTGGATGCAAAATTAAGTTAAGTCATCCATAAAGTACTTTGTGGCTAGATTGAGAAATGATGACAATCATAAACTTGCTGTTGAGATGATGTCATCTGTTCTCAAACCTGGATATCAAAAAAGTCTTCTGTCTACTCTCTCTGGCATGGTTCGCCTTGAGCTCGACACGTTGCATATTGAAAGGACGGTCCAATAATGATTTGTATTGAGGTCATATTACTTGTCATCCCTGGTCCACATCATAATGTGGCTGGGCCACACAACGATAATGTTTCTACTGTAAATAAGCACTAGCACAATTACACATTATACAAATCGGTCAGAGTCTAAGTTTACATTACTGATGTATATTTATACATTTATGCAAACATATGCACGATTCTGGTCTCATTTACAAAATGACATATACTGTATTATTGTCATTGATTGACCCTCACCTCCACTGGGGGCAAGATGAAAGTTGATGGGTAAATGTGAAAGCATCAGAATGTCAGTGTTTTGTAATGATGCTGCTAGAAGTGCAAAGTCATGTCTACTTAAGGTCCGGATGACTCTGGTTCGGATCTCATTTAATCTAAGGACATTTACAGATGTTATCATTAAATGTCTTGATGGCATAGGGCATTATTTGAATTGTAAATGAGACATTTGAGAATGGGGCGTCAGGTTAATATCCAGATTGAGGGGAAGTTCCAGGTGGAACAGAGAGGTGCATCATGTGGATCTACATTCATCAGCCCTCTCCCCAAAGACAGGCAATAGTCTGTAATACATATTATTAAAGGGAGAATCACTTGTGAGACAATGAATTCTAATGAAGTGTCAAGATTGACTTGTAAAGTCAGAGTGTAATTCAATGAAAACAAAGCACATTGAGAGACCTTGCAAGGTAATTCATCTTTGTATCAGCTAATAAACAGTAGTAATGTTATTCTGTTTATTATTGGCAGTGATTCATAAGTCACTGATTGACAAAGTGAGCATATCTCTGTTTGGCTGTATTGTTTCACCCCAGCTGATCAAATCAAATCACATTTTATTTGTCACATGCTTTGTAAACAACAGGTGTAGACCAGAGGAGGCTGGTGGGAGGAGCTATAGGAGGACGGGCTCATTGTAATGACTGGAATGGAATCAATGGAACAGAGTCAAACGATTTCATCTGTTTGATACGGTTCAACACTGTAGAGTAACAGTGAAATGCTTACTTACGGGTCCTTTTCTAAGAATGCAGAGTGAAAGATAAAACCATTTTTACACAAGGAATACATTCACACAGTGAACAACGAATAACAATAACGAGTCAAAATAACATGGCTAAATACAGGGAGTACCAATACCGAGTCGATGTGTACAAGGTAATTGAGGTAAAGTGACTAGGATAGACAAGACAGTAGCAGCAATGTGTGTGTGTGTTTGGTGTCAGTATGCATGTGTGTTTGTGTGTGCGGCGTCAGTATGCAATGTGTTTCTGTGTGTTGGGGTATAGGTATGTATGATTGTGTGGGTAGAGTCCAGTCTGTGTGCATAGCATCAGTGCAAGAGAGTTAGTTCAAAAAAGGGCCAATCAATCAAATGCATTTATAAAGACCTTCTTACATCAGCTGATGTCACAAAGTGCTGTACAGAAACCCAGCCTAAAATCCCAAACAGCAAGCAATACAAGTGTAGAAGCACGGTGGCTAGGAAAAACTCCCTAGAAAGGCTGGAACCTAATAAGAAACTCGGAGAGGATTCAGGCTATGAGGGGTGGCCAGTCCTCTTTTTGCTGTGCCGGATGGAAATTGTAGCAGAACATGGCCAAGATGTTCAAATGTTCATAAATGACCAGCAGGATCAAATAATAATAATCACAGTGGTTGTTGAAGGTGCAACATGTCAGCACCTCAGGAGTAATTGTCAATTGGTTTTTCATAGCCAAGCATTCAGAGTATCTCTACCAATCTTGCTGTCTCTAAAGAGTTGAAAACAGCAGGTCTGGGACAAGGTACCACTTCCGGTCAACAGGTCAGGGTTCCATAGCCACAGGTAGAACAGTTGAAACTGGAGCAGCACCACGACCAGGTGGACTGGGGACAGGAAGGAGTTATCAGGCCAGGTAGTTCTGAGGCATGGTCCTATCGCTCAGGTCCTCTGAGAGAAAGAAAGAAAGAAAAAAGAAAGAAAGAGAGAAAGAAAGAGAGAAAGAGGGAGAGAGAATTAGAGAGCATAATTATATTCACACACGATACTGTGTCGTGTCTTTACTATCATTAAATGAAGACTTTTAGTTTTTATCAAAGATTCTTTGTAATTAGGAAGTCGGGGCACCAAGGAAACTATTCAGATTACAAAGTTATAATATTCCTAATATAACTTTTCAGATATTTTCATATCTGATCAATAGTCTTCTGATTTAATTATTTATTTATTTTACCTCACATTAGTCTCATTCCAAACGTCTGTACGAACCCAGTCTTCACTATGAGTCATCCATACATCAATTGTCTTAAATACGACTTCATTGTCATGCAAGTTAAAAATCAACAAAAAATCATGACCACATGATGTCCTGTTTGAGGATCATCGTTGCAATCCCCTCTGGTGGTTGAACTTGGTAGGCTTCTCTGAGAGCGGAGCAGTCCACCACAAGAATGGGCAGTTGATGTCCGGTTGGTGATTGCCGTTGTGGTCCCCTCTAGTGGTTTACCTTGGTAGTTTCCCTGGAAGCTGCAAAGTACCCCAGGAAGGGCCAGAAGATGTCCTGGTTGGTGATCGCTGTTGCGGTCCCCACCTCTGGTGGTTTACCTTGGTAGGCTCTCTGACAGCGGGGCATGCTGCCACAAGGATGGGCTGTTGGTGTCCGGATTTGAGGTCACCGTTCCGGACCCATCGTCTGGTCCTCATCCAGACTGGAAGATCTGGGCAGTGACTTAGGCAGATGTTAACAACGCACACACACTCATGAAATATATATAATTACATTCACTTCCAATGAGCGGCTTTGTGGCACTAAGTGATGGTTGTACGTGGAATTTGTTTATGGCTCTATCACTTCCTAAGTGTCAAAGGAACTGAACCGAAAATAAATGAAAGCATAAACAAAAGATATACAAAATATGGTTCCCACACAAAAACAATCTAATTGGACTGTATTCTACATACGTCCAATGTTCTGGCAAAATGACTATCATGGCATTGTCTCTAATGCCATATCTAGGGTTTTCCTACTTGGTGTGTTGCTTAGGCACTATCCTAAGTTGATAACTATATAAGTCTACAGCTGTAAGGCACTAGTTTTGGGCAGTCAACAGGGATGACCTATGGACTTCTGGGAAAAAAACTGGTGAGTGCTGTAGAGTCAAAGGCCTAGAAGTAAATGTTCAACTTTACTAAGGCTGGTATTTTGCTTGGATCCTTAAGTGATCCTAGCATAAATACTAATTGGATGTTCCATTGTGCATGTGCGTTTATGCTTAAACAAGCGCGCATGTCTACGGAAGAAAACCAAGTATCCTGGCAGACTACAACTTGTTCAGAATGAGTCTGATAATTAGTCTGGTATTTTTCAGGCAATGCCTGGAGGCCAGTCAGAATTTGTGTCTAGTAGTAGTTTTTACTACAAGTCACTGTCTTCCACTATTGTAGTGGTGTTAGGTATGAAGTTTATTTCATAGCTATGTTATCGACGGAGGAGCTAACCTCACGATCAAAGTAATGGACCAGTCGCACGTGGTGTGATCATGGTTAATGATTCTAATAATATTCCTCCTGAACAGAGGATTCTATTTATTTGTGACGTGTGTGTTAACCATTGGAAGAGTGCACTGGAGATTCCCTTCCACGTGTTGCACTCTGAGTGACTCCTATGTCGCTGTTGTCAAGGGTAATTTGATTGGTTAGGTCTCTAACCTTCTTACTCATTGTAGCTGGACTGACTGTCACTGGTATTGGTACGGGTGCTCAAAGGGACCAGTTATCCTACCGATTTATTCTGAAATATTATACTACCGGAACACATGATTGGAGCATTTTACTAGTTGTATTGTAGTTGAACCTACACATGACAAGGAATGATTATTGTTTGCATTTGTTTTGGAGGTGGACAAGTCCACTGGACTTCCTTTATGACCAGTGTGGTACACCTCAGTACTCTCTTAGATGTGTTCTAAAATAATCCCTGTCTAGGGGCCTGTCTGCTCCTTGCTGTTCTCATAGGGGAGTTTACAACTAGATTTGATTTATGCTCTGGCGGCCTCGTACGGTGTTGTCCTTAGTCTCGACCCCCCCCCCCCCCCCCACCGGCCTCGATGAGGCTCATCATGGGTCTGGGCTACTATTCCCCCCCTTTGTGTCTCAGGATCCCCCCCACCAGCGGGTGGTGTTGGTGTAAGAGGCACAAACGAAAAGGTTGGTCCCTATGTACGAGTTGTCAAAGGCCGCATTGTTATGAGAAGGGCTGTAACCTTTCAACCAAATCACCAGGTGTATGTGCTTCAAAATGCTCAGTGGCTGTCGAAGCATGTCAGTCACCACCACGTCCGCGTGTGGCAACCTCTTCAGTACCTGAGAACTGAGGTGAGGATATCGGTCTGTGATATCGCAAAGTGTTTCAGCAGTGGGAGTCATCGGGTTAGTTGCTGGACTGATGCCATTTGTGTCATTGTAAGGGGTGACAGTCCCCAACAAAGCGGAAGTTGTATCATCGGAAGCAGGGTATACTCTGCGCATCAATGTTTTTCTTGCTGAGACGGCCGCAGTGCTTGCAGAAGTATCCGAAGGGCAAGAGGAGTTCATCTCAACTACTGTATTGCACAACTGCAAGGAGGAGGGAAGTTGCTTATTCACAGCTGGCTCGAAACAGACAGCTGGCTCGAAATCATGAAAGTAATGGTCAATCAGGTTGGCTGATGGAATGTGTCGAGATATCGTAATATCTCCTTGAATCGGATTCTGCCCCAAGAGGTTTCTAAACGTACAGATACCCCTCGTGAATGACTGCGTTGCAGCTAGCGTTAGGGGCGGACAGTGGGGTCGGTGGAGAAGGCACTGTGGCCTGTGACCATACCTGGTTGGTTTTCCAATCCATCGATGGGAGTAACCGATCCATCAAGTCTGCTCCAAGTAGCAGGGGTACAGTTTCGAGGCTGGTAACATACACAGGGTGAAT
This sequence comes from Oncorhynchus gorbuscha, assembly GCF_021184085.1. Lineage (NCBI taxonomy): Eukaryota > Metazoa > Chordata > Actinopteri > Salmoniformes > Salmonidae > Oncorhynchus > Oncorhynchus gorbuscha. The sequence continues at coordinate 69,700,322 of NC_060190.1, read as the reverse complement.
GAGCGATACGTCTTTGAAGTGTAGTTTCAGCATGACTCTCAATGGAAGAGGCGAGGTAGTCTGAGTGACCACTCGAAGTGTAGTGTCGCATCGTTCCACTTTCAACCAACGTTTAGTTGGCTTCAGAGCCCTTTTGAGATCATCTAACAATGTTTGAGTGATGAGTGATATTGTTGCACCCGAATCAATTAGCGCATGACAAGTTAAGCAGTCCTCCAGGACTGTTTCCAGGTATGGCCGTTTAGATTCGTGGTTAGTGGACATATTCCCCACAAAGTGGAGTGGTCATTCGCAATGACATGATGTGCCATTTCTGTTCAAGGTGGAAGCAGACAGACTTTTCCGATTTTGAGTGGGCTTGGCTTTAACAAAGCGTTTGACCTTTTTCTTCTCCACCTTTGTATCAGAGTCGATAGACAAAGCCCAAGGGCTTGTTTCTTAAGCGGGCCCTGGATAGGGTCTTGAATGAGAGCGGGAGAAATTTGAACTTTAACGTCCTTGCTATGGGTGTTAATTCCTGCGGACCTGTTGTCCAGTATTCCTCGTCTAGTCCTTGTGACTTATCTTATACCCTTTTCTCAAATTGTTCTCGCTTTATTTTTTCCTTTAGTGGAACTTCTGGAGAACATTGGTCTATGTTTTGATCGTCCATCAACCCTTTGTTACCTTTGTGGGTTGGGTGCAGGAACGTAGCGAACAGGTCGATTGTAGTGGTAGTCATGTTCGATTGTAGTGGTAGTCATGTTGATGGTGACGCACTTTACAGTTATTTCGACTGCGGAGGTTATTGGAATCATGGTTTTGTGGTAGAAACTGTTGTTGTGCGTCATCTCTCAACGCTCCAATACCCGATAATACACCCTCTACCTGGAGTGAGTGCTCCTGGTCAAACTTCAAAACCGAGTGGTCAGGGCTCTTAGCGTTTTGAAAATTTGATGCCTCAAAAGCTGAGCTTGCAAGCTCTCTGAGTTGTAAGATAGGCAAGCCAACGTGGGCGGCAGAGCCCAAGTAAGTAATGAAGGTAGGATACATGTTCAAAAGGAACAATTGTTGAAAAGGTAACAGGTATTCCATGCCTGTTTCAGTGGGTAGGCCAAAGTAAGTTGAATGGAGCCTATGCTAGTAAGCTTGTGGGTGTTAGCTCCAAACTTGTTTGACGTGTTAGCCAGTGAGCTATCGTGTTTGCGAGTCGCAGAACCACTGAGTTCTCATTTCAAAGTTGGGCAAGTTTAGTGTAGTCATTTAGCATGTGTTGCTGTTGTAGATGAAAGAACCTTGGCACGTGTCTTTTCAACGTTCACGTCAACAGGTAAACCCTGTCAGAACCCGTAGCGATTAGATAGCCATCCAACGCATCCTCTATGTCAGCTAGGAACGCCTCAGTATCATTTTGCTGACCTGGAATGTGTTCAAAGGTGGGGAAATTCTTGATGAGTTTGTCAAGGTATTCCGCGCCAAGCGGGCGGAGAGGGTTGGCTTCATCCTGTGGAGAGATTGGGGCTGAAAGGCCAAGAGGAGATGCCAAGCCTTGTTGTTGTTGGCCAAGAGGCGCAATATTACTCAGTGCCGAATGACCAAGAGGAGAAGACTGAGGGACACATGAGGGAGGCAAGGTCTGAAACCTATTGTCTTTACTCCTGTGAGTACAGGGCTCCGGTTGCTTGGATTGGTAGTCACACCGTAGGGCATGACCATTCTGGATTTCCTCCTGATGGAACCTAAGGGTGGTATTCTGCTGCATTGCAGAGTCCACTTGAGCGCTTAGAGTACTGATTTTGGACACGTGAGTGTCACACTTGCTCCTTTCGGTCTCAAACTTATCTGTCATGGTTTGCAGATAGAGGTCTTGAGTACGGAGCGAGAGATTCAGTGATGAGATTTCCTCCTCTTGCTTAGAAATCAATATTTCCATTTTCATCACCTGAGTTCTCTCATCATTCATTTGGTCAGCAACTTCAATGAGTTCTGCTGATTTGTCATCCAACTTTGTCGTTGTGTTCATTAACTGATCGCCTTTGTTCTGCAGCGTTTTGAGTAGAACTGTGTTACTTTGAGTAACGTTCAACAAAACTGCATGCATGTTATCAAGTAGAGCGCTCCTGTTTGTAGATAACTCTTCAGAGTTATCTAGTTTGGCGTGGACATCATCATACTTAGTTTTGGCTAAATCGAGTTGTTCCTGTAGCATTTGATGTTGTTCCTGTAGAAGACAATTTTGTTGAAGAGCTTGTGCTTGTTCATCATCATACATTTTTGCAATTACATTTAATTGTTCAGGTTTCAAGCGCAGTTCCATAGTTAGCAGAATTTTTCCCTTTTCTGCATTTGTCATTGGTTTCCCGGATCTCTCCACCTGTCCCTTTATGTCTCCCATTACCTGCTCGTGCTTCAGCTGTGAATTACGATATTCGATAGATGCCAATCTCGGGTGGCAAGACATCAGGGCTAGACTGGCGAGAACCTTTACGAGGCCTGCGCCTGATGTTTGATTTTGGAAAGCGTTGTTGTCTGCTGTTTTTCCGCTCATGGCATAATTAGGGTTGGTATCGCTGCTGAGGTCAGAGATGAATCCATTTATGGGTAGAGGTTCACTAATTAGCGGGCGAGTGGGGACTACCCCCTCTGATAGCTTGCACATTATTAGAACATTCGTACGGAAAATTGTTTTTCCTAATTTTCCAAAGTTTGCTTTTGGAATATATTGGGAGCTGCAAAGACGATTTTAATCTATTTATAGACATTGATGAACCATCAGTACTGTACAGTATTGCGGGATTTGGACGTGAATGAATTTGCAAAAGCAAATTGAATTAATCAATGATAATGATTAATCATACCTGGTTAGGCTATCTGAGAATTAAACTTTGAAATAACCTGGGAAGTTGGTTCATCCAGGTTACTGTTGCAAACTTTAAGGTGTCTCATTTAATTGGAAGAACCTAGAAAGGTATGTTCGACAATTTAAATAAATAAATTGAATGAGACGATGATACCCAAACAATTGAGATTGCTGGAAAAGTGATCCACTTTTGGATTTCCACCACTTCTTTTAAGAGATGTACTTGCGATTCTTCACCACCAGTGATGCAGAATGCTGAAATTAAACGGAAGTACAAAGGGCAGGACTTCCGTCACGTAAGGCGGAGGAATTTAAACGGAACACAGGAAGAGAAACATGTTCCCCCTTTGTTAGCTTAGCATCCCATGCAAGCTAATCCTACGTTGTTCAGAAATATCACTTCTAAGCACAAAATAGGGTCCTCTCACCATGGAAAGGGTGGGTTTACTAGTGACGTCTCACAATAACCCATTCGGCATAGTGTTATGTTGACCGGAGCGACACGGTACATAAATACAGATATGCCTGTGGTTTGCCCACTCTGGTTTAGTGCGGTAGGCGGACAAAATACTTTGACTCGGTCACCGAACAAATATCTTCTAATTTCTAACCTTACTGGCTCTCTGCCCTTGCTCTAGAAGTTAATATTGACCAACAGAAATAGTACCGTTTGGCCTAACTGGCTAAATCTGCAATGTTTCACTCATTGCTCTGACGCTAACGACCGAAGTCGCTCTGTAGTCTCTTCAAATGGGAATACACACATAACCAATTTGTATTTCCGGCGCCGACAGAGATGGCCGCCTCGCTTCGCGTTCCTAGGAAACTATGCAGTTTTTTGTTTTATTTACGTGTTATTTCTTACATTAGTACCCCAGGTCATCTTAGGTTTCATTACATACAGTCGAGAAGAACTACTGAATATACGATCAGCGTCAACTCACCATCAGTACGACCAAGAATACGATTTTCGCGACGCGGATCCTGTGTTCTGTCTTTCAACCAGGATAACGGAATGGATCCCATGCGGCGACCCAAAAAAACGACTCTGTAAAAGAGGGAAACGAGGCGGTCTTCTGGTCAGATTCCAGAGACGGGCACACCGTGCACCACTCCCTAGCATTCTTCTCGCCAATGTCCAGTCTCTTGACAACAAGGTTGATGAAATCTGAGCAAGGGTAGCATTCCAGAGGGACATCAGAGACTGTAACGTTCTTTGCTTCACGGAAACATGGCTCACTGGAGAGACGCTATCGGACGCGGTGCAGCCAGCGGGTTTCTCCACGCATCGCGCCGACAGAAACAAACATCTTTCTGGTAAGAAGAGGGGCAGGGGCGTATGCCTTATGGCTAATGAGACATGGGGCGATCACAGAAACATACAGGAACTCAAATCCTTCTGTTCACCTGATTTAGAATTCCTCACAATCAAATGTCAACCGCATTATCTACCAAGAGAATTCTCTTCGATTATAATCACAGCTGTATATATTTTCCCCCAAGCAGACACATCGATGGCTCTGAACAAACTTTATTTGACTCTTTGCAAACTGGAATCCATTTATCCAGAGGCTGCATTCATTGTAGCTTTAACAAGGCTAATCTGAAAACAAGACTCCATAAATTTTATCAGCATATAGATTGCGCAACCAGGGGTGGAAAAACCTTGGATCATTGTTACTCTAACTTCCGCGATGCATATAAGGCCCTGCCCCGCCCTCCTTTCGGAAAAGCTGACCACGACTCCATTTTGTTGATCCCTGCCTACAGACAGAAACTAAAACAAGAAGCTCCCACGCTGAGGTCTGTCCAACGCTGGTCCGACCAAGCTGATTCCACACTCCAAGACTGCTTCCATCACGTGGACTGGGATATGTTTCGTATTGCGTCTGATAACAACATTGACGAATACGCTGATTCGGTGTGCGAGTTCAGTAGAATGTGCGTTGAAGATGTCGTTCCCATAGCAACGATTAAAACATTCCCTAACCAGAAACTGTGGATTGATGGCAGCATTCGTGTGAAAGGGGACAATACAGTGCCACTGACACGGCCTGCAACAAAAACATGCGGACTCTCCTTCACTGCAGCCGAGGTGAGTAAGACATTTAAACGTGTTAACCCTCGCAAGGCTGCAGGCCCAGACGGCATCCCCAGCCGCGCCCTCAGAGCATGCGCAGACCAGCTGGCCGGTGTGTTTACGGACATATTCAATCAATCCCTATACCAGTCTGCTGTTCCCACATGCTCCAAGAGGGCCACCATTGTTCCTGTTCCCAAGAAAGCTAAGGTAACTGAGCTAAACGACTACCGCCCCATAGCACTCACTTCCGTCATCATGAAGTGCTTTGAGAGACTAGTCAAGGACCATATCACCTCCACCCTACCTGACACCCTAGATCCACTCCAATTTGCTTACCGCCCAAATAGGTCCACAGACGATGCAATCTCAACCACACTGCACACTGCCCTAACCCATCTGGACAAGAGGAATACCTATGTGAGAATGCTGTTCATCGACTACAGCTCGGCATTCAACACCATAGTACCCTCCAAGCTCGTCATCAAGCTCGAGACCCTGGGTCTCGACCCCGCCCTGTGCAACTGGGTACTGGACTTCCTGACGGGCCGCCCCCAGGTGGTGAGGGTAGGCAACAACATCTCCACCCCGCTGATCCTCAACACTGGGGCCCCACAAGGGTGCCTTCTGAGCCCTCTCCTGTACTCCCTGTTCACCCACGACTGTGTGGCCACACACGCCTCCAACTCAATCATCAAGTTTGCGGACGACACAACAGTGGTAGGCTTGATTAACAACAACGACGATACGGCCTACAGGGAGGAGGTGAGGGCCCTCGGAGTGTGGTGTCAGGAAAATAACCTCACACTCAACGTCAACAAAACTAAGGAGATGATTGTGGACTTCAGGAAACAGCATAGGGAACACCCCCTATCCACATCGATGGAACAGTCGTGGAGAGGGTAGTAAGTTTTAAGTTCCTCGGCATACACATCACAGACAAACTGAATTGGTCCACTCACACAGACAGCATCGTGAAGAAGGCGCAGCAGCGCCTCTTCAACCTCAGGAGGCTGAAGAAATTTGGCTTGTCACCAAAAGCACTCACAAACTTCTACAGATGCACAATCGAGAGCATCCTGGCGGGCTGTATCACCGCCTGGTACGGCAACTGCTCCGCCCACAACCGTAAGGCTCTCCAGAGGGTAGTGAGGACTGCACAACGCATCACCGGGGGCAAACTACCTGCCCACCAGGACACCTACACCACCCGATGATACAGGAAGGCCATAAAGATCATCAAGGACAACAACCACCCGAGCCACTGCCTGTTCACCCCGCTATCATCCAGAAGGCGAGGTCAGTACAGGTGCATCAAAGCTGGGACCGAGAGACTGAAAAACAGCTTCTATCTCAAGGCCATCAGACTGTTAAACAGCCACCACTAACATTGAGTGGCTGCTGCCAACACACTGACACTGACTCAACTCCAGGCACTTTAATAATGGGAATTGATGGGAAATGATGTAAAATATATCACTAGCCACTTTAAGCAATGCTACTGTCACGCCTTGGTCATTGTATCTTGTGTTTTTGTTATATGTTTGGGTAGGCCAGGGTGTGACATGGGTTTATATGTTGTATTTCGTATTGGGGTTGTATTAATTGGGAGTGTGTATTATTAGGGGTGTGTCTAGTTAGGCTTGGCTGCCTGAGGCGATTCCTAATTAGAGTCAGCTGATTCTCGTTGTCTCGGATTGGGAACCGTATTTAGGCAGCCTGAGTGTGCGTTGTATTTCGTGGGTGATTGTACCTGTCTTAGTGTTAGTCACCAGATAGGCTGTATTAGTTTCACTCGTTTGTTGTTTTTGTATTTTCAGTTATTTCATGTACCGCATTATTCTTCATTAAAAGTCATGAGTAACCTACACGCTGCATTTCGGTCTGACTCTCTACAAACAACAGACGAAGTTCATTACAGAATCACCCACCACCATTCACAGACCGAGCAGCGTGTGAACTGGCAGGAGCTAAAGGAGGACGCTATGGACGGCAGAAGCAGGGATTATACGACGTGGGAAGAAATCGACAGGTGGGTGGCTGACCCAGAGCGAGTGCAGGAGCCCGCCTGGGATTCCCTACAGCAATGCGAAGAGGGCTATACACATATGGAATCGAGAAGGAAAGCATTGCTATACAGAGCGAAAACCAAAGGTAAAGGGGGAAAGCGCAGAGAGAGAGTGGCTGAGTCAGAGAATAGACCTGAGCCTACTCTCCCTGTTAATCGTGAAGAGCAGTTGCAATGGGAGAGACTGCATCATTTGGAGATTTGGACATGGGAGGAGGAATTAGACGGTCAAGGACCCTGGGAGCAGCCGGGAGAATATCGCCGTCCCAAGGAGGAAATAGAGGTAGCTAAAGCGGAGAGGCGCATGTATGAGGAGGCAGCACGGCGACGCGGTTGGAAACCGGAAAGTCACCCCCAAAAAATATTGGGGGGAGCTAAAAGGGAGAATAGTTATGCCAGGTAGGAAACCTGCGCATACTCCCTGTGCTCACCGTTGGGCTAGAGAGACCGGGCAGGCACCGTGTTATGCTATGGAGCGCACGGTGTTTCCAGTGCGGGTGCAGAGCCAGCTGCGACACATACCAGCCCTTCCTATTGGCCGGGCTAGAGTGGGCATCGAGCCAGGTAAGCTTGGGCAGGCATGGTGCTCTAGAGCTCCAGTGCGCCTGCACGGTCCGGTCTATCCAGAGCCACCTCTACACACCAGTCCTCCGGTAGCAGCTCCCCGCCCCAGGCTTCCTGTGCGTGTCCTCGCGCCAGTACCACCAGTTCCAGCACCACGCACTCCTGTCTGTCCAGCGCCACCAGTGCTCCCAGTCGGCCCAGCGCGTCCAGTGCGCATCGCCTGTTCAGCACAGCCAGTGCTTTTCTCCCCTCCTGTGCTATCGGAGTCTCCAGCCTGTTCAGCGCAGCCAGAGCCTTTCTCCTCTCCTGCGCTCCCGGAGTCTCCTGTCTGTCCAGCGCCACCAGTGCTACCAGTAGGCCCAGCGCGTCCAGTGCGCCTCGCCTGTTCAGCGCAACCAGAGCTTTTCTCCTCTCCTGCACTGTTGGAGTCTCCCGCCTGTTCAGCTCAGCCAGAGCCTTTCTCCTCTCCTGCGCTGCCGGAGTCTCCTGTCTGCCCAGCGCCGCCAGTCGGCCCAGCGTCACCAGTCTGCCAGGATCCACCAGAAGTGCCACTCTGCCAGGATCCGCCAGAAGTGCCAGTCTGCCAAGATCTTCTAGATCGGCCAGACAACCTTAATCATCCAGGTCCACCAGCCAGCCAGGATTTACCGGAGCCTACTACCTGCCTGAGCTTCCTCTCAGTACTGAGCTTCCTCTCAGTACTAGGCTCCCTCTCTGTACTGGGCTTCCTCTCAGTACCGAGCTTCCTCTCAGTACTGAGTTTCCTCTCAGTACTGGGCTCCCTCTCAGTACTGGGCTCCCTCTCAGTACCGGGCTTCCACTCAGTACCGGGCTTCCCCTCAGTACCGGGCTGCTTCGGTCCCAGGCTGCCCCTCTATCCCGGGCTGCCCCTCTTTCCCGGGCTGCCCCTCTGTCCCGAGTTGCCCCTCTGTCCCGAGCTGCCCCTCTGTCCCGAGCTGCCCCTCTGTCCCGAGCTGCCCCTCTGTCCCGAGCTGCCCCTCTGTCCCGAGCTGCCCCTCGGTCCCGAGCTGCCCCTTGGTCCCGAGCCTCAGTTATGTGGGGATCAGGGTGAGGACTATTAGGCCATGGTCGGCGGAGAAGGTGGATTATCCTAGGACGCGAAGGGGAGGAACTAGGACATTTATGGAGTGGGGTCCACGTCCCGAGCCAGAACCGCCACCATGGACAGACGCCCACCCGGACCCTCCCTATGCTCTTGAGGTGCGTCCCGGAGTCCGCACCTTAGGGGGGGTTCTGTCACGCCTTGGTCATTGTATCTTGTGTTTTTGTTATATGTTTGGGTAGGCCAGGGTGTGACATGGGTTTATATGTTGTATTTCGTATTGGGGTTGTATTAATTGGGAGTGTGTATTATTAGGGGTGTGTCTAGTTAGGCTTGGCTGCCTGAGGCGATTCCTAATTGGAGTCAGCTGATTCTCGTTGTCTCGGATTGGGAACCGTATTTAGGCAGCCTGAGTGCGCGTTGTATTTCGTGGGTGATTGTACCTGTCTTAGTGTTAGTCACCAGATAGGCTGTATTAGTTTCACTCGTTTGTTGTTTTTGTATTTTCAGTTATTTCATGTACCGCATTATTCTTCATTAAAAGTCATGAGTAACCTACACGCTGCATTTCGGTCTGACTCTCTACAAACAACAGACGAAGTTCATTACAGCTACCTAATATAATGTTACATACCCTACATTATTCATCTCATATGCATACGTATATACTGTACTCTATATCATCTACTGCATCCTTATGTAATACATGTAATACATGTATCATGAGCCACTTTAACTATGCCACTTTGTTTACATACTCATCTCATATGTATATACTGTACTCGATACCATCTACTGTATCTTGCCTATGCTGCTCTGTACCATCACTCATTCATATATCTTTATGTACATATTCTTTATCCCCTTGCACTGTGTATAAGACAGTAGTTTTGGAATTGTTAGTTAGATTACTTGTTGGTTATTACTGCATTGTCGGAACTAGAAGCACAAGCATTTCGCTACACTCGCATTAACATCTGCTAACCATGTGTATGTGACAAATACAATTTGATTTGATTTGATTTGCTTTGATTTATAGAAAGCAGTCTGATTGTACAATTCTGTTTGCACAATTGATATATAGAATTCAACAGCAAAGTCCAATTCTATATTAGATTCCTCGCACGGGGGCGTCATATGTGTTGTGTCTTTACTATCATTAAATGAAGACTTTTAGTTTTTATCAAATATACTCTGTAATTAGCAGTTCGTGATCAAGTAATTAATCATGTAAGTGTAATTAACTTGGAAGTTGGGGCACCAAGGAAAATATTCAGATTACAAAGTTATAATTTTCCTAATATATTTTCATATCTGTTCAATAGTCTTCTGATTAATGAATTATTTATTTTATCTCACATTAGCCTCATTTCAAACGTCGTAAATTGTTGGTTTTCTGCACGAACCCAGTCTTCACTATGAGTCATCCATACATCAATTGTCTTTTTTAACATTTTAATTTAATTTAATTTAAATTTTACCCCTTTTTCTCCCCAATTTCGTGGTATCCAATTGTTTTTAGTAGCTACTATCTTGTCTCATCGCTACAACTCCTGTACGGGCTCGGGAAAGACGAAGGTTGAAAGTCATGCGTCCTCCGATACACAACCCAACCAAGCCGCACTTCTTCTTAACACAGCGTGCATCCAACCCGGAAGCCAGCCGCACCAATGTGTCGGAGGATACACCGTGCACCTGGCAACCTTGGTTAGCGCGCACTGTGCCGGCCCGCCACAAGAGTCGTTGGTGCGCGATGAGACAAGGATATCCCTACCGGCCAAGCCCTCCCTATCGCGGACGACGCTAGGCCAATTGTGCGTCACCCCACAGACCTCCCGGTCGCGGTCGGTTACGACAGAGCCTGGGCGTGAACCCAGGGTCTCTGGTGGCATTTCTGTGAATTACTTAGTTAGTAAATAAATTATTTAAGACAATGTATGTGGCCTCCTGGGTGGCGCAGTGGTTAACCACTGAAATGTTTCCTCCTCCGACACATTTCTGTGAATAAGTAATTCACAGAAATGCATAAACAAACCGTAGATAGTTACAAGGAAATGATAATGGAGTTTATCTAGTGTTATAAACCGGCATCGCGGCTTGGTGTACAAAAGGGAAGTGGGGGTCGACTGAAATAAGCACACAGTTGATAATTATAACAATTGAAATGCTAATCCTTTGCACATGAACGCTCACTCATTCGGGAACAATTGCAATCAATATATATACAGTATTTGGGTCTCTGTTGAAAAGTTTGTTTCTGTTGGAGAGTGTCCGTCCTCTCTCTCTCTCTCTGTCGTGGTTAGAATGGATAGTTCAGAGTGACATTCATTCATTGTCGTTATAGAATCAATGTTTCAGCGGTTGTCGGTCTTCCCGTTCAATGATACCGAATAGTGTCACGCCTTAGTCTTAGTATTTTGTGTTTTCTTTAATTATTTGGTCAGGCCAGGGTGTGACATGGGTTTATTTTGTTGTATTTCGTATTGGGGTTTGTAGTATTTGGGATTGCGGCTGACTAGGGGTGTGTCTAGTATAGGCTTGGCTGCCTGAGGCGGTTCTCAATCAGAGTCAGGTGATTCTTGTTGTCTCTGATGGGGAACCGTATTTAGGTAGCCGGGGTTTCACTGTGTATTTTGTGGGTGATTGTTCCTGTCTCTGTGTAGTTTCACCAGATAGGCTGTAATTAGGTTTCACGTTCCGTTTTGTTGTTTTGTATTTGTATCAGTTATTTCATGTACCGCGATTCATTCATTAAAGACATGAGTAACCACCACGCTGCATTTCGGTCTGACTCTCTTTCAACAAACGAAGAACGCGTTACAAATAGCTGCAGACTAGTATTAATATCAAAGACTTATTCTTAATCTGTCTGTATCTATAGTCTAAGAATTTAACCATGTGGGGACGGTTAAAAAGATTCAGCATTCTGGTCTCAACCTTGGCCCTCTCGTTATCAAGGTAAGCTGGTCTGCAACCTTTGTCCTCTCGTAATTGAGAGAAACATGGTCTGTTGAGAAATTCTCAAAGTGGGGATTTTATTCGGGAGTTGCAGAAAAGGGCCTGTCCCAGGATACTCGACCCTAACTGGGCTCATGGGCGGTCCTCTGATTTAGTTCAAGTCAAAAGGGAATTGGAGTTTCCTTCATTAACTTCTTGGTGACAGGAGGCAGTATGTTAACATCCGGATGAAATGCATGCCCAAATTCAACTGCCAGCCATTCATCCCCAGAAGATAAGATGTGCATATTATTAGTAGATTTGGATAGGAAACTGTCAGGACACGGTTACGAACCCGGGTCTCCAGAGTGAGAAACAGTCACTTAACCAACTGAGCCACAAATAGTCGGCAGAACCCAGAAGATGAGGCAGACACAGCAGTACTTGAGACGGTGTATTTAATGAAGTAAAAAATGAAGTCCTTCAGGAAAATATGTAACTCCACAACCTCAAAAGGAATTCCACAAGAACAAAGGTAATCCTCCAAGACAAAAAGGTAAATCCACAAGGTGGTAGGTATAGCATAAAAAGACTCAAAAGATACTCAAAAATAAATAAACAAGAACAAAAAACAGAATTCCACAAGAGTCCACCGGGATCAACAAGAGTTCACAGAATACTAGGGCTGGGTGCTAACATACAAACACAGAGCAAAGAACTGAGGAAAACTAAGGGTTTAAATACAATCAGGGGAACGAGGCACAGGTGCAAATAATAATGGGGATCAAGGGAAAACAAAAGGTCAAAAAGCATAATGGGGGCATCTAGTGACCAAAAACCGGAACAACCCTGGCCAAATCCTGACAGAAACACCCCAAAGTTTCTGAAACTGTTTGAATCATGTCTGTCAGTGTAACAGAACCTATTTAGCAGATGAAACCCCCGAGGTCACTCTCTTTTCAATATTTTTTAATTGGGAATCCAGATTTTTAAGGGACCTTCTTGCAGTTTCTATCGCTTCCACTGGATGTCACCAGTCTTTAGAAATTGGTTGAGATTTTTCCTTTGTGTAATGAAGAAGTCGCCCTGTTCAGAATGGGGGTCACTTGTAGTGTACTGTTAGATAGAGGAACGTGACCAGAAAGTTAGCTACAGTTTGTTTTCCTCCTGTATTGAACACAGATCATCCCGTCTTCAATTTTATCGATTATTTACGTAAAAAAATACCTAAAGTTGTATTACAAAGGTAGTTTGAAATGTTTTGGCAAAGTTTACTGGTAACTTTTGAGATATTTTGTAGTCACATTGCACAAGTTGGAACCGGTGATTTTCTGGATCAAATGCGCCAAATAAATTTACATTTAGGATATATATCGACGGAATTAATCAAACAAAAGGACCATTTGTGATGTTTATGGGACATATTGGAGTGCCAACAAAAGAAGCTTGTCAAAGGGAAGGCATGAATTATATTTTTATTTCTGCGTTTTGTGTCGCGCCTGCAGGGTTGAAATATGCTTTTCTCTCTTTGTATACGGAGGTGCTATTCTCAGATAATAGCATCGCTTGCTTTCGCCGAAAAGCCTTTTTGAAATCTGACATATTGGCTGGATTCACAACAAGTGTAGCTTTGATTTGGTATCTTACATGTGTGATTTTATGAAAGTTTTATAGTAATTTATTTGAATTTGGCACTCTGCATTTTCCCTGGCGTTTGGCCATATCCCAGAGAGGTTAATTTCTTTGGGGTAGGGGGCAGTATTAGGTAGCTTGGATGAAAAACGTGTCCAAATTAAGCTGCCTGCTACTCAGCCGTAAAAGCTAGACTCTGCATATAATTAGTAAATTTGGACGAAAAACACTCTGAAGTTTCTAAAATTGTTTAAATGATGTCTGTAAGTATAACAGAACTCATATAGCAGGCAAAAACCTGAGAAGACAATTCAACCAGGAAGTGGGAAATCTGAGGTTTGTAGTTTTTTAAACTCAGCCTCCATTGAAGATACAGGGTGATATTAGCTATGTTTCATTTCCCAATGCTTCCACTAGATGTCAACAGTATTTAGAACCTGTTTTGAGGATTCTACTCTAAAGGAGGGGCTCATAAGGGCTCTTTGAGTGAGTGGTCTGGCAGAGTGCCACAGCCTCGGTCTGGCGCGCTCACGTGAAAGGTAGCTACGTTCCACTTCATTTGTACAGACAACAGAATTGTCCGGTTGGAACATTAACAACGTTTTATGTTAAAAACATCCTAAAGATTTATTCCATACTTAGTTTGGCATGTTTCTACGGGCTGTAATGGAACTTTTTGAACTTTTCGTCCTACGTTCGGCGCGACCTGAACGCCCTTTTGGATTTGTTTACCAAACGCCCTAACAAAAGAAGATATTTGGACTTAACTGACGGACATTATCGAACAAATCAAACATTTATGGTGGAACTAGGATTCCTGGGAGTGCATTCTGATGAAGATCATCAAAGGTAAGTGAATATTTAACCTTTAATGACTCCCCATCCCGCGTGAGGGAGCGTAATCATCGACTGACAATAATTAGCATAACGCAACGGACATAAATATTCCTAGAAAATATTCCTATTCATGAAAATCACAAGTGAAATATATTGAGACACAGCTTAGCCTTTTGTTAATCACCCTGTCATCTCAGATTTTCAAGATATGCTTTACAGCCAAAGCTAAACAAGCATTTGTGTAAGTTTATCGATAGCCTAGCATAGCAGTTTGTCCAGCTAGCACCAGGTAACTTGGTCACGGAAATCAGAAAAGCAATCAAATTAAATCGTTTACCTTTGATGAGCTTCGGATGTTTTCACTCATGAGACTCCCATTTAGATAGCAAATGTTCCTTTTTTCCCCAAAATATTATTTTTGTAGGCGATATAGCTCCGTTTGTTCTTCACGTTTGGCTGAGAAATCGCCCGGAAATTGCAGTCACGAAAACGCCCAAAAATATTCCAAATTAGCCCCATAATATTGACAGAAACATGGCAAACATTGTTTATAATCAATTCTCATGTGTTTTTCAAATATCTATTGGATAATATATCCACCGGGACAATTGGTTTTTCAGTAGGACCGATTGGAATAATGGCTACCTCTGTATTTTATGCGAGAATCACTCTGGGAGCCATTAGGTGACCAGTTGCATGTATAATAGTACTATCTTTATCAATGTTTATTATGAGTATTTCTGTAAATTGATTTGGCTCTCTGCAATATCACCGCATGTTTTAGAACTACTGAACGTAACACGCCAATGTAAACTCAGATTTTTAAATCTAAATATGAACTTTATCAAACAAAACATACATGTATTGTGTAACATGAAGTCCTATGAGTGTCATCTGATGAAGATCATCAAAGGTTAGTGTTGAATTTTATCTCTATTTCTGCTTTTTGTGACTCCTCTCTTTGGCTGGAAAAAATGGCTGTGTTTTTCTGTGGCTTGGTGGTGACCTAACATAATCGTTTGTGGTGCTTTCGGTTTAAATCCTTTTTGAAATCAGACACTGTGGCTGGATTAACAATAATTGTATTTTAGGTTAAACAGTCCAAAATCACATTACACAATTTTACATACAGTATCATCCTCACCCATTCATCTTATACAACAATTAGATGTAAACCTCATATCTGAGGTTATTATATAAACAGTGTTCTTGTAATATGGTTGTATTGTCTCCCATGAGTTTCACCAAATTGTACCAAACGTACCAGTTTGTAGCTGGATTCTTTATCGATATTTTATACCTTCTCCAGAACATAAATGTTGTTCGGACCTCAAGTTATGTGAGGTGGAAGAAATTCCTTTGTTCTCTATGAAAATTTACTTTGTCCCTATTCTGTGGCCATGAGGAGATCATCTCCTCCAGGAGTTTACGACCTCTCTCTGACCACAGAAGCCTGTGTGTAGGACACAGGGAGAGAGGGATGGGGCTTGCTGTACCCGAAGAGGGCAATATCATGACACCGGATAAGACAGGAGAAATACTCCAGATATTCAGACTGACCCTATCCCCTGACACATAAACTATTGTAATACATGGGTGATTAGCTATTTAGCAGTCTTGTTTAGCAGTCTTGCTTGGGGGAAGAAGCTGTTCAGGGTCCTGTTGGTTCCAGACTTGGTGCAGTGGTACCGCTTGCGATGAGGTAGCAGAGAGAATAGTCTATGACTTGGGTGGCTGAAGTCTTTGACAATCCATTGTGCCTTCCTCTAACATTGCCTGAGCAGTTAACCCACTGTTCCTAGGCCATCATTGAAAATAAGAATTTGTTCTTAAATGACTTGCCTAGTTAAATAAAGGTAAAATTAAAAATAAATAGAGGTCCTGGATGGTAGGGAGCTTGGCCCCAGTGATGTACTAGGCTGTACTCACCACCCCCTGTAGTGCCTTACAGCATTTTATGAATACAATTTATTGAAATAACTTAATTCACACTGGTTATTGATGCATGGCTTTTAATTTGCAAGTCTCCTTTAGTATCCAATGAATTGCCATGTTTTCAGTAACAGATTAATAGGGTGGAAGTTCTTCTTACAGAAACCTGCTATTTCTGTAAGCGTTCTTTAGTAACCATACAATCACAGCAATTATAAAGCTTGGCAGACAATACGTTTCCGCTGTGCATATGTTTTCTTTGACACTTTGTGTGTGAAGTGAAGTTACAGTGCTTAGCCAGGTTGATAAAAAAACTGCAGAAAAACACCTTCTGGTTTAGTCACTCAATGTCTTTCAGCTTTAGCTGTGATCTTTCCCGCAACTTCATTTACATTCCAAAGAGTGCTTGATAAAATGCAAGCCTGAGAATTTCAAGTTCTTGACTTGCTAATTGTGCTTAAACAGTTGTTAACTCCAAACCGCAAGATTCCAATTATAATATGCATAATAGAAACATAACAGACATACAGTGGGCATTCAGATGGCTACACTTGAACAGGAATAGCACCCAAAGGAATACGTGGTTAACAAAGGTAATCCACAATGGTCACCGTTTAAAATCTGTTTCCAGTTTCATACTAGCTAACATTACATTTGTATGCCATGATTAAACATTTATCCAACTAAATCCATCGGATACAGCTTTAGGAGAAATATTGATTTATTAATGCCATAGTCTTAACACTGCCACACCCCATTAACTCTCTAAGGTCAAAGTTCAAAGACCCTTTAAACTCAATACCTACTTGGCCTATATACTAACACATCTTGTCTTATTTGGGTCCGAATTAGAACACTTAATGTTTTGAGCATCTCAAATTAGATATACCTGTGAGAATGATGTAATTTGATACTCTCTATTCTTGATAGTATCCCATCACAGTCCCTGTGAGGCATTCTCAATTTCATTAACATGAAGGCACTTAGTGGACTAAAACCCGCTGTGCCTTCATTTTGTAGGTGTACTCCATAGACAATTATACTGCATTTGGATTTCTTAGAGAGAGATTTCTTAGAATATAAATCACTCTTAGCTAATGTAGCTGGTATAATTAGTGACCATCAGCTTTCTTTCTTTAATATACTGTATTTTGGTAAGACAAAGTATCAAACAGTAGGGCTATACTGCCAATCAGGACATTGGTTCCTCCTATCTGTGGAGGAAAATCTGTTTCATTTCCTTCTTTAACTAGAAAAACATTACATGCAGTCACCCCCTTAATGCAAGGTTATACTCACCAACAAATCATTAAGAGCATTTAAAAGGCATCACTGTCCTTGGGGCTGGAACACTACTCTGTACACTACATATACTGTGAAATTGAGCTGAGAATACTTCCATGTATCAAGACTGAATCTGTTCATACAATTATGTACTATATAAAGGAAAACTTCAAAAATATAGTGTGAAACATTCACCTTTCCTATTATTGTGAATTCGAAATGAGCCTTTATTGTTGCTAACTACTATAGTAGCATTGAAGTGTTTCAACTATCAACTCTATTTACCCACATTAACCACAAGAATGCAGGCTACTCATGTCCCTTATTATGGACTTCATGACAAGGCAACTACTATATCAGGGAAATAGAACACTCTGAGGGTCAAAGCATCTTGTGGGTCATGCTGGAGCCCTTCAGGGACTCTGGCCTCTAACCTGTCTCTTTGAATACTTTTCAAACCCAGCTACGGCTTGAGTGGACTGAAACAGGCCTGGTTATGGTATAGGACAGCAAACACCATGGACCTACTGCACTGTAGCTACTATACCATAGGCTATCAAACAGGCAAAATAAAGAGATAGGAAAATATAAGTGTTTTCTTTACTGCGTTATGCAGTAGCTTTTTACCCAAACATATGACATCTTCTTTAACTGAGCAGAGATTTTAAGGGTTATCGAAATGCTCAAATGTAATTGTGCATTTTCATGTAATGCTGGGTCATGACGTGACCCTCTTTGAGTATAATGAGTGCCTTCCCCTGCTCTCCCTCTTACACCCAGGTTCTGTTATCTCAGGTCGTAAATTCCTACAGGAGACTCTCTCCTCATGGCCAGGCAGTATAGTCAGAGAGAGTTTCACAGTAGAACAAAGGAACTTCTTCTACATCACAGAATTTGAGAACTGAACAATATCCATGTTTTGGTGAGTGTGTAAAACGGTTGGTGGAGAATCCAGCTACAACCGGGCCATTTTGTTTTATGATTGTGACCTCAGGAAAGACAATACAGCCACATAACCATAACTCTGTTTATACAGGAGCCTCAGTTATGAAGCTTGCATCTTATTATTGTATAAAATGAATGAGTAAAGACTATTTGTGAAATTATGTAACGTGATTTTAAACTGTTAATGTGAGAGAATTGTATTTATGTTTAAAGTTTCACAAAGTCATTGGCCTGCCCCCATGGGCACAGACATCGATCTGGCGTCATGGGACAGCTTTTCCACAGTTCCGAATAAAACCCCCAACTGGAGAAATCATCTTCAGACCATTACATTTACATTTACATTTAAGTCATTTAGCAGACGCTCTTATCCAGAGCGACTTACAAATTGGTGCATTTGTAAATTTACATTTACATTTAAGTCATTTAGCAGACGCTCTTATCCAGAGCGACTTACAAATTGGTGCATTCACCTTATGACATCCAGTGGGACAGTCACTTAACAATAGTGCATCTAAAACTGTGGGGTGAGAGGGATTACTTAACCTATCCTAGGTATTCCTTAAAGAGGTGGGGTTTCAGGTGTCTCCGGAAGGTGGTGATTGACTCCGCTGTCCTGGCGTCGTGAGGGAGTTTGTTCCACCATTGGGGGGCCAGGGCAGCGAACAGTTTTGACTGGGCTGAGCGGGAGCTGTACTTCCTCAGTGGTAGGGAGGCGAGCAGGCCAGAGGTGGATGAACGCAGTGCCCTTGTTTGGGTGTAGGGCCTGATCAGAGCCTGGAGGTACTGAGGTGCCGTTCCCCTCACAGCTCCGTAGGCAAGCACCATGGTCTTGTAGCGGATGCGAGCTTCAACTGGAAGCCAGTGGAGAGAACGGAGGAGCGGGGTGACGTGAGAGAACTTGGGAAGGTTGAACACCAGACGGGCTGCGGCGTTCTGGATGAGTTGAAGGGGTTTAATGGCACAGGCAGGGAGCCCAGCCAACAGCAAATTGGTGCCTACCTCGGTCAGCTGAGGGAGCTAAGGTTTGAGTAGAGACCAGAAAAACCTCAGGACAAGCTAAGGTTGTAATGGTTGCTGAATTCTTAACTATACCATATGGTTAAACTCTGAGACTATCGATACCGACAGAATAAGAGCAAATCATCGACACTAATTACTAGTCTGCAGCTAGGAATTATGTTCCATTGAATGAGAAGACCGACAACTGCCAAAACATCTATTCTATAAGAACATTTCTGAATGGAACTCTGAAGTATCCTTTCTAATGATAGAGACTCCAGCGATGCAAAGAGAAGTTCAGATGACCTTTCCAACAGAAAGATGGACGATTCCAACAGAGATCATAACGACACACTGAGCATAAATATATATATATTGATTGCAATTATTCCCGAATGAGTGAGCATTCATGCGCAAAGGATTAGCATTTCAATTATTCTAATTATCAACTGTGTAGTGTCTTTTGTCTTTCGCGCCATTCTCAGTCCCTTTGTCTACCAAACCGTCATACCGGTTTAGCCCACTAGGGCACATCCCCTATCATTTCCTTGTAACCATATCTACTTTGTTTGTTTGTTATGCATTTATGTGATTATTTAGTTAGTTAATAAATAAATGATTAAGACAATTGATGTATGGATGACTGGGTTTGTGCAGATAACCAACGATTTACGACGTTCGGGATGAGACTAACGTGAGGTAAAGAATGATTCATTAATTAGAAGACTAATTGATCATATATGAAAATATCTGAAAAGTTATATTAGGAAAAGTATTACTTTGTAATCTGAAGATTTTTCTTGGTGCCCCGACTTCCTAGTTAATTACATTTACATTATTAGTTTAATCACATAATAATAATTACAGAGAATTGATTTGATAAAATAAATCTTCACTTTAATGATGCCAAAGACACAACAGCTGCATCGAGCAGGCTACACTGCTCCCTAACAACTGAAGCATGGCCATTGCTGTAAATGACGATGTGTGTAACGGTCTTCTTCCTCCTCTGACGAGGAGTAGTAGAAAGGATCGGAGGACCAATGCGCAGCGTGGTAAGTGATCATGATACTTTTAATAGAACACAGAAAAATACAAAATAACAACGTGAAATAACAAAAACCGAAACAGTTCCGTATGGAAAACACAGACACAGAAAATAATCACCCACAAATCAAGGGTGAAAACAGGCTGCCTAAGTATGGTTCTCAATCAGGGACAATGATTGATAGCTGCCTCTGATTGAGAACCATACCAGGCCAAGCACAGAAATACCAACTCATAGAAAAACAAACATAGACAACCCAACCAACTCACGCCCTGACCATACTAAAACAAAGACATAACAAAGGAACAAAGGTCAGAACGTGACAATGTGTTCTCAGTCAACTTACCTGGTAAAATAAGGGTTCATTAAAAATAAATAAATAAAATAAAACGTAGGCTACATACTGTCTCTTAGCATCAGCTCAATGTAAATGAACAACAGTAAAAGCTACTGACCAGATCGAATCAAATTGTATTCGTCACATGCTTCGTAAACAACAGGTGTAGACAAACAGTGAAATGTTTACTTAATGGCCCTTCCCAACAATGCAGAGAGAAATAAAATAGAGAAATTATAGAAAAGTAAAAAACTTAATAATAACCAGGACCATGGCTACCGGTAAATTACAGCGAAGCGTTCTCTGAGAAAAAAAATACAACATTTGGTGGGTGCTATATTTGTCCTGTTTCAAATGGCGAGACTGCAAATGGAGAGTCGTTTTAGGATTTAAATGGATGAACTGGTGTCATACTAAATTGTTTCATTGCTTTTAAAAATAGTGGTAGGGAAATTTGTGTAAAAACATCATGATTGAAATTAAAAGTCCACTTTAAAATGTCGGACTTGTTTTGTCATAACTAAAAATGTATAAACCCCTACAAAAACATCTGTAATTACAATTAATTATTTTCCTGCTTTGAGAAACTGGTTAAAATGAAAAGCCTACATCTGTATGTAAACTTGTCTGAGCCACAATGGCCCATCTCCTGATCCTCTAGCGTGAGGACAAGTACACCCTTTTTTTAGAGTCGTTGGTATGAATAAACCAGGGATCGAATCCCCAACCTTCCATTCTCAGAGACAACACATTACCAGAAGGCCACTGAACTATCAAATGTAACTGTCTTCTAATGTTTTACACTGAATATTGGTAAAACATGACAAGGGTCTGGAGAGGATGTGGTGCCAATGGATAGGGAGCCACAATCCTGAGTCTGAGTCAGTCCACTGCCAGCCCAGATATTTGTTTTGGTATGGATCTGTGGTGGGTGCTAACTTGGCAGCAGGATGGCATTGGGTCAGATGTAATATTGAGTGTTTCCAGAGAGTGTTTGTGCCTCTGAGCTTGCTGCCCAATGATAATGAACCACCTAGCTGTGGTGGAGAAAGAAAGCTATTGTATTAAAATCATGGTTCCCCACTAAAACAGAACAGTTAGTCATATCACCCACTACATCACAGCCAGGAAAATACTTCTTCAAGTTGTACATTTTTGTACAATTAGTAGACACTCCTTTCCACAGCAATGAGTGCATACATTTTCTTACTGGTCCCCTGTTGGAATCGAACCCGCAACGCTGGCATTGCACGCACCATGCTCTACCAACTAATCCATCACCATTCCTGTCCCCCTGAGACTGTCTGTTTGCTGTTCTCCTCTCATCCACCCACCCACCCTGTCTCCTCCAAATTCTTATCCTCTTCTCCATGTTAACTCATCCTTTCTTCTCTCTCTCCTTAGATCCCCCAGGTGAGTTACGCCTCCACGGCCCCGGAGCTGAGCGACAACACACGTTATGACTTCTTCTCGCGCGTGGTGCCCCCAGACACCTACCAGGCTCAGGCCATGGTAGACATCGTCAAGGCCATGCGCTGGAACTACGTCTCCACCGTGGCGTCAGAGGGCAACTACGGAGAGAGCGGGGTGGATGCCTTCATACAGAAGTCTCGAGAGGATGGTTAGTGGGTTCTCTGTGTTTTTGTTCTGTTCATTCATCATTCCTCTTGCCATATGAACTGAGAATGATGCAATAGAAGAAGGCCCCTAGTGGTCGAGCTGAACTATTTTCCTTGGGTTTGTCTTCTGAAAGTAGGAGTCCATATGCTGTACACATCTCACCCAAAACAACAATCTGCACGAATACATGGTTATTTATTACCTTTATTTAACTAGGCAAGTCAGTTAAGAACACATTCTCATTTACAGTGACAGCCTACCAGGACACATTGGGTTAACAACAGATTTTTCCTTGTCAGCTCAGGGATTCAAACCAGCAACCTTTTGATTACCGTTCTCACAAACCATGGGAGGTGGGTGGAATAATAAATTGACATATGGAAAATATAACTTCAATCCAAACTTGAGATATGCATCATGGCTTACTTTTACATTTCAATTTCCTTTTGCATTTCAATTCCCCATGGTTGGTTGCAAATATAAGTATTTCATTTAATTCAATTCTTGATGTGTGATATGGTACGTATATCTTTGGCTACCGGGGGATTTGCTGAATATCAAGTACACAATGAAATTGTCCAGAGAGATAAATCTGTTGCATAGTATGAATGTGGTCTCACAATATATAAATAAATACTGTAGGTTTGTAATAACCCATGGTCCACTTATAGGGTGTTTTGAATGCATCATGACTAAAATAAGCTCAGAAGTTGGTGTGTGTGTATTAATTACTTGTATGTGTATTAATTAATTGTACTCTGACATTCTGAAAGTGAGCACCTACCTGGTTCACTTCTCTTTTTCTTTTTAGAGGAGCTTAGGTGTCAAGTGCCCTTTCACCTTGATCCGATACAACTGCCTGATTTATTCTCTTCTTTTTATCAACATGCGACTGCAAAAGAGTGTTGAGGTTAAGTGTTGAAGTCAACCGCATCAGCCTCAAAAGCACTAAGAGTGTTGAAATCAAGTTTTGAAATCAACCACATCAGCCTCAAAAGCACTAAGACAGTGTTGAGATTATGTGTTGAAGTCAATCACATCAGCCTCAAAAGCACTAACACCGTACCCAAACCATCTGCGAGCATGTGCTATTGTGATTTTGTCCCCCCACACCAAACCTGATCACGACATGCAGGGTAAAATATCAAAACAAACTCTAAACCAATTATATTAATTGGAGACAGGTCGAAAAGCATTAAACATTTTTGGCAATTTAGCTAGCTTGCTTGCAGTTGCTAACTAATTTGTCTTATTTAGCTAGCTTGCTTTTACTAGCTAATTTGTCCTTGGATATAAATGGTGAGTTGTTATTTTACCTGAAATGCACAAGTTCCTCTACTCCGACAATGAATCCACACATAAAACGGTCAACTGAATTGTTTCTAGTCATCTCTCCTCCTTCCAGGCTTTTTCTTCTTTGGACTTTATATGGTGATTGGCATCTCATGGTTACCATGGTAACTTACCAAACTCAGTTCATCTTTCAATCACCCACGTGGGTATAACCAATGAGGAGATGGCACATGGGTATCTACTTCTATATAAACCAATGAGGAGATGGAGGAGGCAGGAATTGCACCGCAATCAGCATCACAAATAGAACTGACTTCTATTTTAGCCCTTGGCAACGCAGATGCTCGTTGGCGAGCGCGAGCGTTGTGGGTGCAATAATTGAATAACATGTATGTTAAAATGTATTTATTTTGGTGTGGCCAGCATGTAAGAGTGTTGAGGTTAAATGTTGTAGTCAATCACATCAGCCTCAAAAGCACTAAGAGAGTGTTGAGGTTAAATGTTGTAGTCAATCACATCAGCCTCAAAAGCACTAAGAGAGTGTTGAGGTTAAATGTTGAAGTCAATCACATCAGCCTCAAAAGCACTAAGAGAGTGTTGAGGTTAAATGTTGAAGTCAATCACATCAGCCTCAAAAGCACTAAGAGAGTGTTGAGGTTAAATGTTGAAGTCAATCACATCAGCCTCAAAAGCACTAAGAGAGTGTTGAGGTTAAATGTTGTAGTCAATCACATCAGCCTCAAAAGCACTAAGAGAGTGTTGAGGTTAAATGTTGTAGTCAATCACATCAGCCTCAAAAGCACTAAGAGAGTGTTGAGGTTAAATGTTGTAGTCAATCACATCAGCCTCAAAAGCACTAAGAGAGTGATGAGGTTAAATGTTGAAGTCAATCACATCAGCCTCAAAAGCACTAAGAGAGTGTTGAGGTTAAATGTTGAAGTCAATCACATCAGCCTCACTCTATGATGAGTCAGAAATAGGCGACAGTATGAATTAAATAGTGCCTACACCTACTTTACATTTTGCCATTGTGCTTGCCTTACAGTTGTCAAGGAAGGGGTGTGCTTGTTGACAAACTTTGCAATGCATTACACAATCTGCCAATAGTCTCTTACCAACTCGATCGTCAAACTCCACTTATAAAAACCAGAAAAACATAAAGCTAGGCTGTTTCCTAGACATGTGGGTGTATTTCTGCATTCAAGTAGGTGGTAACAAACAACTCTGACAGCATTGCACATAGCCACCTGTTTACAAAAGCTAACTGTAAGTTGAATATTAAATTAGCGTTTTGTCACTTGTGCACAGCAACAACACTTGTCGAGGTAAAACATTTTATATTCAACTTTCAACTGCCATAGTACAAGCTCTGCAAGTTCTACAAGCTTTATTGTTTCCCTACAGTCCATTAACACAGAAAACAGAGATCATCTGGATATCTCTGTGGGACAATGTAGTAGAGAAACGCAGTCCCCTCAAGAATTAGAAACAGAAGGAGTCAGAATCAATAAACTAGGTCTAATTCGAGGAGTGCTAACAAGGGAGCAGGCAATAAGGTAATAAGGTAAATTGGAGTGTCCTAACACTGGTATTTCACTACACCAAAACCAGGTGTTTAACCAACTGCAGATACAGTGTGTGATTGAGTATAAGGTAGCCTACATTATGCTAATGAATTACAGGTATATTATGCTATTATATTATCATTATAATACATTGCATATTCAAAGTGCTTTTTTTAGAACCCAAAGAAGACACCTTACGTAATGCTTCAATAAGGTAGTCTGATGGGTTTTTACATACTGTAGGTTTAGCATATTGCCATTTTTTTATAGTAACAGTACCTTTCACTATGGCTAGCTGTTACACCTGTGCAATGTTGTTTTCTGTGCGAAGAATTGCCCTGAAATTATAGGATTGTGTCATGACTATTGAGCAAAAAAGGTTGATTAAGTTTTGTGTTGGAATCCCTTGGCCATTTATCTCAGTCAATCAAGCCTAAAATTTTGTTCATACAAGTTGGCTTGGTTGACAGAACCCAGTTTATAGGTGTAGACATTGTTCTGCTCAACATCTACAGAAACAAATAGGGATGTCTTCATCTATAGTAACACAGATGACACATTAAAAGCTAGACACAAAAACATTTTTATCACTACAATAAAAACAATAAAAAGAAGCGCGAGTGAAAAGTGACTGCCATGAGTCAACTTAAGAGCCCTATCTCTCCCTCTCTCTCCTGTTTACTCCTCTCCTCCAGTCTCTCTCTCGCACTCCCTCCTCACTACTCCTCTCCTCCAGTCTCTCTCTCGCACTCCCTCCTCACTACTCCTCTCCTCAAGTCTCTCTCTCTCTCCTTACTAGTCCTCTCCTCCAGTCTCTCTCTCTCTCTCTCTCTCTCTCTCTCTCTCTCTCTCTCTCTCTCTCTCTCTCTCTCTCTCTCTCTCTCTCTCTCTCTCTCTCTCTCTCTCTCTCTCTCTCTCTCTCTCTCTCTCTCTCTCTCTCTCTCTCTCTCTCTCTCTCTCTCTCTCTCTCTCTCTCTCTCTCTCTCTCTCTCTCTCTGTCTCTCTCTCTCTCTCTCTCTCTCTCTCTCTCTCTCTTCTCTCTCTCTCTCTCTCTCTCTCTCTCTCTCTCTCTCTCTCCCGCCTCACCACTTCTCACCTCCAGTCTCTCTCGGGCTCCATCTTCTCCTCCAGTCCCCCCCCCCCTCAGCACCAATCCGTCAGTCTCTCCCAGTCCCTCCAAGGAGTTTCACTGTACTTGGTTGACTAAGCAGAACGGAAATTAAATGTAGGAGACCTTGGGGTGGCCTAGTCATGTCCCTGACTGTCCCTGTCCCTGGCTTGCACTTGGCTGGGCAGGCAGCGGTGAACTGAGACAGACTTGGCCTTAGGTACCCATCCTCAATTTACCCTACTATCACTCTCAACCCCTTGACTAAACTTTAAATCACACAACCCACCCCACCAATCAGGTACAGTCTGGATGTGGGTGTAATTTTGACTGTGGTAAAATTCACTGAGATGTTGCGAAATGACTGCCGACTACATGTAGTGGAATGTATATGAAAACCTATTTTTAAGACGTCCACAACAAGGCTGAAATAATCCATGGAGATTGAAATGGACACAGTATCTGTGATTCCTGCGATGCAACTGAGAGATTAAGTATTCCAAACTTGTTTTGGATTAAGTGTCATCCCTTCTTTTTGAAGTGATCTTTGCAATTTTGTGCACTGCAAGGGCTGTTAACCAGACTATTATGTCCCCTTATGTGTAGTAGCCATCACATGCTGTTGGGAAAACATTGTATGAGGACAGGCACAATGATTAGAGGTGTCCCTGGAGTTGGGGGCTGGGATATGGATGAGAATCTTTAGCTTTAGTAACTAATTCCCATGTATATTGGGCTTTTGGCAGACCTTTCTAATCATATACATTACAGGATCATTATCTCATAAACACTATATATGATACATTTGAGATACCTCTCACTCTGAACAAATTCTGTTTCTTTTCAACTAAGTATGAACCTTTATAAATACACTAATACACTTCCCATATGGACCCGAGCTGGATCATG
Organism: Oncorhynchus gorbuscha; assembly: GCF_021184085.1. NCBI lineage: Eukaryota > Metazoa > Chordata > Actinopteri > Salmoniformes > Salmonidae > Oncorhynchus > Oncorhynchus gorbuscha. The sequence continues at coordinate 69,673,259 of NC_060190.1, read as the reverse complement.
TGCCAAGAGAGTGAGCAGAACACTGTGTGAGTGTGCGTGTGTGTGTGCACCCACATATGCCGGGTGTCATTGAGGGGTGCTGTTAAGAGGCTTTTATTATATAATAAATGTACAGAATGCAGACATGTTGTGACACAGGCAGGGCATGGCAGTGGTAGTAAACTGTAAGCTATTAGGGCCAAACCTGTTGAGAGCCATCTTTGACCGCAGACTAGACACTGCCTTTGGCGCAGAGTTGTTGACTACTGTGGAACCATGCCTTAAGAGATGTCATCTATCAAGTTAATGAAACACAATGTCAATAAAGACCCTAACGAGATTCCAGCAAGCCATTAGGTTGTCTGACATCAACATGAGAAACTCTCCTGACTGTCTGCGTGTGTATATGTATTTATTATGGATCCCCATTAGCTGCTGCCAAAGCAATAGCTACTCTTCCTGGGGTCCAGCAAAATTAAGGCAGTTAACACAGTTTTAAAACAATACAATACATTCACAACACATTGTGTGCCCTCTGGCCCCTGCTCCACCACTACCACATCACTACAGTACTAAATCCATGTGTATGTATAGTGCGTATGTTATCGTGTGTGTGTGTGTGTGTGTGTGTGTGTGTGTGTGTGTGTGTGTGTGTGTGTGTGTGTGTGTGTGTGTGTGTGTGTGTGTGTGTGTGTGTGTGTGTGTGTGTGTGTGTGTGTGTGTGTGTGTGTGTGTGTGTGTGTGTGTGTGTGTGTGTGTGTGTGTGTGTGTGTGTGTGTGTGCTAATGTTTGTGTTGCTTCACAGTTCCTGTTATTCCATAAGGTGTTTTTTTATCTGTTTTTGAAATCTTATTTTACTGCTTGCGTCAGTTACTTGATGTGGAATATAGTTCCATGTAGTCATGGCTCTATGTAGTTCTGTGTGCCTCCCATAGTCTGTTCTGGACTTGTGGACTGTGAAGAGACCTCTTGTGGCATGTCTTATGGGGTATGCATGGGTGTCCGAGCTGCGAGCCAGTAGTTTAGACAGACAGCTCGCTGCATTCAACATGTCAGTACCTCTCATAAAGTAGTTATGAAGTCAATCTCTCCTCCAGTTTCAGTCAGAAGAGAATGACATGCATATTATTAATATTAGCTCTCTGTGTACATCCAAGGGCCTGCCATGATGCCCTGTTCTGAGACAATTGCAATTTTCCTAAGTCATTTTTTTGTGGCACCTGACCACACGACTGAACAGTAGTCAACAAAACTAGGGCCTGTAGGACCTGCCTCGTTGATAGTGTTGTTAAGGTAGGGCATTGCTTTATTATAGACCGACTTATCCCCATCTTAGCTACTACTGCATCAATATGCTTTGACCATGACAGTTTACAATCGAATGTTACTCCAAGCAGTAGTCATTTCAACTTGCTCAATTTTGTAACGTTCTTAGTCCTTGTCTGAGGAGTATGAAGGATCGGAGGACCAATACGCAGCGTGGTACGTGTTCATGATGAATTTATAAACACAAAACACGAATACAAAAATAACAAAGAGAATGACACGAAACGCAACCGTCCTGTCTGGAGACATACACAAAGACAGAAAACAATCACCCACGAAACACAGGTGGGAAATGGCTACCTACGTATGATTCTCAATCAGAGACAACTAACGACACCTGCCTCTGATTGAGACCCATACCAGGCCAAACGCAAAACACAACATAGAAAAACAAACATAGACAACCCACCCCAACTCACACCCTGACCATACCAAAACAAAGACATAATAAAAGAACTAAGGTCAGAACATGACAATTTTCCACATTATTTATTACAAGATTTAGTTGAGGTTTAGGGTTTAGTGAGTGTTTTGTTCCAAAAACAATGCTTTTAGTTTTATAAATATTTAGGGCTATCTTAATCCTTGCCACCCACTCTGAAACTAACTACTGCTCTTTGTTGAGTGTTGCAGTCATTTCAGTCGCTGTAGTAGTTGACGTGTATAGCGTTGAGTCATCCGCATACATACAGTAGAATCTCTGGCTTTACTCAAAGTTAGTGGCATGTTGTTAGTAAAATTGAAAAAGCAAGGGGCCTAAATAGCTACCCTGTGTGCAGAATCAAACGTTGTGCCCAGTGTTCTTTCAGAACATTTCCAGAATGTATATAGAAACATTAATAAGCAACTGAAACTTTGATAGAGGTCAATATGGGGATTTTTATTTAAACTGTAGGGATTGTATTCACATCAAATTAACCCAGAACTGCCCATTGAATGTCAATCGGTAAACAATGAATATGATTTTTAAAATAATTTAAACTGGACACCTCATATCTCCCTAGAAGACAAATCACCCAACGAGGCAGTCTGTAATCTAATCCACCATAAATCCATACAACAGATAGGAACATCAGAGTCTTCAACTAACTATGGAGCCATTCTGTAACCTAATCCACCATAAATTCATTCAACAAATAGCTGCAGACGTTGATGTTTCTAACTATCAAGGCAGTCTGTAACTTAATCCACTATAAATTCATACAACAGATAGCAGCAGATGTTCCATATGACCTTTTACTTGCAACCATTTACCCTAGTTAAATAAAGGTTCAATAAAAAATAAAAACCCGATGCTATGGTCATTTATGTCTTCATTTACGGTCAGACATTAAACAATTGTCTGTCTAACCCTCAAATCAAATCAAATCAAATCAAATTTTATTTGTCACATACACATGGTTAGCAGATGTTAATGCGAGTGTAGCGAAATGCTTGTGCTTCTAGTTCCGACAATGCAGTGATAACCAACAAGTAATCTAACTAACAATTCCAAAAAAAACTACTGTCTTATACACAGTGTAAGGGGATAAGGAACATGTACATAAGGATATATGAATGAGTGATGGTACAGAGCAGCATACAGTAGATGGTATCTCAGTACAGTATATACATATGAGATGAGTGTGTAGACAAAGTAAACAAAGTGGCATAGTTAAAGTGGCTAGTGATACATGTGTTACATAAGGATGCAGTCGATGTTGTAGAGTACAGTATATACATATGCATATGAGATGAATAATGTAGGGTAAGTAACATTATATAAGGTAGCATTGTTTAAAGTGGCTAGTGATATATATATATATATATATATATATATATATATATTTACATCATTTCCATCAATTCCCATTATTAAAATGGCTGGAGTTGGGTCAGTGTCAATGACAGTGTGTTGGCAGCAGCCACTCAATGTTAGTGGTGGCTATTTAACAGTCTGATGGCCTTGAGATAGAAGCTGTTTTTCAGTCTCTCGGTCCCAGCTTTGATGCACCTGTACTGACCTCGCCTTCTGGATGTTTAGCGGGGTGAACAGGCAGTGGTTCAAGGGTGGTTGATGTCCTTGATGATCTTTATGGCCTTTCTGTAACAACGGGTGGTGTAGGTGTCCTGGAGGGCAGGTAGTTTGCCCCCGGTGATGCGTTGTGCAGTCCTCACTACCCTCTGGAGAGCAATTTTTTACGGTTGAGGGCGGAGCAGTTGCCGTACCAGGCGGTGATACAGCCCGCCAGGATGCTCTCGATTGTGCATCTGTAGAAGTTTGTGAGTGCTTTTGGTGACAAGTTTTAGATGAAGTTCCAGTTTTTTCAGCCTCCTGAGGTTGAATAGGCGCTGCTGCGCCTTCTTCACGACGCTGTCAGTGTGAGTGGACCAATTCAGTTTGTCTGTGATGTGTATGCCGAGGAACTTAAAACTAGCTACCCTCTCCACTACTGTTCCATCGATGTGGATACATGAAGGGGTGTTCCCTCTGCTGTTTCCTGAAGTCCACAATCATCTCCTTAGTTTTGTTGACGTTGAGTGTGAGGTTATTTTCCTGACACCACACTCCAAGGGCCCTCACCTCCTCCCTGTAGGCCGTCTCGTCGTTGTTGGTAATCAAGCCTACCACTGTTGTGTCGTCCGCCAAACTTGATGATTGAGTTGGAGGCGTGCGTGGCCACGCAGTCGTGGGTGAACAGGGAGTACAGGAGAGGGCTCAGACTGTGCAAATCTTGTGGGGCCCCCGTGTTGAGGATCAGCGGGGAGGAGATGTTGTTTGCCTACCCTCACCACCTGGGGGCGGCCCGTCAGGAAGTCCAGTACCCAGTTGCACAGGGTTGTGATGGGTCGAGACCCAGGGTCTCGAGCTTGATGACGAGCTTGGAGGGTACTATGGTGTTTACTATCTTTTTTGACAATTGAATGCCGAGCTGTAGTCGATGAACAGCATTCTCACATAGGTATTCCTTTTGTCCAGGTGGGTTAGGGCAGTGTGCAGTGTGGTTGAGATTGCATCGTCTGTGGACCTATTTGGGCGGTAAGCAAATTGGAGTGGGTCTAGGGTGTCAGGTAGGGTGGAGGTGATATGGTCCTTGACTAGTCTCTCAAAGCACTTCATGATGACGGAAGTGAGTGTGCACGGGGCGGTAGTCGTTTAGCTCAGTTACCTTAGCTTTCTTGGGAACAGGAACAATGGTGGCCCTCTTGAAGCATGTGGGAACAGCAGACTGGTATAGGGATTGATTGAATATGTCCGTAAACACACCGGCCAGCTGGTCTGCGCATGCTCGGAGGGCGCGGCTGGGGATGCGAGGGTTAACACGTTTAAATGTCTTACTCACCTCGGCTGCAGTGAAGGAGAGACCGCATGTTTCCGTTGCAGGCCGTGTCAGTGGCACTGTATTGTCCTCAAAGCGGGCAAAAAAGTTATTTAGTCTGCCTGGGAGCAAGACATCCTGGTCCGTGACTGGGCTGGATTTCATCTTGTAGTCCGTGATTGACTGTAGACCCTGCCACATGCCTCTTGTGTCTGAGCCATTGAATTGAGATTCCACTTTGTCTCTGTACTGACGCTTAGCTTGTTTAATAGCCTTACGGAGGGAATAGCTGCACTGTTTGTATTCAGTCATGTTGCCAGACACCTTGCCCTGATTAAAAGCAGTGGTTCGCGCTTTCAGTTTTTGTACGAATGCTGCCATCAATCCACGGTTTCTGGTTAGGGAATGTTTTTATCGTTGCTATGGGAACGACATCTGAAAGAGGACGCACGTTCTAATGAACAGAGCATTTAAATCGAATCAGCGTATAACGTCAATATTTCCATCTGACGCAATAACGAAACATGTCCCAGTCCACGTGATGGAAGCAGTCTTGGAGTGTAGAGTCAGCTTGTTCTGACCAGCGTTGGACAGACCTCAGCGTGGGAGCCTCTTGTTTTAATTTCTGTCTGTAGGCAGGGATCAGCAAAATGGAGTCGTGGTCAGCTTTTCCGAAAGGGGGGCGGGGCAGGGCCTTATATGCGTCGCGGAAGTTAGAGTAACAATGATCCAAGGTTTTACCACCCCTGGTTGCGCAATCGATATGCTGATAAAATTTAGGGAGTCTTGTTTTCAGATGTGTCCTGTTGTATTTCATTTAGACAATTACATGCCTGTTCTTAAATTGGGCCAGACGGACGGAACAGCCACCCTGACCGTGTCTATCAGGCATCTCTATGGCACAGTGAATGACCGTGTCTCTCAGGCATCTCTATGGCACAGTGAATGTCCGTGTCTCTCATGCATCTCTATGGCACAGTGAATGACCGTGTCTCTCAGGCATCTCTATGGCACAGTGAATGACCGTGTCTCTCAGGCATCTCTATGGCACAGTGAATGACCGTGTCTCTCAGGCATCTCTATGGCACAGTGAATGTCCGTGTCTCTCATGCATCTCTATGACACAGTGAATGACCGTGCCTCTCAGGCATGTCTATGGCACAGTGAATGACCGTGCCTCTCAGGCATCTCTATGGCACAGTGAATGACCGTGCCTCTCAGGCATCTCTATGGCACAGTGAATGACCGTGCCTCTCAGGCATCTCTATGGCACAGTGAATGACCATGCCTCTCAGGCATCTCTATGACACAGTGAATGACCGTGCCTCTCAGGCATTTTCGCAGCTTTTTGTGAAAAATCGCGCAACATTTCAGCGCCCTGCTAGTCATGCCAGGACTATAGTATATGCATATGATTAGTATGTGTGGATAGAAAACACTCAGACGTTTCTAAAACTGGTTAAATCACGGCTGTGACTATAACACAACGTGCGTTTCATCTAAAAGTGCAGGAAAATCTGATCACTGAAAATGGGAAAATATATCCATGCGCAACTTCAACCAATTGTTAAAAGTGACCCACATTAAATTGAGCCGAGGTTGCAATACCTACAGCTTCCACACAATGTCATCAGTCTTGTCATTTGTCTCGGATTTGTTTCTTGGTCAAACGGACACAAGGAAGCCGATTTCTTCCGGTCTCCGACAGGATGTTTTGGTTGAGATATATCCGGACATGATTTCAAGACGTGAAGCTAAAGAATATACCTCGCCCCGTGATCATTTTGATAGATTATTAACGTTTACTAATACCTAAAGTTGCATTACAAAATTATTTCGAAGTGTTTTGTGAAAGTTTATCGTCGACTTTTTTAATTAAAAAAAATGACGTTACGTTAAAAAACGCAATTTTTTTCGTTGATCACACACTCTTCATAGATCGGACCGATTTAATCGACCGATTTAATCGAAAAAAGACCCAAAATTATGTTTATGGGACATCTAGGAGTGCCAAGAAAGAAGCTCGTTAAAGGTAATGAATGTTTTATATTTTATTTTATTTTATTTCTGCGTTTGGGTTAGGACCGGCTACCGCAAAATCTGTCGTTTTAGATGAAGTTCCAGTACTTTTGGGTGCATGCTATCAGATAATAGCTTCTCATGCTTTCGCCGAAAAGCATTTTACAAATCTGACTCGGTAGCTAGATTCACAACGAGTGTAGCTTTAATTCAGTACATTGTATGTGCATTTTAACGAAAGTTTGAGTTTTATCAAAAACTATACGTGGCGCACTTGAAATTTCCGCTGATTTGATCCCCACAGCGGGAGCACTTCCCTGCATTTGAGCCAATCAGTTGTGTTGTGACAATGTAGGGTGGTATACAGAAGAGAGCCCTAATTTGTAAAATGACCAAGTCCATATTATGGCAGGAAAAGCTAAAATAAGCTAAGAGAAATGACTGTCCATCATGACATGAAGGTAAGTCAATCCGGAAAATCTCAAGAACTTTGTAAGTTTCTTCAAGTGCAGTCGCAAAAAACATTCAAGACCCAGAGATACTTCTGCTGTAGAGGATAAGTTCATTAGAGTTAACTGCACCTCAGATTTCAGCCCAAATAAATGCATCACAGTGTTCAAGTAACAGACACATCTCAACATTAACTGTTCAGGGCAGACTGTGTAAATCAGGCCAAATTGCTGCAAAGAAACCATTATTCAAGGACACCAAAAAGAAGAAGATACTTGTTTGGGCCAAGAAACACAAGCAATGGACATTTGACCTGTGGAAATCTGTCATGTGGTCTGATGAATCCAAATATGAGATGTTGAGTTCCAACGGCCATTTCTTTGAACGCAGGGGAACGGATGATCTGAGCATGTGTGGTTCCCACCGTGAAGCAAGGAGGAGGAGTTGTGATGGCGTGTGCTGTGCTGTGCTGTGCTGTGCTGTGCTGTGCTGTGCTGTCGACACTGTCTCTAAGATTTATTTAGAATTCAAGGCACACTTAACTGGCATGGCTACAACAGCATTCTGCAGCGATACGCCATCCCATCTGGTTTACTATCTTTTTTTTTACATGACAATGAACCAACACATCGCCAGGCTTTGTAAGCGCTATTCGACCAAGGAGGAGAGTGACGGATTGCTGCATCAGATGACCTGACCTCCGCAATCACTCGACCTCAACCCAATTGAGATGGTTTGGGATGAGCTGGACCGCAAAGTGAAGGAAAAGCAGCCAAAATATTCTCAGCATATGTGGGAACTACTGGTTGAGAAAGTGCCAAGAGTGTGCAAAGTTGTCAAAGCAAGGTGTAACAATTTTTAAGTTAATACATGATTCCATATGTCATTTCATAGTTTTGACTATTGTTGGGGTGGCAGGGTTGCCTAGTGGTTAGGGAGTTGGACTAGTAACCGGAAGGTTGCAAGTTCAAACCCCCGAGCTGACAAGGTACAAATCTGTTGTTCTGTCCCTGAACAGGCAGTTAACCCACTGTACCTAGGCCATCATTGAAAATAAGAATTTGTTCTTAACTGACATGCCTTACCTTCATTCAATGTAGGCATTTTTAAAAATGTAAAAAAATTAAGCAATACAGTTTGTTCTACATGGGGAAAGCCTCAGAGAAAGTTTGGGTGAAGAAAGAATGGTAAATTTATCCTGAAGTACTGTGAGGAGTCTGCACAAATATGCCACAAAAGAGGTTGTGAATTACTATAGATAAGGTTAATGTCAGTGTCAGCTAATATATGACTATAATTTTTGGGAAAAGAGATGAAAATAGGCTGTGGCTGGTTGGTAGTCTGGCTGGCTGTGGGAGAGATCAACATTAAGCGGGCACCCAATCACTCGGCTGCTCCGTCGTGTGCCGAGGAATCCAGTTTTGATTCGATTTGTGGTTACCAAATTGCATTTACCAACAGGAGAGGCAATCAATTTGGAGGGGAAGAGCAGAAAATGAAACATATCAAAGGGTCGAAAATGTATGAGATAATTGGACAATCCATACATGGAATGGTGATATGACTCTGAAACATCCTGGCCACTGGGACAATGAGAATGGAAACAAGAATTGGAGTAGAGCGTGTGTGTGCGTCCGTGTGTGTTTGTACAGTATGGATGCATGTGCAAGTCTTTGTGGGAGGGTGGTTTGTAGGCGGAAGTGACTAAATGTTTTCCATTGCAATAATAACTCATTAAGAAAGGGAAAGGTTTTTGTGAAACAGAATCAGAAGATTATGGAAATTGATCAACTCATGCAGCTAATCTGGATTACAATTCTACGGTTCCAACTGCTTCTCATTAGAACAAATTTAGAGCACTTTTGTAAACGGGATCAGATTTAGAGCATACACTAATCGACTTCGAAAGTCTTCATATCGTTAATCAAGCAGGACAATTCAGATATTTTTTGTATTATTATTAAACTTATTTTAGATGAAGTAACTGAAATACTTAAAGGATGTCTGTATCTTTTGTGTCATTTAGTAAATGATGTAATATTCAACAAAATATTCTGTAATATTCCTTAATTCTACAGAAATACTACTCTACATTTGATCTGAGAATATACTATTAATTAATTAGTATATTTAGTATATCCACCTGACTGTTTATGGCACATAGCCTTTAGCTTCACTGTTTGTTTTGTAGTGTTTATTGTTTTGTTCGGTGTCTTTTCTAAATAAAAAGAATGCGTATGCTCACCACACCGCACCTTGGTCTCCTCCTTACAACAGCCGTGACAGTGAAGTTATTGAAATTCTTACAGTGGTCTTGACTGGTGGAAAATGTAATGAATATACAGCCTGAACACTGCCAGCCTGAACACTGCCAAAACACTTCTCCAAAAATTGGACTGGTTTGAGTCATTCCAATAACTTAGTTTGTTTCAGTTGGGTTGTTTAAATGGTAATTCAACATGAACAACATGTTCTCAGTGCTGAGAAGTTGTAGAGGGCATACACACATCCTCTGTTGCTTTCCATATAGGAGGGGATGGGGCCCGATACAGCCTGCCACAGAATAGCCATGAATTACCTTGGAACACAGATCCTTTGTCTACAGTACACAACAAGGTCTGGGATCAATTCCATTCCAATTCTGTTCTGTCAATACAGGAAGGGAATTCAAATTCTATTCATGCTTTGAAAAACCCTTTTTGAAGATAAATGGCATTTTTTTCCCATTCATGAATTGAATGTCAATGCATCTCCTGAATGGAATAAATTGAAATGGGATTGACCCTAACCCTGCTGCATCATCCCTACAGGGTGAAGATAAATTCTGCATCTACTTCCACGCACACACACACACAGTGTGACAAAACCTCTACTATATTGTGAGTGGGCTTTGAAGGTCTGAGACGGGTGCAACAAGTGGCCTCAATGGATTATGAAAAATCCGTGACAAAAATGTCTATAATAGAAAAATAAGTACTACTGCCGTACCCATAGCCATACATTCCCAATCTCCTCTTTTTCAGGTATGGCTGGATGAAAGCCCTTGTTAAGTGGAGGAAAAACAAGTCAAACAATCTATCAGGACCTCATTGTGCAGCAAAACACAAATAGAATGAATGTGAACACCTGAAGCCCATTATGGTTGAGCACCTGAAACCCATTATGGTTGAACACCTGAAGCCCATTATGGTTGAGCACCTGAAACCCATTATGGTTGAACACCTGAAACCCTTATGGTTGAACACCTGAAACCCATTATGGTTGAACACCTGAAACCCATTATGGTTGAACACCTGAAACCCATTATGGTTGAACACCTGAAGCCCATTATGGTTGAACACCTGAAACCTATTATGGTTGAGCACATTAATCAGTGTCTCCAGTAGCCTAGCTGGAGAGAAGTGAATCAACATGAGCTGTATTGTCACAAGCAGATGGCTCACACCTTCACTAAGAGACCCTGATGTGAGTCCTTGGCCTCTGCAACAATGGGAACCCGACCGCTTGGTAAATTTACATAATAATTATTCTGCAGTGTTCACCACTGTCAGACATTTCCAACTATTTTCAAAATCCCCAGGCTTCTTGTAATGGGGCACAAATGTAATTTTGTTTCTGCATGAGGACCTTGAAGGGTCAATTTGGAAATAGCATGGAAGAGGGACAGGGGGACACAGCGCAGGAGGGGTGGCAGCAGGGAGACTGGTGGAGACGGGGGAGCCAGCAGGGGAGGGGGGCAGCGGGGAGACTGGTGGAGACGGGGGAGCCAGCAGGGGAGGGGGCAGCAGGGAGACTGGTGGAGACGGGGGAGCCAGCAGGGGAGGGGGGCAGCAGGGAGACTGGTGGAGACGGGGGAGCCAGCAGGGGAGGGGGCAGCAGGGAGACTGGTGGAGATGGGGGAGCCAGCAGGGGAGGGGGCAGCAGGGAGACTGGTGGAGACGGGGAGCCAGCAGGGGAGGGGGCAGCAAGGAGACTGGTGGAGACGGGGGGAGCCAGCAGGGGAGGGGGGCAGCAGGGAGACTGGTGGAGACGGGGGAGCCAGCAGGGGAGGGGGGCAGCGGGGAGACTGGTGGAGACGGGGGAGCCAGTAGGGGAGGGGGGCAGCGGGGAGACTGGTGGAGACGGGGGAGCCAGCAGGGGAGGGAGGGCAGCGGGGAGACTGGTGGAGACGGGGGAGCCAGCAGGGGAGGGGGGCAGCAGGGAGACTGGTGGAGACGGGGGAGCCAGCAGGGCAGGGGGGGCAGCAGGGAGACTGGTGGAGACGGGGGAGCCAGCAAAGAGATGAGAGGGAGACGTGGTAGACAGGCTGCTGTCACATGTGACACATAGGATAGATTGTAGCCTGGTGCCACAAAACAACTTGGTGGATGAGCAATCTTCCAACACAGCTATCTGAAATCACTCAAACCTTAATTACGGAAACTGGATTCTGAAGAAAAAAAACAGTCACATTTAATGCTGCTTCATGAATAAGATTTCCATAAGGTAATAGGTTGCACACTGAGATACAAATAGTATTGCGATTGGCCTATTAGTGCTGATGAGGTCGGGCTGATGTTTGAACTCGAGGCTCAACAGTGAGGATTGATTGAATGAGGGGTAGAGAAAAAATCAGCTTTAGTTTAGAGCTGTCTTTAAGGATTCCCATTTTCACCTTCATTGGTAGAACCCTGCATTCAAATTCTAAACAATTGTGAAAATGATGAACCTGCAAGAAAACACTCATTATTTTTACATATGCAGTATTCTATTTACTGTTAATGGATTAGAAATTTATGGATTTCAGCATCACAACAAAAGCAGTCATGGTAGATTGTTTACTTTTTCCTCAAAACAGGAACAAACAAGATGCTTAATTCAACAATGTGTTGATGGAATACTTTCCTGTTTCTTTCCCAGCAATCATCATCATCCTTCTGTTAGCCTCGCTGTGAGGAGCTGCAGCCAACTTGGCACCCAGGCATTTCTGATTGTTCCCCTTTGGATTTACGCATCACAGTCTCGTTTTTTATGTGGGACTGTTTCAGATTCATATAAACAGTGGACCTCTCGCTGCTTTATGAGAATGTGTTGCTGTCTATCAGTCTACTAGGCAAGCAGCAGGAGTCTGTTGCAGCATTATAAAATGTCATATTTTCTGCCAGTACAGACAGAGATACAGGCGTAGCTATTTTAGTGGCAAGAGGGGAAACTTAACATGAATTTGTTTGTTGCTGTTTAAAAGTTGAGTGCATTTCTCCTGTTCTCTTTGCCAATATCGATATTCAGTCGACGAAGTAGCAAGTGGCTAGAGAGGTATGCAACTTTCTCTGCAAAATTAATATGAACGCCTGGCTTGGCTGGAGTTCAAGTATTTAAGTGTTATTGGAGACATTATGCTGGAGCCTTTAAGTTATGGAGGCTCTGCAAGAGTGTTTCCAATTTAATTTTGAATGAAGCGCGCGGCAAGAGTGATTGAGTCTGGCAGGAATCACAGGGTACAATTTTGACATAATGTCACTTTGACTCAGGGCGTGTAATTCCCCTTACCAGTGACAATGTGCTGAACAGAACCTTCTAAAAAAGGACAGGGAGAGGAGTTGCTAAATGAGAGAGTTGAAAGTTGCAGAGACAGAAAAAGTTCTAACTTTCGGAGTCATCTAACATTGTGAGACTTGGCACTTTGGAATTGATTTTGTCAGGACGTTACCATAACAAAGAGGGGAAGCTTGGAGGATTGATTAGAGAAATGATCAGTGTACTGTCCCATAAGGAAATATTGGGTAGATAAGGGTAGACAAGAACCAAAGGTAAATTTGCAGGAAGGTCTGTATTCGTCAATGAGTGGTCAAACAAGATCCTACTGTAGGATGAATACCTCAAAGAATACTGTCAATCTTCAAGACCTTACAGTTTGCTCTTGTACTGTCAAAATATTTGAAAAACACCGGAGATCATTTTAAAGATTGTGTTTACTGAGGTAAAGTGTTAGAGTGAGGGCTAGTTGAACGGAGGGCACGCAACTGAAATCAATATAGCAGCTATCATCATTTGCTGGGTTTATTAATGGCTTGGCACCAAGCTTGCAAAGAGAAAAACACCCACTTGCATTTAGGCAATGCTCCAGCTCCTGCGGCCCTCAATCCCATATCAATCATCTAGGTGAACATTTTTCTCAGATTTTCTCAGCAATGATCTGGCGGCTTAAATTCTCCCCACCCCCCTCCAAAGAAAAAAAAACAATCAACAAATGAATGGCATCAATTATGTGATAAGGCTGCCAGGATACACAAATTATCTAGCATGGGTCATAGTGTAAAATCTGGCAGCGTTTTGCACAACTCCCTCTCTCCAGGTCCAATTGAATTATTTATTTATTTGGAGCAAGGGTCTTCAACCTTTTCTTGCCCAGGGACCTCCTCCCAGACAAACTGGAGACCCCCATCATACGTTAGCAAATTTTCAAATCTTATCAGGTGAGTGATAATGGCAGGGAGAAGTAATGATTATTTTAAAGTGAATTGATTTGGTGTTGTTTTTTTTGGTGGATGGTGTAATTGGCTCCAGTGAGTGTAATTGACTCCAGTGAGTGTAATTGGCTCCAGTGAGTGTAATTGGCTCAAATTAGTGTAATTGGCTCCAATGAGTGTAATTGACTCCAGTGAGTGTAATTGGCTCAAATGAGTGTAATTGGCTTCAGTGAGTGTAATTGGCTCCAATGAGTGTAATTGGCTCAACTGAGTGTAATTGGCTCCATTGAGTGTAATTGGCTCAAATGAGTGTAATTGGCTCCAGTGAGTGTAATTGGCTCAAATGAGTGTAATTGGCTCCAGTGAGTGTAATTGGCTCATGTGAGTATAATTGGCTCCGCTGAGTGTAATTGGCTCCAGTGAGTGTAATTGGCTCCAGTGAGTGTAATTGGCTCAAATGAGTGTAATTGGCTCCAGTGAGTGTAATTGGCTCCAGTGAGTGTAATTGGCTCCGCTGAGTGTAATTGGCTCCAGTGAGTGTAATTGGCTCATGTGAGTATAATTGGCTCCACTGAGTGTAATTGGCTCCAGTGAGTATAATTGGCTCAAATTCGTGTAATTGGCTCCAGTGAGTGTAATTGGCTCCGGTGAGTGTAATTGGCTCCAATGAGTGTAATTGGCTCCAGAGAGTGTAATTGGCTCAAATGAGTGTAATTGGCTCCGCTGAGTGTAATTGGCTCCAGTGAGTGTAATTGGCTCAAATTAGTGTAATTGGCTCCAGTGAGTGTAATTGGCTTCAGTGAGTGTAATTGGCTCCAGTGAGTGTAATTGGCTCTAGTGAGTGTAATTGGCTCCAGTGAGTGTAATTGGATCCAGAGTGTGTAATTGGATCCAGTGAGTGTAATTGGCTCCAGAGTGTGTAATTGGCTCAAATTAGTGTAATTGGCTCTAGTGAGTGTAATTGGCTCAAATGAGTGTAATTGGCTCTAGTGAGTGTAATTGGCTCAAATGAGTGTAATTGGCTCCAGTGAGTGTAATTGGCTCCAGTGAGTGTAATTTTCTCCAGTGAGTGTAATTGGCTCCAGTGAGTGTAATTGGCTCCAGTGAGTGTAATTGGCTCCAGAGAGTGTAATTGGCTCCAGTGAGTGTAATTGGCTCCAGTGAGTGTAATTGGCTCCAGTGAGTGTAATTGGCTCCAGAGAGTGTAATTGGCTTCAGTGAGTGTAATTGGCTCCAGTGAGTGTAATTGGCTCTAGTGAGTGTAATTGGCTCCAGTGAGTGTAATTGGCTCCAGAGTGTGTAATTGGATCCAGTGAGTGTAATTGGCTCCAGAGTGTGTAATTGACTCAAATTAGTGTTTTTATTTTATTTTATTTATTTCACCTTTATTTAACCAGGTAGGCTAGTTGAGAACAAGTTCTCATTTGCAACTGCGACCTGGCCAAGATAAAAGCATAGCAGTGTGAACAGACAACACAGAGTTACACATGGAATAAACAATTAACAAGTCAGTAACACAGTAGAAAAAAAAAAAAAAAAAAGGGCAGTCTATATACAATGTGTGCAAAAGGCATGAGGAGGTAGGCGAATAATACAGTTTTGCAGATTAACACTGGAGTGATAAATGATCAGGTCATGTACAGGTAGAGATATTGGTGTGCAAAAGAGCAGAAAAATAAATAAATAAAAACAGTATAAAAAAGCATGGGAATGAGGTAGGTGAAAATGGGTGGGCTATTTTCCTATAGACTATGTACAGCTGCAGCGATCGGTTAGCTGCTCGGATAGCTGATGTTTGAAGTTGGTGAGGGAGATAAAAGTCTCCAACTTCAGCGATTTTTGCAATTCGTTCCAGTCACAGGCAGCAGAGTACTGGAACGAAAGGCGGCCAAATGATGTGTTGGCTTTAGGGATGATCAGTGAGATAAACCTGCTGGAGCGCGTGCTACGGATGGGTGTTGCCATCGTGACCAGTGAACTGAGGTAAGGCGGAGCTTTACCTAGCATGGACTTGTAGATGACCTGGAGCCAGTGGGTCTGGCGACGAATATGTAGTGAGGGCCAGCCGACTAGAGCATGCAAGTCGCAGTGGTGGGTGGTATAAGGTGCTTTAGTGACAAAACGGATGGCACTGTGATAGACTGCATCCAGTTTGCTGAGTAGAGTGTTGGAAGCAATTTTGTAGATGACATCGCCGAAGTCGAGGATCGGTAGGATAGTCAGTTTTGTTATGCAGGTGAATGAGGACCCAAAAGCGACTTGGCGAAAACAGAGTATTTAATCCAGTAAAGTTACTTTACAAACAAAAGGCATAATACTACTCGTAATAACGAGAACAGACAGGAGACTTGATCAAGAACTGCAGGTTGCCTCGGGAAGGCACTTGAACGTAGCAGACTCAGACACCTGCTCACCACGCAGCATCTGAGGGAAACACGACACGACAGGGCAATACATAGACACAGCACGGTGAACAATAGATAAGGATCCGACAGGACAGGAACGGAAAACAAGGGAAGAAATAGGGACTCTAATCAGGGGAAAAGATAAGGAACAGGTGTGGGAAGACTAAATGATGATTAGGGGAATAGGAACAGCTGGGAGCAGGAACGGAACGATAGAGAGAGGAGAGAGAGGGAGGGGGAGAGAGAGGGATAGAAAAAGGGAACGAACCTAATAAGACCAGCAGGGGGAAACGAACAGAAGGGAAAGCATAATGACAAGACAATCTAAGACAAAACATGACAAGTTTAACTAGGGTAAGCTTGGCAGCGTGAGTGAAGGAGGCTTTGTTGCGGAATAGAAAGCCGACTCTTGATTTGATTTTCGATTGGAGATGTTTGATGTGGGTCTGGAAGGAGAGTTTGCAGTCTAGCCAGACACCTAGGTACTTATAGATGTCCACATATTCAAGGTCGGAACCATCCAGGGTGGTGATGCTAGTCGGGCATGCGGGTGCAGGCAGCGATCGGTTGAAAAGCATGCATTTGGTTTTACTCGCATTTAAGAGCAGTTGGAGGCCACGGAAGGAGTGCTGTATGGCATTGAAGCTCGTTTGGAGGTTAGATAGCACAGTGTCCAATGACGGCCCGAAAGTATATAGAATGGTGTCGTCTGCGTAGAGGTGGATCAGGGAATCGCCCGCAGCAAGAGCAACATCATTGATATACACAGAGAAAAGAGTCGGCCCGAGAATTGAACCCTGTGGCACCCCCATAGAGACTGCCAGAGGACCGGACAGCATGCCCTCCGATTTGACACACTGAACTCTGTCTGCAAAGTAATTGGTGAACCAGGCAAGGCAGTCATCCGAAAAACCGAGGCTGTAGAGTCTGCCGATAAGAATATGGTGATTGACAGAGTCGAAAGCCTTGGCGAGGTCGATGAAGACGGCTGCACAGTACTGTCTTTTATCGATGGCGGTTATGATATCGTTTAGTACCTTGAGTGTGGCTGAGGTGCACCCGTGACCGGCTCGGAAACCAGATTGCACAGCGGAGAAGGTACGGTGGGATTCGATTGTGTAATTGGCTCTAGTGAGTGTAATTGGCTCAAATGAGTGTAATTGGCTCTAGTGAGTGTAATTGGCTCAAATGAGTGTAATTGGCTCCAGTGAGTGTAATTGGCTCCAGTGAGTGTAATTTTCTCCAGTGAGTGTAACTGGCTCCAGTGAGTGTAATTGGCTCAATGTTAGTAGTTGAGAAATAAAGTTATTAGAAATATGTTCTCATATTTTATACAGTAGGTATGTCATTTAAAATTTGTTCTGTGGCTGCTAGCAATATTTTATACACTGAGCATGCCAAACATTAGGAAAATACTGATATTGAATGACACCCCCTTTGCCCTCCTCAATTCGTCAGGGCATGGACTCTACAACGTGTTGAAAACATTCCACAGGGATGTTGGCCCATGTTGACTCCAATGCTTGCCACAGTTATGTCAAGCGGGCTGGATGTCCCTTTTGGTGGTGGTCCATTCTTGATACACACGGGAACCTGTTGAGCTTGAAAAACCCGGTAGCGTTGAAGTTTTTGATACAAACCGTGCACCTGATGCCTACTACCATACCCCGTTCAAAGTGTACAAAACCTTAAGCACATCATCTCTTTCCATGAGATAGACTGATCAGATGAAAGCTATGATCCCTCATTGATATCACTTGTTAAATCCACTTCAGTCAGTGTAGATGAAGGGGAGGCAGCAGGTTAAAGGATTGTTAAGCCTTGAAACAGTTGAGACATGGATTCTGTATGTGTGCCATTCAAAGGGTGAAAGATTTAACTGCCTTTGAACAGGGTATGGTATGTGCCTTTCAACGGGGCATGCTACTCAGTATTAGGAAGGTGTCCTTAATGTTTTTTACACTCAGTGTATATATACACAATACCCCTAATTTCGAGGTATTCAGAGATGTCCGACTGCATTGTGCTCGACTTTGTTGTGTAACAGGTCTATACTCAATAATACTGGTTGATAACTCTGATAGACCAGAGTTATCAAGGATGCAAGTTGAAGAATAGAAAGGGAAAAAAACAGCATGAGCGACCAACCATAGACTCTGATTCGGTGTGCATCACAGGTGGTTGGTGGCACCTTAATTGGGGAGGACGGGTTTGTGGTAATGGCTGGAGTGAAATCAGTGGAATTGTATCAAATACATCAAACATGGTTTCCATGTGTTTGATGCCATTCCATTCGCTCCGTTCCAGACAATATTATTAGCCGTCCTCCCCTCAGCAGCCTCCACTGCTGTCAATACAGAGTGATGACATGAACTCCATTATATCAGGAGGACAAAGAGAAGCTAAAAAGCTGCAGAAATAATAGAATGATAAGAGAATTATCATGTTTCACTGTCTGCGGAATAAAAAGGCAAGGCTAATGAATTTGTAGAAGAAGGAGCTCCGCTCAGTTTATCTCCTCCCCGTTTGCTTTTCAGTGCTTTTCACTATCCCATTAGAGTTGAAGGACCTGGGCTTGGCCCTGTGATACCATAACTGTTTCAGGATTATCCCCACTTCAGCATGGCTCCTCCACCTCCTCCACTCATGACCAACAGTCATGTAGGAGGTGCAGTCCTGATTGACACGGCCTGTTCTACATGGTCTGGAGCTTAATCCCAGATTACTATGTTTGGGTCAGCTGTGTCGAGGAGCGAGGAGTCAAGACATGACTAGCATCACAAAGAGCTCTGACTGATCCCCCCCTCTATCTTCTTTCTCTCTCCTTCACTTTCAGAGCACTACAGAGAGGCCTTGGTCTGACACTACCTAACAAGACGTTCAGTTTTGAGAGATGTTTGGTGCAATTTGTGTCTTTGATATTCTGTTGGTTTCTCTGCATTGCAATTCATTAAATTCACTTTTTAAGAGGATAAGCCTGACACAGTACCCACAGTCCAAGCCATACACATAAAGTAGCATAGCTCATTACTCTATGCCATAGAGCCTGCTGCACAGACTCTAAAAAGTAATTTAGCCCAAGCCAATACGAATGAGGCACTCATTTGTTATCCATGTTTTGGTTGGCCTGGAGTGCCCTGTCAAGTTCTCTTTTATTGTGGAACTGGGAGCTGAACAATGTGTGCACTCTTCTCTGAATTCTCTTCTGGGACCCAATTTAGACAACACTTTTGATAAAGCTGGCACAGAACAGTGCCATCTTCCAAGATCCTTTTTAACTATGAAATAACATTTCCGTCACACATTATGGAAAATCTTACAGGAATACCTTACATATCCTATTTATTGCCTTTTTAATGCACCCAAATTATGAAAATATAATAATATCCCTTTGAGAGTAGTATCCGGGTATGCAGCTATTGCTATCCTTGCTCTAGGTAGTAATATGACTTGTTAACAACAGTAATCCACGAACCCTATCTGTACTGAAGAGTTGCAGCAGCGCTGCATTTATAATCAAATCAAACTACATTACAGAAACCATTTCTGAAATTGCATTTTCATTTCAAAAGGTGCATCAACTAATGCATGATTTATTAGTAGTTTGTTAGATAAAATGATGTATCTAAATGTCTAAATCAATACTAATGGGCTTCTTCATAGACTATTTGAACTGCAACTGACAATTGGCAATCTGCAACTCATTAGGCAAATGATACTGCCTACTGCAAACACAAGTTAGACAAATAGGCCTTGGAGTCAGCTATGTTTAATGGCTGTTGGCAGCAACAATAGTGTCTGAGTCAGACAGGCTTATCTTTGCAATATAGAATATTTAACAACATAGCCTACTGTGAAGAAGAAGAAAAAAATGATTGGATAAATGTCAATGTTTTTCTTATTAACACCTCACAACTATCCCGCTATTGAGAATGGATATAGAAACTATTGCTTCCAGTACACCAGTAGCAGTGCATGGGTAAAATTCAATGGGGAAGACAGAAAAAGAAGTTGTATTACAACCTGTGTTGTGATAATTGTATTGTTTGCTCTATAACCTGTTAGTTCATATGTCTTGTCACCGTGATACAGTGGAAGTCGGAAGTTTACATACACATTGGCCAATTACATTTAAACTCAGTTTTTACAATTCCTGACATTTAATCCTAGTAACAATTACATGTCTTAGGTCAGTTAGGATCACCACTTTATTTTGAGAATGTGAAATGTCAGCTTTTATTTCTTTCGTTACATTCGCAGTGGGTCAGAAGTTTACATACACTCAATTAGTATTTGGTAGCATTGCCTTTAAATTGTTTAACATGGGTCAAACGTTTCGGGTAGCCATCCACGAGCTTCCCACAATAAGTTGGGTGAATTTTGGCCCATTCCTCCGGACAGAGCTGGTGTAACTGAGTCAGGTTTCTAGGCATCCTTGCTCGTGCACACCTTTTCAGTTCTGCCCACAAATTTTCTATGGGATTGAGGTCAGTATTTTTTGATGGCCACTCCAATACCTTGACTTTGTTGTGCTTAAGCCATTTTGCCACAACTTTGGAAGTATGCTTGGGGTCAATGTCCATTTGGAAGACCCATTTGCGACCAAGCTTTAATTTCCTGACTGATGTCTTGAGATGTTTCTTCCAAATATCCACGTAATTTTCCTCCCTCATGATTCCATCTATTTTGTGGAGTGCACCAGTCCCTCCTGCAGCAAAGCACCCCCACAACATGATGCTGCCACCCCCGTGCTTCACAGTTGGGATGGTGTTCTTCGGCTTGCAAGCCTCCCCCTTTTTCCAAACATAACAATCGTCATTATGGCCAAAAGTTATATTTTCGTTTCAGCAGACCAGAGGATATTTCTCGAAAAAGTACAATCTTTGTCCTCATGTGCAGTTGCACAAAGTCATTTGCTGTTGTTCTGGGATTGGTTTGCACTTTTCACACCAAAGTTCGTTCATCTCTTGGACAGAATGAGTCTCCTTCCTGAGCGGTATGACGCCTGTGTGGTCCCACGGTGTTTATACTTGCATACTATTATTTGTACAGATGAATGTGGTACCTTCAGACATTTGGCAATTGCTCCCAAGGATGCACCACACTTGTGGAGGTCTACAATTTTCTTTCTGAGGTCTTGGCTGATTTCTTTTGATTTTCCCATGATGTCAAGCAAAGAGGCACTGAATTTGAAGGTAGGCCTTGAAATACATCCACAGGTACACCTCCAATTGACTACAATGATGTCAATTAGCCTATCAGAATTTTCTAAAGCCATGACATAATTTTCTGGAATTTTCCAAGCTGTTTAAAGGCACAGTCAACTTAGTGTATGTAAACTTCTGACGCACTGGAATTGTGATATAATTAGGGAATTGTAAGTAAAATAATCTGTCTGTAAACAATTGTTGTAAAAATTACTTGTGTCACAAAGTAGATGTCTTAACCGACTTGCCAAAACTATAGTTTGTTAACAAGACATTTGTGGAGTGGTTGAAAAATTAGCTTTAATGATTCCAACCTCAGTGTATGTAATCTTCCGACGTCAACTGTAGCTACAGAGTCAACTTCCATCCTTTCAGGCCAAGGGCACAATGTATAAATGTATATTTGGATCAGAATTGCCATTGAAATCCGTACTGAGAATTAAGGAAAACCACAAGTTCAAATCCCTCTCTCCATCCTTTGCTGATTTTAGCTAGCTAGCTACCACCGGAGAACAACAAAACAAGGCGATGAAACAATTCAAGTTGTTTCTGTCAATGACATTTTGCTCTCACTGTGATGTGATTGAATTGAAGCCAAATCCAAACTGGCTTCCCTTTATTTTGGTTCACCAGGACCATTAACAGTTGAGCTCCCTTAGATTAGCTCTTTTTGACCAGACAGCATCAGATAGACGGCCAACAGAGGAGCACTGTTTCGCTCGCTCGGATGCTTTCTCCGGTGAGATACATTCAGCCTCTTGTGAATTGAAGGAACATTATGACGGCAGATACAAAAGATACCTTATGATATGTTTTGTATTTTTGTGCTGCCTTCCCTTGGCATCAATGAATACATGCCACTGCAGAACACTACACTAACGTCATAATTGGGTGCCTCCTACATGGCATCATCAACATCAGTCAACTATGATTAGCATTAGGAAGATAAATAATGAAACTGTACTTTCTCATTCCAGTACACTTGCAACAACTATAAGGTAGTTTTTGAAATACACATATTTGTGTGAAATGCACACAGATGGCTCCAAGTCGTTTATCCACCACTTCCAGGACTCTAAAATGAAATAGACAGTAAGAGGACACAGCCAGAGTAATCTTTTCTTCAAGCCACATACCAGTAAGTGCATCATAAAAAAAATCTGTGCTGGCAGAAGTGTATTCCAGTGGGGAAAAATCAGAATTTAGACGAACACAGCCATAATGAAAATATTGCTGCATTAGATTCCATAATGAAAAATATGATATTGTCCCTTTGAATTCTTTTCATCTTTTGCTTCTTTGATGCAAAATTGGTTTGGTGCAGCACAGCACTTAAGAACATCATAGGGTAGGTGGAATGTTCTTTTTTTTATCCTTAATCTTAGGGCCATGCACAGAACTCAACACTTTTTTTTTTACACACTTCAGATGATACAGTATATTAGGCATTTTAGGGAAGTTGAGGAAACATATTTTATATTCTGAAAAGAGATTAAGTAAATCAGAAAAATATCTTCAACTTCTCCAGATGGAGTGTTCCATCTAAATGGCTTTTTATCACTACCACCCAAAGTGTTTAAAACAGATCCACAAAGAGGATATTTATGTAAATCACTTCACACATCAGTCATCAGGTTCCACTATTCTTCAGTTACAGCTTGTTTTGCAGTGTTTTTATGCAAATATATTCTCCCGTTCTGTATTCATTGTGTACAGCAGAACGTTTGATTAGCATTTTTACTACTCTGTGTAATGAATGGGCAGCATATGCCTGTTTATTGTGGGCCTATTTTGCCCGTATCTCTGCATGTGTGATTTCAGAGCTCTGTTATCTTCCGCGCCTGGCATCTTAAGGGCTTGGATTTTTCTCCTCTGAAGCCACTCTGCTCCCAGGCAGTGGTCGAAAAAGAACCCAATAGTCATACTTGAGTAAAAGTAGTACTTTCAAATATTTTTACTTAAGTACATTACACCACTGCTCCCAGGCAACAAGTCTCACTAATGATGGGCGATGATGCTTGTGGTGTGTTAACTATAGAGGGAAAAAAGGCTGAGATAAAGTCTTAGAAAGTCTGCATTCGTAGCTGGGAGTTCAACATTCTCTTGTGTTGAGGATATTTGTTCCAAATGCCTTTTCCTTCCCACTTACTTAAAGCTTTCACATTAGACCATAAACAGTCAGAATAATTGTGAATTGTAAAGCAAAACATGAGGAAGGGGTTGGTTTGACCAAGACTGTCTGAATAATGAGTAATGGCTTTCCCTTAATGCATCAAACTAGTTGTCTGCTATCGACCTTATTCCAAACCGGAATCATAATGAGTAACACTTCGTAGAGTTTATTTTCTAGATGTCTAAAGAGAAGACAGCAAATAGAGAACATACAGCTGAATTCATTTTAAGAAACTAAATCATTCCTTTGAAATGTTATAATACAATATCACACCGTATGGAAACTAAAAGCACACACAGTCCAAAAGTAGAAGGTTGTTTTACTTTGGTTCTGACCCAGAAAATGAATGAGATTGTGATTTGCCGCACAACGTTCCATTGGCCCAGCGTGGCCCACTACTTCCTGACTACAGACAGACACCTTGTCATTCCGGATGACCCAGTCTCCACTGTGACATACGAAGGCAGTGGAGCGATGTGCCAGGGCTCTAGGATCCTGCTGTCAGGCAGCCTCCTCCATATGGCACCCCAGTCCATTTCCTCCGCTTTTTAATTAACGCCTGTAGATGGTAAAGGCGGTCCCTTTTTCTGGAAGGACAGGTCAAACCTGTGCAAAACGCTCTCCCAGGGAGGAGCATCTACAAGCTGTTCAGATTTAATTGGCAGGGGTTGTTCTATTCTCTCGCATAATACAGTTTATAAATGACTCAAACCCCAAAAGCTCTCAATCTAAAGAACAAACGAGCATAACCTACCTGCCAGTCCTCGAGACAAAGAAAACACCTAGAATTTATCTCAACAAACAAACATGGTGTTGTGGTGCATCAATGACCTGGGTTTCCATACGTTTCTTGAACCAAATCAGAGAGCTATTGGCTCAGCTTGCTTCAGATGTAAGGTAGTCAAAGGGAGGTGTGCTTGATACACTGTCGGCTACATGGGAGTTGTGTTTTGTTCTAAACATTATAGACGTATAGTTTTATAGTTTAAAAGCCTGAGCTGGGACTTAATCTGCGTGTCTGTAAGTTGTAAAAATGTAGCAGGCATTCTATATATTACTAAAACCACAACACATTTTAAGGAATACAAAACAAAATCTGAATAATTCCCATCACTCCAATTCTAAGGGCTTGCTGTTCACATAGATTGCATATTACTGCAAAGCGGACCGACAGTCTGCCCAAGGCAGCTGTAGACATTTGAGAGAGGTCAGGAGGAAGTCAACTGTTCTGATTGAAACCTCTGCCCTCGACGCAGCTTGGTCCCTTTAGGCATTACATTTTCTCAGTCTGTCAGGTGTGGGCCACTGCTCCAGGGTTGCGTGCTAAGTCCAAAACATCTGGTCAGTTTAGCTTAAGATTCAGAATGACCTTCCAGGTGCAGTTGTCTATGTGAGCCCTGCACTGAGCTGTTTGATCTATAGTACACTACCACAGCGTTTAAAGTAACAACATAGGCTTAAACAAGGCTGCAATAATATGCTTTGAATCACTGATTTCAGCATCAATATAGCAGTGCAAGTGGTTCAATTGGCAATTTGTGGTTCACCTATTCCAATGCACACCCCAAGTGTTTATAAACCACAACACCATGACATGTGTCATGACATGTGTCATGTGTAAGCATTCAACCAGTCTGCATCAGATGCAAGACAAAACACTCTTGCGGTGTTGCCAATACATTATTCAACAACTTCACATTGATATGAAAAACACTAGTCAGCCTCCCTCCCCCCTGCTTGTGCCAATTTGTCTGTATGGGAGAGATTTGCACAGTCCCACTGGAGTTGTTCACTTCATAAAAGTGAAGGGGCATTGTGACACGGTTTTGTGGCAGAATCATAAAACACGGGACGAGATGTTAAAAACTGTCCATTGTGCCAATAGATGGAATGCACTCGCATGAGATTTGCCGTGATGTTGACAGAGTGGCATGGGAGGTTTATTTCTTAGACTGGGGTAAGATGTCAATTTTTGGGACACATCCTCAGTAGTGTGCCTTCGAATCAGTGGGTGTTTCGGCCTTTAATCACTAAACACCCTCATCAAAGGTGGCCAGCTAAAGGGTGATCAAGCCTTAGCTTGTGTCCCATGCCCAATTAAGATGTCCCACAGGACTGTGCAAGGCAGGGGCGTCCTCTTCCCTGAGCCAGCCATACAGCTGACCGCATACCTCATATGCCCTCCTCAAGTTGGAGGGATCTGAATTGAGTTCTCAGGTGGGGGTGAGGGGTCATGAAGTTATAGCCCAGCAAGGTTCCTTCCGTTTGATCCAGATCCACTGGCTGCCTCTTTCAGCTGCTTGAGAAACTGCTCTGACGGTCTGCCGCAGAGCCTGTCCATGGATTCCAAGTTCTTTCAGCAACCTGATGATGGAAGAAGCCACGAATCCTCTGCATCCCACTTCAACTGGCCAGACTTTTGCATTCCAGCCACGCTGAGTTGCGTCTGCTGCCAACTCTGTGTAACGCAGTTTCTTACGCTCGTAGGCCTCTTCAACAGAGTTTTCCCACGGGACTGTGAGCTCTATGATGTACACAGCCTTTCGTGAAGGGGACCAGAGTACCATGTCTGGCCTAAGGTTGGTAGAAGCAATCTCAGGTGGAAAAATGAGTTGCTGGCCAATATCGACAAGCATCTTCCAGTCCCGGGCCATGGCTAGGTGTCCAGTTTCTGGCTTTGTAGGAGGATACTTGGGCCTTTTCTGTCCCTCCCGGATGAATGTTGTTGTTTTGACGGGATTGCTTGTTTTTGGAGGTAATGAATTGGTTGCACTCCTCTTGGTCTCAAGTGCTGCAGCCAGGCTCTTGAGGACCTGATTGTGCCTCCAGGTGTAGCGGCCTTGTGAGAGGCTGGTCTTGCAACCTGTCATTATATGCCTGAGAGTCGCTGGAGCTGGGCAGAGGGGGCAGGTCGAGTCCTCGCCATAACATTGATGTAGATTTTTTGGTGATGGAAGCACATCATAAACAGCTCTTATGATGAAGCTGATGTTGCTTGCCTCCATTTGCCAAAGCTCACTCCAGTTGATCTTTCTCCTCTCCAGGCCTTCCCACCGCGTCCATTGCCCTTGTTTAGCAAGAGAGACAGCCTTTGCACTTCTTGCAGTCTCCTCCTGTCTGCGCACCTCCTCGACCACCAGCTTCCTGCGTTCAGATGTTGTTGCCTTATGGAACGTTGGTTTGCTTGCTGCTGCCAGGCCAAAGCCTCCTCTTCCATGCTGGATAATCCCCACAATGTCTTGGTGTCTCAGGGCTGATGTTGCTTGCTGCACAGCCTTGGATGATGTCCATTTCCGTCCAGTTTGTAGGGGAGGTGCAGCCTTGCTAATGGTCTGTTCTTTGGAGTCCTTCAATGTCATCTGAAGTCTTACTTTAGAGCACTTGTACTCCTCCGTTAGACTTGTAAGAGGTAGTTCAAGGACCCCTTTGCCATAGAGGCCGATGTTACTCAGGCATCGTGGGACACCCAGCCATTTCTTCACGTATGAGGTAATGGTTCGCTCCATCTTCTCCACTGTTGTTATTGGGACCTCATAGACGGTGAGTGGCCACATTACCCGGGGGAGAAGTCCAAACTGTAGGCACCAGAGCTTGAGCCTCCCAGGCAGTAGGGTCTTGTTGATGTTCTCAAGACCGTCGGCGATGTCCTGCCTTACTTGCTGCACTTGATCTTTATCCCGGAGGCTTTCGTTGTACCATCTACCCAGGCTCTTGATGGGTTGCTCAGACACCGTTGGTATCGGGTCATCTCCAATGCAGAACCTCACATCTTTAAGCTGTCCCTTGACTATGGAGATGCTTCAAGATTTGCTTGGCTTGATTTTCATTCGTGCCCACTTGATGTTATCCTGCAGTTTTGCAAGTAGCCGCCTGGTGCATGCTGCAGTGGTGGTCAGTGTAGTCATGTCATCCATGTATGCTCGGATAGGTGGGAGAAGGAGCCCTTCCTTAGTTCTCTCACCGCCGACCACCCATCTCGATGCCCTGATGATGACTTCCATGGCCATAGTGAAGGCCAGAGGAGAAATTGTACAGCCTGCCATTATGCCTACTTCCAAGCGCTGCCATGTTGTTGTGAAGTCAGGTGTTGTGAAACACAATTGCAGGTCTTGGAAATAGGCCTTTACCAGTGTAGTGATGGGTTCTGGTACGTGGAAAATGTTGAAGGATTCCCAGAGGAGTTCATGGGGAACTGAGCCAAAGGCATTGGCCAAGTCGAGGAAGATGACATAGAGGTCTCTCTTGTCCTTCTTAGCTGTTTGGATCTGGTGCCAAATCATACTACTATGTTCCAGGCAACCAGAGAAACCAGGAATGCCTGCTTTCTGTACAGATGTATCAATGTACTTGTTCCTTTCCAGATTACATTTACATTACATTTAAGTCATTTAGCAGACGCTCTTATCCAGAGCGACTTACAAATTGGTGCATTCACCTTATGACATCCAGTGGAACAGTCACTTTACAATAGTGCATCTAAATCTTAAATGGGGGGGTGAGAGGGATTACTTATCCTATCCTAGGTATTCCTTAAAGAGGTGGGGTTTCAGGTGTCTCCGGAAGGTGGTGATTGACTCCGCTGTCCTGGCGTCGTGAGGGAGTTTGTTCCACCATTGGGGGGGCCAGAGCAGCGAACAGTTTTGACTGGGCTGAGCGGGAGCTGTACTTCCTCAGTGGTAGGGAGGCGAGCAGGCCAGAGGTGGATGAACGCAGTGCCCTTGTTTGGGTGTAGGGCCTGATCAGAGCCTGGAGGTACTGAGGTGCCGTTCCCCTCACAGCTCCGTAGGCAAGCACCATGGTCTTGTAGCGGATGCGAGCTTCAACTGGAAGCCAGTGGAGAGAACGGAGGAGCGGGGTGACGTGAGAGAACTTGGGAAGGTTGAACACCAGACGGGCTGCGGCGTTCTGGATGAGTTGAAGGGGATAAGTGGACAGCCTCTGTGCTATTATACTGAAAAAGATCTTCCCTTCGACGTTGAGAAGGGAGATTGGTCGGAATTGACTGATGTCTGTCGCATCCTTCTCTTTCGGGATTAGCACACCACCAGCCCTTCGCCATGCCTTTGGTATTATTTCCTTCTGCCACACTATCCTCATGAGCCTCCAAAGAAAGCGTAGAACATCCGGGGCGTTCTTGTAGAGCTTGTATGGTACTCCATTAGGCCCAGGAGCCAAGGCCGCTCTTGCTCTTCGGACAACGTTCTCTACTTCCCTCCATTTTGGAGGGTCAGTGTCCAGATTGAATTCTGGTGGTTGAATAGGTGGGATGTCATGTGGGATGATTATCTGCTCATGCCTTTTCATGTCCTGGTGGACCTTTTCCAGATGTTCTTCCAGTTCAGGCTTTGTAGTTTTTAGGATTCCGCACTTTTCCTTTGCGAAGAGATCTTTGACAAACTTAAAGGGGTTTTTATAGAACCGTGTTCTTGAGTGTTCCTTCTTCCTACGAAGTTTCCTTAAGTTTTCCGCTCTTCGCAAGGTTGCCAGCCGACATTTAATGTCTGCTTGGAGTAGCATGAGACCTTCTCTCTATGCATCAGAGGCCTTCTTCCACTGCTTCCTCAGCTGCCTTCTCTCTCTGACAAGTATCTCGATCTCCTGCTGTCTCCTAGATTTGGCTGGCGCGGGAGGTGTCTTGTCACTTCTCCTTTCGTTTACGCCAAAGCGCTCTTCTCCGTAGTGGTAGATAATGTCTCCCATCCTTTCAAGCTTTTTCTCTGCTGTTCCTACCTGTTGTTCCAAGATTTTTGTCAGGTCGTTGTTGATTGTTTCCCACTCTCTCTTTTCAACGGCTTTGGGCCACTTCACACTCGGTCTGTGCCCTTTGATCTTTTCCTCTTTTAGAGGTCTCTGTGGTTGGGTGAGTTCATCCACCGGCATTTCTGTGCTTGTGTTATCCTCCTTAGTTACAGGGGTGCTGATGCTCTGCGAACTTTGGTTTGCGTCCCGTCGCTGTGCTTCATTCGACTGATTTGACTGGCTGCTTCATAAGAAGTGCCAATACATTATTCAACAACTTCACATTGATATGAAAAACACTAGTCAGCCTCCCTCTCCCCTGCTTGTGCCAATTTGTCTGTATGGGAGAGATTTGCACAGTCCCACTGGAGTTGTTCACTTCATAAAAGTGAAGGGGCATTGTGACACGGTTTTGTGGCAGAAACTTATGCTGCTATTTTGGGTGGAAATTTAACACTGGGTAAAAGAGCAGGGAACAGATTTGTTCATTTGTTCTGATCTGTTATTTTATCCACTCAGGTGAGCTAACAAGATGTTGAGATAAGTGCTTCACCCCGCACAAGGCCCTGCATCCGGGCCTAACCACTTATTCGTAATTCAAATGATTTTGTATCATATTATGCTGATTACTATTTGTAAAATAACAGGGCAAGGGGATCTGCTGTTTTGTGAAAATAATAATAGTTAATTAGGTCATTTTTGTTGAGCTAATTTACATGAAACAAACAGACAGGTATCTAGCTAATCATTTTAAGTGAAATTAAGCAAATTAATGTATCACTTTATCAAAAGAATATTGTCAAGTAAAATACAGGGAAAACTCAGCTGAGAGGAGAGCTAGTTGAGTGTGTGGTATTAAACTCAACACACTGTCGTGTCCTTGGCTATGCCGGATTAAGTGATATGACATGCTATTCTATAAAATAATTTCTCCGTAATTAATATTACCTGATTGTGCTAATCATGTAAATGTAATTAACTAGAGTCGGGCACCACAAAATAATATTTATAGTGCTGTTATCTTCCGAATAAACTCTTAAAGACCTAGTAATATTTTACATCAATAGCAGTCAATATTAATCGTCATCTTAATTCAGTCTCATCTGAAAGTTGTAAATTCTTGGTTATCTGCACAAACCCTGGCTAACAAGTTGAACCAGCAATACAAAATTGGGTTTAATTATTTATTTACTAAATACCTAAATAATCACACAGAATTACATATACACATAATTAATTCATAACTTGATTACAAATGACGTAATAAAGGAAAACGTCCCTAGCGGGAGGAACAGATATGACAGCTGGTTACACAAAAGAAAAGGGGCTGGGTTTGAGTGAAAGAGCGGGAAGACTGAAGAACAAAGGGCAAAGCTGTGCTATCGTAAATACAGTATCTTATGCATTCTAAATTACCGCCCATTTGGAAAAGGAAAATGCAATAAATATTGACTCGGAGCTGCGCTTCGGTAGGTTGGTGGTAGATGGAAGGCCGTGTTGCCCAACCGAGTCCTTCGTCCTTTGAAAAATGTCTCTGCTGGTAAATTGAATACGTTGTGGTAACGTCGTTGTGTGGTAGATGGGATACTCTGTCTGTTCCTTCCTAACCCTCTTTTGCAATGGCTGTTGCTAACTCAACGGCTAGGAGGTATCACTTCAGTTGTGAATAAGAGTTCAAAGTTCATACCATTCGCAACCAAAGCTCACGCTGATGTTGGTTTCGTTCTGTAGTTATTATCTGAACCATTCTGACATCAGACCGTCGTCCTCACGTCTTCAGAACAGGAGGTTATATTATATATATTATAAAGTTTTATAGCCCATATCCCTTCACAGGGGCGGGCCACTGATTGAGCAGAGCCCTATCTTATGAAAACCCAAATCTCACATTTTAAAAGCTAACATCACAATTCCATGTGAATCCGATAACTCTGATGTTTAGACTTTCCACTGTAGAGTTGATGTAATCTTATCATTGATGAGAATGTCTCAGATGACAACCGAACTGACATCATATTCATTAAGTACCACCGCATATGTTCAATTGTTCGGATTACCAGAATATAGAATTTCTTTGTTAACCAAGGGTTTTGCAAATGTAACATCAGTAGGGTAGAGAGAGGAAAAGGGGGGGAAGAGGTATTTATGACTGTCATAAACCATGCCAACGTCATGACAACACACACCGTTTCCAATGAATACTTGTGGAGTGAGCGAAACACTGCCTGAGGGGAAAGGGAAAGGGGATATCTAGTCAATTGCACAACTGAATGCATTCAACCGAAATGTGTCATCTGCATTTAACCCCATCAGAGAAGTGCGGGTGGCTGCCCTAATTGACATCATCGGCTCCCGGGGAGCAATTGTTGTTGGCGTTAACTGCCTTGCTCAGGGGACACCATAGCACAAAGGCATGATGCAAGGTCAGATTCTAAAGGGGCTCAAGAAGATGTCTTATGTAGTCTTATGGCTTGGGGGTAGAAGCGGTTGCAGAGAGAACAGTCTGACTTGGGTGGATGGAGTCTGACAATTTTTAGTGCCTTCCTCTGACATGGCCTGGTATAGAGATCCTGGATGGAAGGGAGCTTGGCCCCATTGATGTACTGGGCCGTACTCATTACCCTCTGTAGCACCTTGTGGTCAGATGCTAAGCAGTTGCCATTCCAAGCAGTGATGCAGCCAGTCAAGATGCTATCAATGGTGCAGCTGTATAACTTTTTTTGAGGATCTGAGGGACTGTGGACAATGCTATGATTGGCCAAACTGAAACGACACTGGCCATAACAAAATACTTGATTAAATGTACCAGCCCACCCACCCATGGGAATCTAGAATGTTTAATCCCCCAATGGCTAGACAGGCTAAATGCCCAAAAAGACATGAATGACGGCCAAACAGTAGCGGAAATAATTACAATTAGGAAATTCAGTGGAGCAGTACAACAACGAATTGGGTTTCTGGGCAACAATGATTGTGTTTTTAAATTTAATGAACATGAATTCTGCATGGGAAAGACGTAGCTTTGTGTCAGTTTGAACCCTTAAGCCACATTGCACTTCAACACAACCATAGGACTATACGTGTACACATTTACAAAAGGAAATTGAAGTCTGAGACAGTTTTGTTGGGGTACAGTGCTATGAAAAAGTATTTGCACCCTTTCTAATTTGCTCTACTGTTTCAGGGATCACTCCAATACACATACATTAAGCTGTATATAATGCAGTGTAAAAGTACTACCCCCTTTCTGACTTTCTCTACTTTTGCATATTTTTTATAATGAATGGTGTCAGATCTTCAACCAAAATCTAATATTAGATAAAGGGAACCTTAGTGGACAAATAACAGCAATTACAAACTTATTTCATTTATTTTATATAGAAAATGATGCCAGGCCTTATGCATGACTGATCAACGACTACAGGCAGCATTTGGTTGCTTGTCATTTGGTTACACTCAATCAGTTATTGAGTGTTTTTATTTATTTTCATTTTGTTATTTCTCCTTTATTTTACCAGGTAGGCCAGTTTAGAAGAAGTTGTCATTTACAACTACGACCTGGCCAAGATAAAGCAATGCAGTGCAACAAAAACAGCAACACAGAGTTACACATAAACAAACCAGTCAATAACACAAGAGAAAAAAAATGAAAATCTATGTATAGTGTGTGCAAATGCAGAAGAGTAATGGAGGCAAAATAATTATAATTTAGCATTAAGCATTAAGTGTAAAGGGACAATTACTTTTTCACACAGGGGAATTGGGTGTTGCATAGCTTTGTTAATTAAATTAAATAAGTATCCATTTGTTTTGTTATTTGCAAACACAGGTTCCCTTTATATAATATTAGGTTTTGGTTAAAGATCTGATAAGATGCAATATCAAAAATATGGAAAAATAGAGTAAATCAGAAAGGGGGCAATTACTTTTTCAAGGCACTGTATACAGTTTAATGTATGGGTAGTGGAGTGCTGATGTGAAACATTTCATTATCTTTATTCATATTTAATCTTATTTAGAGATTACATCATATTCTACGTGTATTACACAGTGGCTTCAGAAAGTATTACCCCTTGACTTATTCCACATTTGGTTGTGTTACAGACTGCATTTAAAATAGTTGAAAGAGTGTCTCACCCATCTACAAACAATACCCCTAAATGACAAATTGAAAACAAGTTTATAGAATATTTTTCACATTTATTTTTTCAAATTCTTTGGAAAAGCAATTCAGAAATATCTAATTGACATAAGTATTCATACCCCTAAGTCAATACATGTTAGAATAACCCTTGGCTGCAATTACAGCTGGCAGTCTTTCGGGGTAAACCTCTAAGAGCTTTGCACTCCTGGATTGTACAATATTTGCACGTAATATTTTTTTAATACTGGTCGTTGATCATTGCTAGACAGCCATTTTCAAGTCTTGCCATAGATTTTCGAGCCAATTTAAGTCTAAACTGTAACTAGGCCAGTAAGGAACATTTAATGTAATCTTGGTAAGCAACTCAATTATATATTTGGCCTTGTGTTTTAGGGTATTGTCCTGCTGAAAGGTACATTTGTCTCCCAGTGTCTGTTGGAAAGCAAACTGAAGCAGGTTTTCCTCTAGGATTTTGCCTGTGCGTAGCTCGATTCTGTTTGTTGTTATCAACCAAAAAATGACTTACTCCTTGCTGATGACAGGCATACCCATAACATGATGCAGCCCCAAACATAATGCTTTGTATTCAGGACATAAAGCTGATTTCTTCGCCAATTTTTTTGCAGATTTACTTTTGTGCCTTATCGCAAACATGATGCATGTTTTGGAATATGTTTATTCTTTACAGGCTTCCTTCTCTTCACTCTGTCATTAAGGCTAGTGTTATGGAGTAACTACAGTGTTGTTGATCCATGCTCAGTTTCCTATGACAGCTATTAAACCATTGCTTGGACCTTAAAAATATTTTATTTTATACTCATCACCATTATCAGATGTTGGGGTCCTGTCTTCCAGCCCCTTTGTTTATAGAGTTCTTGCCCGCTATAATCATTAAACTCTAACTGTTTTATTAAAGTACCGATTTGCCTCAAAGTGAAATCCCTGATTGGTTGCCTTCCTCTCTAGCAACGGAGTTCAAATCAAATCAAAGTTTATTTACAGTGAAATGCTTACTTACAGGCTCTAACCAATAGTGCAAAAAAGGTATTAGTAGAACAAGAGGTAGGTAAAGAAATAAAAACAACAGTAAAAAGAGAGTGAAAAAACAGTAGCGAGGCTATAAAAGTAGCGAGGCTACATACAGTAGTGAGGCTGTATACAGCAGCTAGGCTATAGAAGTAGTGAGGCTACATACAGTAGTGAGGCTGTATACAGTAGCTAGGCTATAGAAGTAGTGAGGCTACATACAGTAGTGAGGCTGTATACAGTAGCTAGGCTATAGAAGTAGCGACGCTACATACAGTAGTGAGGCTATAAAAGTAGCGAGGCTACATACAGACACCGGTTAGTCAGGCTGATTGAGGTAGTATGTACATATAGATATGGTTAAAGTGACTATGCATATATGATGAACAGAGAGTAGGAGTAGCATAAAAGAGGGGTTAGCGGGTGGTGGGTGGCGGGTGGCGGGACACAATGCAGATAGCCCGGGTATCCAATGTGCGGGAGCGCTGGTTGGCCGGGCCAATTTAGGTAGTATGTACATGAATGTATAGTTAAAGTTACTAGGCATATATGATAAACAGAGAGCAGCAGTCTAAAAGAGAGGTTGGGGGGGCGCACAATGCAAATAGTCCGGGTAGCCATTTGATTACCTGTTCAGGAGTCTTATGGCTTGGGGGTTAAAACTGTTGAGAAGCCTTTTTGTCCTAGACTTGGCACTCCGTTAACGCTTGACATGCGGTAGTAGAGAGAACAGTCTATGACTGGGGTGGCTGGGGTCTTTGACAATGTTTAGGGCCTTCCTCTGACACCGCCTGGTGTAGAGGTCCTGGATGGCAGGCAGCTTAGTTAATATCCTTGTAGTAACTGGGTGTATGGATACACCATCCAAAGTGTAATTAATAATTTCACCCTGCTCAAAGGATATTAAAATGTCAAATTTTTTATGTTTACCCATCTACTAATAGGTGCCCTTCCTTGTGAGGCACTGGAATAACTCCCTGGTCTTTGTGGTTGAATCAGTGTTTGAAATTCACTGCTCAACTGAGGAACCTTACAGATAATTGTATGTACTGTGTGGGGTACAGAGATGAGGTAGTTATTCCAAAATCATGTTAAACACTATTATTGCACACAGAGTCCATGATACGTATTTATGTGACTTGTTAAACACATTTGTACTCCTGAACATATTTAGGCTTGCCATAACCAATGGGTTGAATACTTATTGACTCAAGACATTTCATTTTTTCATTTTTAATTAATTTGTAAAAACACAATTCCACTTCATGGGGACATTATGGGGTATTGTGTGTAGGCCACAAAATGTAAAGTTCATCCATTTAAAATTCAGGCTGTTACACAAACATGTGAATTCTTTCTGAAGGCCCTCATTTAAGCCCATGTCTTTTCACTGTTTACTTCAGCTGCTGACAACAAACATTTTGAGAATAAGAAACAGTAGTTTCACTGTATGCAATTAGAACTGTAGATCATTATGTGCTGGAAAAAAGGGTGACATTATACACAAAGCAATTCTGGAGTCCTGAAAATGGAATGAAAACATAAGCAGTTGCTCACAGCAGTGCATTTCAGTGGGAATGAGAATGATTCTGTGTAATAGAATATCTTAACAGTAGGTTGCTCGGTGCACAAACTACTTTGACATGCATGATATTCTATTTTCAATTCAATTCTAATTCCCATTTTCTTGGTGAGGAAATTCCCCTGTGATTAATAGATCTCACCATATTTTAGTCCTAAATAACGTAAATTAGTTACTTTGTCAGGACCCGGTTACGAACCCGGGTCTCCGGAGTGAGAAACAGTCACTAAACCAACTGAGCCACGAATAGTCAGCAGAACCCAGAAGATGAGGCAGACACAGCAGTACTTGAGACGGTGTATTTAATGAAGTAAAAAGTGAAGTTCTTCAGGAAAACATGTAACTCCACAACCTCAAAAGGAATTCCACAAGAACAAAGGTAATCCTCCAAGACAAAAAGGTAAATCCACAAGGTGGAAGGTATAGCACAAAAAGCCTCAAAAGATACTCAAAAACAAACAAACAAGAACAAAAAACAGAATTCCACAAGAGAGTCCACCGGGATCAACAAGAGTTCACAGAGTACTAGGGCTGGGTGCTAACATACAAACACAGAGCAAAGAACTGAGTAAAATAAAGGGTTTAAATACAATCAGGGGAAACGAGGCACAGGTGCAAATAATAATGGGGATCAAGGGAAAACAAAAGGTCAAAAGGCACAATGGGGGCATCTAGTGACCAAAAACTGGAACAACCCTGGCCAAATCCTGACATACTTCTGATTCGTTTAGCCATTCCTATGGGGAAAATAAAAGGGGAAAGTATAGGGTTTTGGGATAAACACCAGAAATAAGGTCTGAGATTAACACAGGTTTAGGAGATCTTTTACATTTCATAATAATGTCAGTCAGTTAGCGTAACTGTTACGTTCCCCAGCAAGAAATCCAAATATTGTCGCTCAAACAGAAGGGGGAACAAAGAGTCACTGACAACAATCAAACAAAACAGGTGGGATTATAGGAGGGGTTCTGAAAGATACTCATCCACTGAAAGTTGACTATTAACAACAACTGGATCCAGCACAGGTGTAACACATACTGACTAATGTTGTGGAAATTCAGTACTGAGAGAGACTTGGTCATTTCTTCAAACAATCATCTTTATTTAATATCAATTAATTATTGAAATAATGAAACTGTCAACCTCACACTCTAAGTTGTGTTGTAGAGAGCAACAGACATCTTGTATAGGACACTAAGAATGCTTAGATCCACCCCTCTCAGGCAGATCAAAGAGCATCATAAGCAACTTTTGGTTCATCCTGTCTCATCTGCACCTGGCATTATCTTAAAACCTCTCTGGGATATGTGGGACGGTAGCGTCCCACCTCGCCAACAGCCAGTGAAAGTGTAGGGCGCCAAATTCAAAACAACAAAAATCTCATAATTACAATTCCTCAAGCATACAAGTATTGTACATCATTTTAAATATAAAATTCTCGTTAATCCAGCGAAAGCACCACAATCGATTATGTTAGGTCACCACCAACTCACAGAAAAACACAGCCATTTTTCCAGCAAAAGAGAGTCACAAAAAGCACAAATAGAGATAAAATGAATCACTAACCTTTGATGATCTTCACCAGATGACACTCATAGGACTTCATGTTACACAATACATGTGTTTTGTTCGATAAAGTGCATATTTATATAAACAAATCAAATTTTACGTTGGCGCGTTATTTTCAGTAGTTCTAAAACATGCGGTGATTGTGCAGAGAGCCACATCTATTTACAGAAATACTCATTATAAATGTTGATTAAAATACAAGTGTTATACATGGAATTAGAGATATACTTGTCCTTAATGCAACCGCTGTGTCAGATTTCAAAAACAAACCGTGCAATACTCTGAGTACAGCGTTCAGACAACAAAGCAGCCAAAAAGATATCCTCTATATTGGGTAGTCAACATTAGTCATAAAGTGCATAATAAATATTAATTTACATTTGATGATCTTCATCAGAATGCTCTCCCAGGACTCACAATTCCACAATAAATATTTGTTTTGTTCAATAATGTCCATCATTTATGTCCAAATAGCTTCTTTTGTTAGGGCGTTTGGTAGCTTGTAGCGGTGCGTGAGTAAAATCACTGGGGAAGCCAAGCCAGTAAAAAAGTCATATTACAACCTACGTTGTGATAATTGCATTGTTTGTTCTATAACCCATTTATTTGTTCTTATGCTACCATGATATACAATAAGGCTATGACAACAAACAGACAACAGTCTCATGGTGGCGGAATGAATTCAACTATGCATATGTTTGTTTCATCACAAAACCGGAGAACAACATCTGTCCGGTGAGGTTCACAAAGCAAATATTGCATGTCACAAACAGTTATATCACCTACAGCATGGTCAGTTAATGTTTTCGACAGTTTACTAAACAACTACTGATTTAGAACCACAGAGAGTTACCCCAAGTCAGCAAAAAGACAACAGGAGCACTGCCTCCGCTACACCATTTCAATGTATACATTTAAACATAATCGAATCAACAAGGCTATATATGCTTGGTTTAATACACAGTACAAAAAAAATGTAAGATGCCCAAAACTATTTAGTCCAATCAATGATGCTAAATATCTTGTGGTTGTCCATGATACTGATTTCTGTCTGTCTCTGTGTGTATGCGTGCATGCGCACACACTTGAAGAATAGTTGAACACCAATGCCGTCCCATTCTCTTTCATGTTGGCAAAACGGTCTATTGCTCTGTACGCTTTTAGTTTTAGTTTTCTTAGGCAACCTAGCTAAAATACTTGCTAGCCTGACATCCTCGCATGGGCAACAATGAACCAGCTAAGTTAGCTAGCTAGTGTGAGCCTACTAGGCTACATCCAGGCTACATATTGAACCTCTATCACCTCAGGCCAGTGGCGCAACATATGAATTTATGGTTAGATCAGAATCGACGTCTGAATCCTTGGCCTGTACAGAGAATTAAGTCAAAACCGCAAGTTCTAATACCCATCTCCAGCCATGGTTTAGGGAAGGGTCGATATCTAGACACATTTTTCGGACAATGGTGAAGTTTTGCTTAGGAGATGATTTGGTTGTTGTGAAGGCAAATCCAAGCTGGCCTCCCTTGGGGGGTGTTTTGGCATCCATGAATACACGCCACCGATTCCAACCCTATTGTCCTACCGCTATCTAATTACCATAACATTTACTACTTGCAAATATTGTTTTAATATGTGACGTCTGTCATTGCTTTCATCATCACCTTGTGTGTATTTCTGCTTTGGTATAGTGGGTCTCTAATTTCCATATTTCATTTGAAGCTGTTCTCCTCCCCGTGGTTTAAGTGTGTTGATTAAAGATGTCCTTGGTAAGGGTATCTTCAAAATGAACATGGATCAAGTGAAGTCCTATGTGTCAGATTTCCTCTCTGCCCCCCACTGGGCAGTAACTGAGCATCAGATGCAAATGTTTTCACAGCAGGTGGATTTAGTGAAGCCGAAGAATTCATACAGTCACAAACCTGAGAGAGAACAATGTTGTTGAGAGTTCTGCACTTACTGGTGATCTACACTAAGAAAAAAAAACTTTTTGGCTCTCCCCATAGGCTAAACATATTTGGTTCCAGGTAGAGCCCTCTTTGGAAATGGTCCTAAATAGAACCCAAAAGGGTTCTTCAAAGGGTTATCCTATGGGGACAGCCGAAGAACCCTTTTAGGTTCTAGATAGCACCTTCTTTTCTAAGAGTGTACTGAGTCAAGTTGAGCTTCTGTGAAAATGAAAACCTTCCAATCCAGCACTTAACCTGCCACTCAACTGCTTTGTGTTTTCTTTCTCTCTGTTGTAGGAGGTGTGTGCATCTCTCAGTCGGTCAAGATTCCCCGGGAGCCGAAACAGGGAGAGTTTGATAAGGTCATTCGCAGACTAAGAGAAAACCCAAATGCAAGGGTGGTCATTATTTTCGCCAATGAGGATGATATCAGGTAAGGGTATTATCATCGTAGCATTGACAAGTTGAATATGAGATATACTAAAATCATACAAATGTTCATTATAAGAAATATGCAGCATGAAATATTATCAATCAAAGGGAGAAGAGTCAATCGGCAGAAATAAAAAGCTTGACATTTAAATTATGCATTGTGCCTTGGTTGTCATAATTCCCCCTTTTAGCTTCTCTGTTGGTAACTCATGTTAATATGCTTCCACACATTATCTTAGTGACAACAGGATAAACTTGGACATTATCTTAATCGTTTAGCCTTTCATTGTCCTTACGTCAGTCAATGTTACCAGCCACTGTGCAATAAGATTTGGATGACTAATGTTGTCATAAACCTGCTTTAGAAAAAACAAAAACCTTTTTCTGGTAAAAAAATGATGATGATTTCTCTGGGCACACAACACAACCAGACCATACATACACATCACATTCTGTATTAATCAGACCAGCCAGACAAATACAATGGGATCCAAATGAGTTTTCACCTTTTCACCTTCACTATGGATAGGACAGATGTAAGAATGAGTGAATTCATGTTGAATCATGAACGCAGTGTACTATATAAGTCATTGTTGTTTGTGTAGTTCTTAACGCAGTACAGCCCTAACAGTTGGTTCATAGAAAGTGTTACCATAATATCACATGTATTACTGGTAGCTAAATGTGTTTATCCACTTGTACCAGGCGGCTACTCCAAGCAGCCAAGAAGGCCAACCAGACTGGCCATTTCATCTGGGTGGGCTCAGACAGCTGGGGCTCAAAGATCTCTCCAGTGTTACACCAGGAGGAGATGGCAGAGGGAGCAGTCACCATCCTGCCCAAACGTCAGTCCATCAGAGGTGAGGGGGAACAGAGACATCTTTAAGGTTGCTGGGGAAAACTTTTAGATTGGCAGATTGATTTGGTTGATTGATTGATTGATTGAATGATTGCTTGCTTGATTAATTAATTCATTGTTGGGGGAATGCAAGGTGAACAAGGAAAGCTTTTAGGTTGCTGCTATGAACTTTTAGATTGGCTTTGATTGATTTGATTGATTGGTAGATCTTGTGTAGCTTTCCCTAAATGTACAAGGATAAAGGGACTGAGATAAATTCAATTGTTGTAGATTACAGAATAATGGATTTAGCATTATGTTTATTTTACAGACGAGACGTTGACATGGATCAGTAGTGCGTTATTGTGCCAGCAGCTGGCAGCGTACATAGGCATCTCAATTCTGATCTTTTCTTCACTCATTTTGTT
The DNA here is from genome assembly GCF_021184085.1 of Oncorhynchus gorbuscha. Lineage (NCBI taxonomy): Eukaryota > Metazoa > Chordata > Actinopteri > Salmoniformes > Salmonidae > Oncorhynchus > Oncorhynchus gorbuscha. The sequence continues at coordinate 69,632,248 of NC_060190.1, read as the reverse complement.
TTTTGACCAATCAGATCTTTTGCTAATAATTGGGAAAAATGTCAAAATTGGGTTTCTTGTGTAAATACCGCCATAGAGATATCTCTGTTAACAAGTCTCACCAGATCTTGTTAATTTTAACACAGGACACTTCCAAGCCCGATAAACTGTTGTAAAATATAAAGCATTTACTGTCCTGTGCTAGCATCAGTCCCCTTGTCCCGACCTCTGTCATGATCTACTCAGTCTGCCAACCAAGCCACAACTCTGGTCTATAACACAATCAGCCATTATCAATACACTCATTGTTAAAGAAATAGAAAGAAATGTTACCCCAATGCTCCATTACATTCCACCACATGTCCATAACTGGATTGACAAGGACACTGTTGCCAGAGTGAGTGCACTGATGATGACAATGATGTGATCGATCTCTTCCAGGGTTTGATCGTTACTTCATCAGCCGCACACTGGAGAACAACAGGAGGAATATCTGGTTTGCTGAGTTCTGGGAGAACAACTTCGCCTGCAAGTTGAGCCGACACGCTTTGAAGAAAGGGTCCGGGCTGAAGAAATGTACAAGTAAGACAATTCTCCTTTCCTTTTCTTTTCTACCTTTATTTAACTAGGCAAGTCAGTTAAGAACAAATTCTTAATTACAATTACGGTTTACAGGGGAACAGTGAGTTAACTGCCTTGTTCAGGGGCAGAATGACAGATTTTTACCTTGTCAGGTCAGGGATTCAAACCATTCAGGGATTCAAACTTTCGGGTTACAGGCCCACATTGCATCTCTACTGATCTCAACTATCTTTAGAAAATGGTTAAGTTTCACAGGTAGAAACAGCTGTTTTCCTGACCATGTGACTGAACCAGGAAAACCCTCTGTCCTTATCATAGAATGATGTGGCCCTTGGCTTATGATACATGATGACATTTTGTACACCATCGAAAGCTATAGGTACAACATGAGCTAGATTAAAAATGATGACGATGAGGTATTATTTGGGCCTTGTGTTTTGGCTGAGTAGACCGTTTGCCTGTCCTCCCACCTGGAGATGGCAACAGAACAGAGTAGTAGCAGGTCTGTGTGGTTAACCATTTCTACTTCCAGGATTAATGCCATATGCTATCCAGATGTGTCCTGGTGTGTTCTGTCTTAGTGTCCTGGAGATTGTTTGATCGTCACAAATTCACCCCAGGCGTTCAATCTTGACATGGAGCTCAATACCTTCTCTCTAGGTGTTCTAAGAATCCAGCTGTATGTGACATAAGGCTAGTGGTATGATAATGGTCTGAAATGCAATTAACAGCAAAATGCTAATATATTCTCATTATTACCTACGTGTTTAAAATCAAATTATTCCTATTGTGATTTCTGTTGTTATATGTTCATATATAATGAGTCTTAAGAGGCCTGGGTAAGGCCAAAATGTAATAAATATGCCAACTTTGATGAATTATTACTCAGGTATGCTTTTAGATACACATGTCAAATATATGTAAACATCCTTCCTCCAAAGGACGATTCTATGGATTACATTTTGTGAAAATCCCCTCAAATCATGTTTTTTTTTGTCTTGGGTTTGGACAGTCATTCAATTATAAAATGCAGTTACTGACATAAATACAGTGTATGAAGGAACACAACATACTGTATCATATAATAGGCATTCACATACATTCAATTCACATGTAGCAAGTGTACATCCTTAAAATTCATGAAGCGAACATAATTCATAGTCTTGTTCTAATTGGCTTTCAGTAGAAGCCAACAAACGGAATACCTTGTAAATGTGTGTTTGTTTAATCACACTGCTACATGGAACAGCAATCAAATTCTTGCAATATACTACAAAACTGTCAAAGGCTGCACGAACAGAAGAACTTCCTTCCCTTTTGTTTTCTATTAGGTACTGTTTGGATTTTAAGTCGTTAGGCTAGCACTGCTGTTTCTGGGAGTGTAGCAAGGCATCCAACTGGAAACTAACTACAAGTGGATTAGAGGCCATCTCTCCTCACCCAGGCCAGTAATTCAAAAATCAGCAACGGTGTAAGGTCAGTAAGCAGACATGTCTTAGGTATCTATTGGGAAAAATATGGCAAAATAAGATTTCAACAGATCAATATCATCAGTCTAAACAGAAGACTAATGCCAGTCACATCCTCTCAGTGCCACTATCTGCTCCTTTGCTTTTTCATGGATGAACTGTCTCCGTGTGAAGAAAAGATCTGGGAGAAGAAAAACCCCTTTCAGAAATCCAAGGATATAGCTACAGATCTTTATCTTAATTTGATGACTATTGTCACAGATACTTTTCCTCTGCAGCAATACATGCAAATAGTAGTCCATTCAAGGTTTAAAAAGGCTTCTAAAGTTTGTAATTTCCACTATGACAAGTCAGCAATAAGCTGAACGATCTGAGTAGGGATTGGAGAGATATAAATTGCAAACTGAAGGACAGGCTTTGTGTCAGTCTCAGTCACATTGTCTTTAAATGTTGAACTTAGCTTGCTTGATGACTTCATTCACTAGAAGGACCTGGAGGAGGAAGGGTTGGGGAACTGGGACATCGACCTTGACTCATCAGCTCATTGACTCATCAACTCATCCATGCATGGGCGTTACACACTGAGATAGATTGGTCTTGAGGCGTAGATGGAGTAAAGAGGTCAATCGGACTGACCAAAACAATGGAATTGCCATGGAAACGTGTGAGGGAAAGGGCCAATGGGGAAAGATCCCTATTCTCCTCTTTGCCCCCCAACAAAATTAGCCTGTATTTAGGCTATTATTTATATGTGTATTTCACACTATGATGAGGTAAAAATCAGCATATAAAATTTGTATGGTTGTCAACCCCAACATTTGTTAAGTTAGGGCAGTGGCCCCGTGGTGGGAACATATATCAGCGGAAATTTCAAGTGCGCCACGTATAGTTTTTGATAAAACTCAAACTTTCATTAAAATGCACATACAATATACTGAATTAAAGCTACACTCGTTGTGAATCTAGTGACAGAGTCAGATTTGTAAAATGCTTTTCGGCGAAAGCATGAGAAGCTATTATCTGATAGCATGTATCCTCCAAATACTGCACCGTCGCCTAACGACAGATTTTGCGATAGCCGGGGGCTACTCAGAACGCAGAAATAAAATATAAAACATTCATTACCTTTGACCATCTTCTTTGTTGGCACTCCTAGATGTCCCATAATCAGTATTGGGTCTTTTTTTCGATTAAATCGGTCCATATATAGCCAAGATATCGATCTATGAAGACTGTGTGATAAACGGAAAAAATAGCGTTTCATAACGTAACGTCATTTTTTTAAATTAAAAAAGTCGACGATAAACTTTCACAAAACACTTCGAAATACTTTTGTAATGCAACTTTAGGTATTAGTACACGCCAATAAGCGATAAAATTCATCAGGAGGCAATGTAAATTCTATAGGTGTCCGTCTGGAAAAAATGTCCGGATATTTCTCAACCAAAACATCAGGTCGGAGACCGGAGGGAATCGGTTCCCTTGATTCGGTTTGACCAAGAATCAAAGCCGAAGCAAATGACAAGACTCTAGACATCGTGTGGAAGCTGTAGGTACTGCAACCTCGGCCTCGTTTAATTCGGTTCTTCTTTAACAATTCCTGGAAGTGGCGCATGGATATTTATTTCCATTTTCAGTGATCAGATTTTCTTGCACTTTTCGATGAAACGCACGTTCTGTTATAGTCACAGCAGTGATTTAACCAGTTTTATAAATGGCTGAGTGTTTTCTATCCACACATACAAATCATATGCATATACTATATTCCTGGCATGAGCAGCAGGGCGCTGAAATGTTGCGCGATTTTTAACAAAAAGCTGCGAAAAGCTACTTAGATTCTCGACATCCCTAACAGGTTTTAATGTCATCATCACCAATCAACTGCCCTACAGTAAAAAAATACTTTGACTACCACCAACAATTTATGTATACAAACAGGAGTTTGTATATACTTTAACTTCCTCTAAACCTGAAAAGAGACAACTTCTGTCATGCAGGTGAAAGAGGACCCAAAAGCGACTTGGCGAAAACAGAGTCTTTAATCCAGTAAAGTAAATACAATCAAAAAACACAACTTTCACTCGAAAAGACGAGGACAAACTGGAGACTCGATCTTGAACAGCAGGTGAACAGCAGGTTGCCTCGGGAAGGCACTTGAACCAAACAGACTCAGACACCTGCTCACCACGCAGCATCTGAGGAAAACACGACACGACAGGGCGATACACAAACACAGCACGGTGAATTCTAGACAAGGAACCGACAGGGCAGAAACGAATAACAAGGAGAGAAATAGGGACTCTAATCAGGGAAAAGGATCGGGAACAGGTGTGGGAAGACTAAATGATTGATTAGGGGAATAGGAACAGCTGGGAGCAGGAACGGAACGATAGAGAGAAGAGAGAGCGGGAGAGTGAGAGAGGGAGGGGGAGAGAGAGGGATAGAAAGAGGGAAAGAACCTAATAAGACCAGCAGAGGGAAACGAATAGAAGGAGAAGAACAGGGACAAGGCATGATAATCAATGACAAAACATGACATTACCCCCCACTCACCGAGCGCCTCCTGGCGCACTCGAGGAGGAATCCTGGCGGCAACGGAGGAAATCATCAATGAGTGAACGGTCCAGCACGTCCCGAGACGGAACCCAACTCCTCTCCTCAGGACCGTAACCCTCCCAATCCACTAAGTATTGGTGACCCCGTCCCCGAGAACGCATGTCCATGATCTTATGTACCTTGTAAATAGGTGCGCTCTCGACAAGGACGGGAGGGGGGAGGGAAGACGAACGGGAGTGCGAAGAAAGGGCTTGACACAGGAGACATGGAAGACAGGATGGACGCGACGAAGATGTCGCGGAAGAAGCAGTCGCACAGCGACAGGATTGACGACCTGGGAGACACGGAACGGACCAATGAACCGCGGAGTCAACTTACGAGAAGCTGTCGTAAGAGGAAGGTTGCGAGTGGAAAGCCACACTCTCTGGCCGCAACAATACCTTGGACTCTTAATCCTGCGTTTATTGGCGGCTCTCACAGTCTGTGCCCTGTAACGGCAAAGTGCAGACCTCACCCTCCTCCAGGTGCGCTCACAACGTTGGACAAACGCTTGAGCGGAGGGAACGCTGGACTCGGCAAGCTGGGATGAGAACAGAGGAGGCTGGTAACCCAGACTACGCTGAAACGGAGATAACCCGGTAGCAGACGAAGGAAGCGAATGTGAGCGTATTCTGCCCAGGGGAGCTGTTCTGCCCAAGACGCAGGGTTTCTGAAAGAAAGGCTGCGTAGTATGCGACCAATCGTCTGATTGGCCCTCTCTGCTTGACCGTTAGACTGGGGATGAAACCCGGAAGAGAGACTGACGGACGCACCAATCAAACGACAGAACTCCCTCCAAAACTGTGACGTGAATTGCGGGCCTCTGTCTGAAACGGCGTCTAACGGGAGGCCATGAATTCTGAATACATTCTCGATAATGATTTGTGCCGTCTCCTTAGCGGAAGGAAGTTTAGCGAGGGGAATGAAATGTGCCGCCTTAGAGAACCTATCGACAACCGTAAGAATCACAGTCTTCCCCGCAGACAAAGGCAGACCGGTAATGAAGTCTAGGGCGATGTGAGACCATGGTCGAGAAGGAATGGGGAGCGGTCTGAGACGACCGGCAGGAGGAGAGTTACCCGACTTAGTCTGCGCGCAGTCCGAACAAGCAGCCACGAAACGGCGCGTGTCACGCTCCTGAGTCGGTCACCAAAAGCGCTGGCGAATAGACGCAAGAGTGCCTCGAACACCGGGATGACCAGCTAACTTGGCAGAGTGAGCCCACTGAAGAACAGCCAGACGAGTGGAAACAGGAACGAAAAGGAGGTTACTAGGACAAACGCAGTGTGCGTGAGTGCTTGCTTAACCTGTCTTTCAATTCCCCAGACTGTTAACCCGACAACACGCCCATAAGGAAGAATCCCCTCGGGATCAGTAGAAGCCACAGAAGAACTAAACAGACGGGATAAGGCATCAGGCTTGGTGTTCTTGCTACCCGGACGGTAAGAAATCACAAACTCGAAACGAGCGAAAAACAACGCCCAACGAGAATGACGGGCATTAAGTCGTTTGGCAGAACGGATGTACTCAAGGTTCTTATGGTCTGTCCAAACGACAAAAGGAACGGTCGCCCCCTCCAACCACTGTCGCCATTCGCCTAGGGCTAAGCGGATGGCGAGCAGTTCACGGTTACCCACATCATAGTTGCGCTCAGATGGCGACAGGCGATGAGAAAAATAAGCGCAAGGATGAACCTTATCGTCAGACTGGAAGCGCTGGGATAGAATGGCTCCCACGCCTACCTCTGAAGCGTCAACCTCGACAATGAATTGTCTAGTGACGTCAGGAGTAACGAGGATAGGAGCGGACGTAAAACGTTCTTTTAGAAGATCAAAAGCTCCCTGGGCGGAACCGGACCACTTAAAACACGTCTTGACAGAAGTAAGAGCTGTGAGAGGGGCAGCAACTTGACCGAAATTACGAATGAAACGCCGATAGAAATTAGCGAAACCTAAAAAGCGCTGCAACTCGACACGTGACCTTGGAACGGGCCAATCACTGACAGCTTGGACCTTAGCGGAATCCATCTGAATGCCTTCAGCGGAAATAACGGAACCGAGAAAAGTAACGGAGGAGACATGAAAAGAGCACTTCTCAGCCTTTACGTAGAGACAATTCTCTAAAAGGCGCTGTAGAACACGTCGAACGTGCTGAACATGAATCTCGAGTGACGGAGAAAAAATCAGGATATCGTCAAGATAGACAAAAACAAAGATGTTCAGCATGTCTCTCAGAACATCATTAACTAATGCCTGAAAAACAGCTGGCGCATTGGCGAGACCAAACGGCAGAACCCGGTACTCAAAATGCCCTAACGGAGTGTTAAACGCCGTTTTCCACTCGTCCCCCTCTCTGATGCGCACGAGATGGTAAGCGTTACGAAGGTCCAACTTAGTAAAGCACCTGGCTCCCTGCAGAATCTCGAAGGCTGATGACATAAGGGGAAGCGGATAACGATTCTTAACCGTTATGTCATTCAGCCCTCGATAATCCACGCAGGGGCGCAGAGTACCGTCCTTCTTCTTAACAAAAAGAACCCCGCCCCGGCCGGAGAGGAAGAAGGCACTATGGTACCGGCGTCAAGAGACACAGACAAATAATCCTCGAG